>NC_137459.1:267530759-267868315 GCF_964235325.1 Thermobia domestica
TAAAATTTGTTTCTTGTGTGCTAGTAAAGGACATGTACAGTAGAAATCCTAAAAATGACAGCTGTTTATTCAATATTTTCAGTATTTTATTTTTCTTATTTTAATTTTATTTATTTATTTTTACCTAATTTTCCTGTATTAAAGATGTAAACAGATTAGAGTTAATTATAAGCATTTCACCTCGTTCGTTTCTTCTACCTAGTCCAAATGGTCCCACTACTTTATTTGCAGCTCCTTCTCCTACTACGCTGTTGAAGTCTCCCATTACTATGGCGTTGACCTTACCTCTTCCTTCCTGATGCAATATGTCACTAATCTGATCATACATTACTTCTACTTCATTATCATCATGGCCGGTTGTTGGCATATACACTTGTATTATCACAATATCCACTGGTTTTACATGCAGTTTTACAAACATCAAACGGTCACTGCAGTATTCCACTTTGGTTACATTTCTTGCTACTTCGTTCTTCATTGCTATCGCGACACCATTCTCAGCCTTATCGCCATCCGAATAGTATATTCTGTAATTTCCCGATATTATCTCATCTTTCCCTGGCCATCTCACTTCACTCAAGCCTACTATGCCCACTTTACAGTTGTCCATTTCCACTTTTAAATTTTCAAGTTTTCCCTCACGTCGTAGAGTTCGTACGTTCCAGGTTCCCATGCTGAAATGAAAGTTATTATTTTCTCCTCTGAAGATTTTTCCCGGAGTAGTCCCCACCCGGAGATCCGAACGGGGGACTATTTTACCTCCGGAAGAACCATCATATTTATTTATTCTCCTCCTTCGTCCCTTCTGGGAAAAAAAGATAATGTGGTAGTATTCCCATTTCTTTTTCACATCTCCATGCCGTTGACCATCTAGTGGTTCATCCGCCTTTTAGGACAGTTTTCCCTCCTAAGGACAAGAAGGTGCCCTGACCTCCACCCGCTCATTCGCCCTCCGAGAAGGCCATTGGCTCTTGGTAGAAGCTGACTCCTTATCCCGGGGGTCGGTCGGTCCCCAACTACGTTAGCCGCCAAAGACGTTGCCCGCTTTCTTCCGCGAGGAGATGTAGGTTGGGATTTTCCCTTCGTTTAGGATGAGACCCGAAGGTTTTTCTCAAACCTCTCCAGTACTTTTAGAAAGCACTGGAGAGGTATTAATAAAATTTGTCAATAGAATGCTAGGTGTTGCCAATTAGTAAATATTTGATCTTGAAATATAAATTTTAATTTAAGAAGAAAATTCGCTGATTCACTAGTCGTAAAGAAAGATGTGTGACGCCACGGTCTGGTGTTCCGAAATCTTGAGAGAAATCTAAAAAATCTATACGTTTGTTTGCTTTTATGAATAACTGATCATAGATTTCTTATACCACATATCTGACTCATATAATGTAAGTAAATCCTTGCAGTTGAAAGCAGGGAGTATCAAACTAACACATAACTTCCTTTCAGCGCAAGTCAATAAATTGTGTTTGCATAGTATAATGCCTTTCATATAATATTTGTCAAAAGTATTTCTTACTTCGAATAATATTCGTAATCAAAGAGAACAGTTGTAGAGTAATCAAAATTTACACATAAATTTTAGTGTTCTTATTTTCAACGCAGCACGTGTAACATATTGTAGAAGACAGAGAGAGAAAAACACTATAGGAAATAAATAATAAGTGTACCAAGTTTTGTATTGATACAGAGAATATGTATAAGGGGAAATCGTGTATTGCTATACAAGCCTTTCCCTCATATCTATTCCGTCTCTTAATACAAAACTTGGTACAGTCATTTTTAATCCCGTATAGTACTTTTTGAATTACATTTGGTTTGTGTGCTTTCAACCGCGGCCATTTCAGAAGGGTCCAAAGTTGATGGGAGGGATTTCTGGAGGTAACTTTCCCGACATTCTCCCAATTTTCCCTGTTCAAGTACGTTATAGTCCCAATACATAGCACCTCTGGAAAGTATGTTTCATGCTGAAGAGAATGAACTATGAACCATGACTTTCCAATGAGCAGTGTTGATGCAATAGCTTTTTTACGATTTTCTTTATACTAACAAGGTTAATGGGCCCCAGGGAATTACTCCGTTGTCCATGGCACCTAATTTTTTGTGCATCAACATATCTTTGTTATGTTTATCGAATGGACTAGGATTTGATCCCGATGTCCGGATGACACGTTCATATCCGTTCCTTGTTAGATGACATAAAATAATTTGAAGTGCCATATAGTGATCTAAAATCGTACAAAGATAAAATAAAATACTATGAAGGATACAGTTTAAATTAGATAATATATCTCGTTTGTACTAATAAACGTTTGATATGATAAAGATGCTAAAAATTTGGTGATGTGAAGATTAAATAAAATTAGTATTTCTAAAGATGAAAGTCAAATTTGAAATAAGATATTGCTGGAGACAACAACATTGTAAACGAATAAGCATGATTGATAGATGGAGAAACGGACAAAATAATTAATTAAATTTAACTAAAAATGTTTGTTTCTGAAATAAGTAACAATATAGTATAATTGTAATTACTGTCCTTTAGTTGAGAAATAAATTTAACAATTGTCTCTTATAAGGTATTTATTACATACTAGTCAATAAATAATCTGAAAATTGAAATTAATATGAAAAAACAAATTTGAGAAATTTACTGAAATAAAAAGTTATTAAAAAAGAAGTATATGATGGTACTAGCGTTTATTTTTCATAGACATTTGAGGCCATATTTAGACACAATTTTACGTGTGCTTAGCGTCATATTAAGGAGGATTTGACTAATGTGTGATTATAATTTCAGTATTGAGGGACATTTTGATTATGTTATCCACACCTGATGGCGATATCGATAGAGATAAGCCACGAACTTTCCGCAGGGCTGTCCAAACACATTAGCAGAAACACATTAAGAGTAAATATTAAACATTTTTGTGGCTTACCTTTTTCTCATAACGTATTTAGACAACATTCTGGAAAAAAGAGGTGGCTTGCATCTTTCGATAAAAAATCGTGAATAATATCGCGTCATTTTGAATATGGAAGTTATAATCACGTGTTATCCAAATCCTTAGTATGACACTAATCACAAGTAAAATTGTTTCTGAATATGGCCCTTGAAGTTTACTTTATGCATAGTTTTATAAGCTTAATTTGACGGAAGTAATATGATTAAATAACAATAAATGACATCTAGTACACAATTTTTAATTGATTAAGAACTTACCACTGTCAGTTTTGTATCGTACGATATATTTTGTAATGGGGCTATTGCCATCTTGTGCTTGTGCCCACGAAATTCGAACACTCCGACTACCCTGTTCAGAAACTCTCAAATCCGTGGGAAAAGCAGGAGCATCTGAAATTACAAGTGTAAACTGAAATTTGATACTGAAATCTACAATCATAGTACAACTTAAAGGAGATAAAAGAGGAACTTATTACACAGCGTAATTACTCGTCTAATAAACGCAGGAAAAGCAACAAAATATAAATAGGTTAATTTGAAAATAGATTCTAAAACTATAAATAACCTATGAATATTATATCCTAACATTCATGTATTCATTTGTGAAAGAATTCCTACTCATATAACAATATATTTGAAAGTAATTATTAGTAAATCTTTGTAATTTATTAACTATAACATATTCAAGGGATGAAAAGTACTAGTATAAAAATCAAATAATCGAGTTTATACATTACTTATCTTAGACGCGATATTGTTCGTGAGCAAAATTAGTAGTTAGGCGTCAAATATTTATCATGCAGCGAATGGCATGGCATGCAACTAAATTTAACATAAGAAAAGGAGGGGGAGTTACATGCGAGTTGGGCATTATGATAATAGACTAGAGAATCGTTTTAACTACACTAAAATATATGTACAATATACATTTAATTATCTTATAGGCATAAGTGTGAATTGACAGGTTGAGCAAAAATACTAGTTTAGCAAACAAGAGATAATTTTCTAATTAGGATTTCTATGTTTATAAAAAGAAGAACGGAGTAAAAATACTTCTTTTACGAAAACAATAAACCAATATAAAATAAACTACAGGGTGGCCCAAAAGTAGGTATACAGTACCGTACTGATCAGCTCATTGCATTTAATATAGTTTCTTATTGTTATTCTTCAGGTAGACTTTGTTCCTTTATTATTTATTCTTAATGTGTTTTTACTTACATTTTAAGCTCGGAAGATCCGAAACAAATAAACTCATAAACTAGAATGTTATACTTGATCAATGCAGGGGTGTATACCTACTTTTGGGCAACCCTGTATGCTAACATGTGTTTGTACAAGGAGTACGAGTAACTTGGAGTAACTTGGAATTAGTTGCTGCTTTGATGTTTGTTTTTCTATATAGTGATAATGTGTCTTCCAAGGTTCAACGTGGAAACAATACTCCTGTTGAACATGTCAATTCTATCGTCGTCTACAGAAGGGTAAAAATTGTACATGTACTTTTATTTGAATAAAGACGCTTTCTTTTACTTCCATCTTTTTTTTTTAATCGTACGTTTGACATTGTTTATTGTCTTGATAATGCCATCTTTCTCATAGTAAAAATTTCATGTCGTGATTTCATGAATGTACAGAATTTAAGGAGTGATTATGTGTTTAAAGAATTTACCTTCGTAGTTTAAAGGTTAATAGCTTTCAGCGTGATATAAAATTAAAAGAATTAATGATGTTTATAACTCAATATGCAATTGTTAGTAGCGTATTTTTTTACCTGCTTATTGTTTGAACTTTGAAACTGCTTTCAGTTGTGAATTGTGAGTATTTGTGACTAAGCAGCAATGCAAATTAATTCATGAATTACATATCTGATGTTTATGGAAGTGTAGTACATAAAATATTTACAATAATAATAAATGCCGTAACTATAATACATTATATACTTAGTAGACTGGATATAATATTATATGTTATAATATTACATTAATTACATCTTTCATTTTTACCTTGCACAATCAAATGTATGGCTGCCTGGTCATGCCCGTATGGATTTGTTGCGAAACAAGTGTAAGTTCCACTATCTTCTTTTTTCGTATTTTGAATAATTAATTCAGATATCAAACCTTCTGGAATTGAAGTTTCTTTAAAGCTGTAAGATAAATGTTTCATTCAGACAATTTAACCACTGAATAAAATGAATAAACATTAAATAGAAAGAGCGGTATTAACATTATGATAGATCACTACTTACAACTTACCATCTTCGGAAAAAAAAACATACCAAAGAAAATCTTCACAGTCGGCGAACAAAACACCTAAACGAGCTTTTTGTTCATTCTAAGAAAGTTTTACTTCCTCCTCTGTATTTTAAATTGGGATTAATGAAGCAATATGTAAAAGCTCTAGATCAGAATGGGGCTTGCTCCAAATACATATGCTTGAAATCTGCATTTTCACATGAAAAAAAATAAAAGGTGATAAAAAATAAGGTTTCTAATGAAATATGAACCATTCTTACAATCCATGAATCCCATACAGAAAGATGCATGGTATTCATTTTCTGATGTTAAAAATTTTCTTGGGACCTTCAGGGCGCATGACTACGAGGTACTAGCTGACACTTTGCTGTTGACTTTACAGAAGTTAGGAGTAAATTTGAGTGTCAAGTTTCCCTTCCTACACAGCCATCTAGATGTCTTTCCGTCAAATCTTGGAGCCGTAAGAGAATAACAGGGCGAACGTTTCCACCAGGACATATAAGCCATAGAGAATCGATATCAGAGAAGATGGAACGAAAACACGATGGCCAATTATTATTGGTGCTTGCAACGTGATGTTCCTGAGGCCAGCTACCCTAGGAAATCAAAGAAACGAAAGTTTTTGCCTAAGTAGGTATGCATTATGTTGTGAGTTTAGCATAAGCACAGGTATCAGTTGTTGACGATGTGTGCTCATGAAGAGAACTGTACAATTTACCGGAATTACCTGAGCTTTCTGTTAGTGAAGAACTCACAAGAATAGAAAATTTCCAGCTGCTGCGAAATATGTAATTAAAAGTTGTTTTCTGTTTTATTTGTTATGCAATTAAATAGTAGCGTTCGACTTCATTTGTGTGTGTGTAAAGCAAATATATAGAACAGGTACAAAATTTCTGTTAATAAGTATGATTAAATTGCGAAAACATCTGACATGATGCGCAAGAAACAACTACATAACTAAAATCGATTTATGAAAAAAATCGGTTTAAATATCTGTTAGCAGAAAAAAAAAAGTTTTCATATGTAGACCAGTGTCACACGTTTCCAGAGAAACAAAAATAAAAGTTGCTATTAAATAGTATTAAAGAACCAATCATCTTGCAGCAACTACACAGATTAAAGCAAATGAACAGATTAACGAATTATAAAGGAAGATAAATGGTAACTGAAAATAAAATTGTCTGAATCGAAAAGGAACTGTGAAAGAACATAAATTGAACGAATGGAATCGTGTTTACCATAACTGTAATAGAACCCTGAATAATAATAATAATAATAATAATAATAATAATAATAATAATAATAATAATAATAATAATGTGAGTAGAATTGCGAAAACTGGACGTGCTACCATATTTAAGGGTAAGTTTTAAGAGAAGTGTTAAAGGAACTTCTAGTGCTGGGTTTTAATATAATCGTTTCCAAATTATTCATCAACGAGCAATGTGATACTTCTTAATACATCAAGGAAAGCATAAGCAATTTTTAGTCTCTTGAAATAAATCTTCTTTGTGGTTCCTTACTTACTTATAAACCTGTATATCTTTATTAATTATCAATTATTATTAATCTTTTATAATCTTCAAAATTCCCCCTATCATTTTTATCAAGTTGTTTGGTTTTAAATAGAAAATATTTCATGTTACCTTGCTTTTGTTATCATCGTATTGTGTTTTAACATTGTCCGTTTTATAAAATATTGTACATATCTAATTTTGAAGATATATATATATATATATACAGGGTGTCCCAGGAGGAAGGGGATATTTTGGGAAATGATAGTATAAGTGATTCTAAGCAAAAAAAATGTCCATATGAACATAGGTCCTAATCTCAACGGTTTGATAGCTACAGGTTGTGAACCATTTTTTACTTTATATTGATTATTGTTCACCCTGTAGTTATTTTACAGAGGTAAGACATAGCGGATTTAAAAGGTAATGGAATGACATTTCCAACGGTATGCAGCATACGGCAGTGTTTTCTTCGGAAGGGAAGCTATTGAGGGAAATTTGAGAAAGTTATGGTTATTTAAAGAAATTGGATGACAACACTGATTCCAAAATATCCCTCAATACCTTCTCTTCCAAAGATACCATTGCCACATATTGCATATCCTTGGAAAGGTCATTTCATCACCTTTTAAATCCGCTATGTCTTACCTCTGTAAAATAATTACAGGGTGAACAATAATCAATATAATGTAAAAAATGGTTCACAACCTGTAGCTCTCAAACCGTTGAGATTAGGACCTATGTTCATATGGACTTTTTTGCTAAGAATCACGAATCACTCACACTACCATTTCCCAAAATATTGCCCCTTCCTCCTGGGACATCATATATATATATATAAAATGTTATCAATAAACTTCTTACAATTTGAGATAGTACTCCATTTATGATGTAGACATACAAATAACTAAATAAATATAATATTTTCTTAAATCTTTTACCTGGCATATGAACGTGGTTCTATTTGAATGCCTTCTTTCTTCCATATCAGTGTTATCGGTAAGTCCCCCGATGCTTTACAGTGCAAATGCGCTACACTACCTCTCCGAACAAGCTCCTTTTTAGAGCGAACTTTTAATTGGACGGGAGCTTTAAAAGAAAACATTTAAATTATTACTGCAAGGAAAACAATAACACATAGATCAATTCACTTAAACTTTTGTTTTAATACATTTTGTTGAATGTCCACTGTCATATAGTATATACTAACACAAGTTTACTTATCTATAAAATTCATTCATGATGAGATATGGGCTAAAATATATAATCACTACTCCAAATTTGGAAGAATAATATAGGATCTATTTATAAAGCAAAATCTGTTAACTTTGCTTCATTTTAGCGAAACTTGCACTTTCCCATAAGAAATTCATCACTTACTTACTACACTATAAGTTGGTCATGTATATACCATGGAATTTAGAAGTATTCAAACAACTTTATTTCTGTACGGCTAATATTAACTTATCTCTCTATGTTGGACACTTGAATTCTAAAGCTAATCGTTTGTTTTATTTAACTTTTTGACAAGCCTATCTAAACATCCCTTACTATACTTGTGTTTCAGAAGGTTAATAAACTGAAGGGGGAAACGGGAAAGACTTGTCCAAAAAT
This sequence comes from Thermobia domestica, assembly GCF_964235325.1. Classification (NCBI taxonomy): domain Eukaryota; kingdom Metazoa; phylum Arthropoda; class Insecta; order Zygentoma; family Lepismatidae; genus Thermobia; species Thermobia domestica. The sequence continues at coordinate 267,539,111 of NC_137459.1, forward strand.
AAATGAGATGGTAGTAGTGCTTATTGCATTTTTATTTATATTGTTGGCAAGAGTACAATTAAGCATTTTCATGCATTTGTTACAATTTTAACACTTTGATCCCTAAGCTCGAGTAGAACTCAGGATACCTTATGAATGGAAACGAACGAATCCCGAGTCTAGCTTTGGCGTTACGTATGAGTCTCTTGAATATCTTCCGCGGATGGTGGACGGTTCTCAGTTGTGTGGAAAATTTATTCAAGCTCGAAACTACAAGAAAACAATATTTGCTTGATATCTAGCGGTGAAATTGTGAAGATTATCCATGTTGAAAACTGTTGTCACTTTTGTTGTTTTGCGGTACTTTCCAGGCGAACATAGGTGAATATATTTAGCTAAGGTCGTTTAAATTTTTTTCTACAGTAAAACATAAAGGACTGTAAATGAATAAAGAACACATATCAAATATTATAACAGTTTCACCTACTGATAACAATAATAAAAAAATCTTGCATCTTTCCTACATTTGGTTTCTGTTGTTAAAAAAAAAACAACATGAAATAGCATTTGTTTGAAGTAATATTATAGCAATTTCATCAAACAATGCCATAAATGTTGTATTTGTCTTAAAATAGAATGCCCAGAAATATATTTGCCGTGTATTTCGCATGCCTATCTTTTTCTACTACCTCATATAAATCTTTTTAAAATGCACCTAACTGAAAAAAGGTGGAATTTGCAGTTATACGAGGGTCGTTTGATAAATCTTTACAAAAAGATTTTTGAAAAATCATTTTGGGTAGATTTTTAACAATTTTTCAACGTAATCTTTCAGCTCGACACATTTTCCCAACGTTTCTCCAACTTTTAAAGTTTTCTGAAAAGCAGGATTTTGGAAGGTCCTTGGAATAGGTATCTGCTTGGGTGATGAGCTCCTCATCGACGTTAATCATTTTCCGCCGAGCCATTTTTTTAAGTTTGAAAAAAAAAATCATTGAGTACTAAATCTGGTGAATAAAGTGAATATTGTAATGCGTAATTCAAATTTTAATTCCACAATTTTCGCCACCGAATCTTGTCTTGAAAAAAGAGAATATGTTTCTTTGCCAAATGAGGACGGTTCTTTCTTGATTTCTTCTCTGAACCGGTGTAATAACGACGCATAATACTCTCCATTTATCGTTTGTCCTTTTTTCAAGTAGTCAATGCAGATGATTCTGCGTGCATCCCCACGCCCCCCTCAAAAAGAAAAAAAAACTATGGCCATCACATTGTTGGCCGATTTCACCATCTTTACCTTCTTCGGAGCTGGATTGTCTTTAAAAAACCCACTGTTTCGACTGGTCTGGTCTTTTGTTTCTGGAGTGTAGTAGTGTATCTATGTCCCGCAGAAACTTGTGGGTATTGCGACAAAAAAGCGCCAAACCAGTCTCTGAATCGATCACACGACTGCGTTTATTCTCCACTGAGAGCAAACGCGGTACCCATCTTGTCGAGAGTAGCCTTCCTGGACTAACTCACAGTAAAATTGTCAGAAGTGAATATTTTAGTTTTTAAGGGGTCTAAAGAGGAAATGTTATTTAAATGGGCCTTTTTTGCACCTATAATCTCATGTTTTAGGTACTTAGAATTTAAAACTTTGAAATACGGTATGCTTGTACATTTTCGTTAGTGTTGCCTGAGTAAATCACCAAAAATAAATATGTCGAACTTTAATGGCGTTTTATGGGCAATTGAAAAATCTTCCCAGTGCTATTTATATGACACACCTTCTATACCCTAAAATTATCGGGCACTTCCTGTAGAGCTACAATGATTAAATTTGGCATGATTGTAGGTTTTCCAGACTAACCCACAGAAAAATTGCCAAAAGTGAATATTCTTATTTTTAGTGGGTCTAATAGGAAATTGAAAAAAAAAAAAAGAAAAAATCTCATGTTATTTAAATGGGCGTTATTTAAGACTTATGATCTCATGTTTTGGGTACTTGGAATTAGAATAAAAATTTGAAGTTCGGTGCGTTTTCTATGCACCGCTATTCCACGTAACAAAATCACTAAAAATAAAAACTTCCAACTTTAGAGTAGTTTTATGCGGAACTAAAAAAATATTTGCCATATTACTTATATAAGACATCTACACCCCCAAATGTTTAAGTACTTCTGGTAGGGTTAGAATGATGAAATTTGGCATGATTGTAGCCTTCCAGGACTAACCCCCAGAAAAATTGTCGAAACTGAATATTTTCAGTTTTTAGGGGTCTAAAAGGGAAATGAAATATCACCATGTTATTTAAACGGGCGTCTTCTTGGGATACAAAATCTTATCTTTTAGGTAGTTGAAATAGGAAAAGAAACTTAACATTCGTTAGAATTGTGGGTTTAAGAGGTGCAAGGCCATAGGCCGAGCTAAACCAGGTATAACGGAACATGTTCGATACAATTGTTTTGTGTTGTTACCATATTGCTAATTTGAACTGTTTGCGTAATATACTCGAATCTAAGACGTCCTCGAATCAAAGACGCACCCCCCATTCCAAAGTTTTGCCAATTCCTTGTATTCAATTCTAAGACGGTGCGTCCTGATTCCAACTATTACAGCTCAAGCATCAAGAAATGAATATATTGTAAACTCGAAGAAATATATATTTTCCGTCTTAAAATAAGTTTGACAATATTGCATGCACCCAAGGGTAAGAGCTTCAGAGAATACTGCAAGAGAGATAATGTATTGCTTGTAGCTTTCTGTTTTTGGCTTCCAGCTAGGCTATATAAAAGAGCTCTATGTGCGTTTTGTATCCCTTCCTCGCTGTCCCTGACTGTGGTTTGCGAAAATTTTTATTTTCCATATTTTGCATTGAATTTGTCATATTGAATTATCAAAGAACCAGCTTCTTCAAATGGTTACAAAGTATGTTAACACGAAGAAATATACCTACTTATTATATAAAGTCCATTGTGTTGGATAATCCTCTGCCAATAGTCCACAAGCTACCATCCCACGGCGATACCATTCAACAGATTTGGAGACCACTACTTCGTTTCTCCCATCATCAATTTTTTAAACCATCGCACAGTGTGATATTTTGATATTCTAGGAGGGCAAAATCTAATTTGTCAAACGATCAATATACCGTCACCTGCCAGTATAGTAGGATAACCATAGCTAAACGAAATAGCATTTGTTTCCAATTCCGTGTCTAACTTAGCCCAAGTGTCAGAACACGCGCTCAGTGGTTCAGCAGTCTGGACTCAGAAATCAATAGCGTGACTTTGCTTGTCCGGTGTGGATCGCATGAGAGATATAACAACAGTTGGAAGTATACATGTAGTGGTGGTTGTATTACGTTTCTTCTGAATTTTGGTGTTTCGTTTCAAAACATTCTGTTTGTACTGAAAAGAGGTACGTAAAACACTGAGTATTGAACACACAACTAAACTGAAATGTAAGAAGTAACAGCGATTGTTAGTACATTATTCTGCATTATTCCAGAGTTACATGTATACAAATCACAGGTGGAATATCGGACTCTTGAAAACTGAAAAGCGTTATTGTGCTAATTTGTGAGGTTAAAAGATTTTTAATTTGAAGTCCAATGCTGATACATAAAACCTATCATAACTTATTTGAGTTACGGGTATAGAATTCACGTTCGACGATGTTTGGTTCCTCACTGACGGATGTTAAGCAATCAGTTGACCCTTGCCCAATATCTGATGTGCTTAATCTCCTATTAAGGCATCATTTAGGGTTTTTAGTCACAAATTTGAATCGAGGTGGAAAACAATATCATGACATCGCGAATGGTTACTGCAAAACAATTCCTCCTGGCTCGAAGGAAGTCTTTAATTGCCTGACTTCACTATATGGCAGCCTAGTACATCCTAAGGTCATGTTAGAAGGCCTTACAAAATGTAGCGGGAACCCAAAGAAGCGTAAAATGAAGACTCTGGCTGAAGGAACAAGCCATGAGGTACTATCGTTGGCCATTGAATTTAAACTGAGACAAGAAGGAAAGAGGGATTCTGCTTCAATTGTGAGTGAACTTTCAAGTGCTTCTTTCCAGAGAGGAACTAAGATGAAGAAGTTACATCAGTCAGTTCTCCGAACCCTAAAGTCACCTAAGCTCTCTCCAAAGCAAGATGTTGCTTTAATGGTGGACACATATCATTCAACTGACCAATACAATATTATTTGGACCAGGCCAAAATGTTGAAGAATGGGCTGTATTCATCATATAGTAAAGTAGAAACTCTGAAGTTCACTTACAAACACTGTTAGAACACACTTCAAAAGATGTACAGAAGAAGTTTCGGTATATGCAAATTTACCCCTGAACAGTGTATTGGAACTTTTTGTGAAGTGGTGTTGTAGTTTAATGAAGAGCATCAAACTGACGAAAACTTTTTCTTTTGTAACTTACACATCCGATTGCGTACAGAAAAAAGCAAAGTGTTGTGGAACAACCCTCATCAATACGACTCAGCTGCAAAGGAGACACTATCAAGGTACATGTACATAACAGTGATGTTTCTGAAAAGCCTAGAAAAGTTTTCTGCGTGATAGACGCTAAAGTTTGCAATGCAGTTTAATAAACATGTCCTTGTACTCAGACTTGTTATTTATGTGGGGCGGGGACGAACGATATGAATGATTTGTGTTCAATTGCAAATGAGGCAGGAAATATGGACTTTCTCCCTTTTGGCCTGTTACCTATTTAATCTTGGATACGTTTCTTTGAATATTTCCTTCACATTTCTTGCACACTTTACCAGGTCCCGAGATAAAAAGTATTGTTGCTGAGAAAAGAAACAGATGATATACAATTTTAGAAAAGAGCTTGGTTTCGTTGTTAACTTCTCAATACAGCAAACAGGAAACACCAATGATGGCAACTGAGCTATATTTCTGTTTTTAGAAATGAAGAATTATCTACAAAAGTAGCTGGTGTTATCATGGGCGTCCGCAGGGGGGGGGGAGTATTCGAACGGGTATAAGAATATTTTCTGAACACTTCATACAAATAATACGTGCATTAGAAGAATTATCTGTAAACTCCACTGTTTAGCATATAAGAAGCAATGCTTATCGATTTTTCTGTACATGCTCTACAGATAGTTTCATAATTTCTTTAGTAATTATCAGTCATCATTCTTCCTATCTTAAGTCAGTGGCGCAAATGTTGCAAAGAATTAAATTGAACTTAATGACAGCAAAGTCTAATATCAGTGAATTGATTGGCATCTTTAAAAATCACAGAGAAAAACGCAGAAACAACTTTTCAAGCGATTTTTGAAAAGTGCAAGAGTATAGGTAAGGAACTTGATGTTCACTTAACAGCTAAAACAACTTCGTTTCGACAAGTTCGTCGTGCTAATCCTCCTACTTGTACAGAAGAATATTATCGCAGAGCAAATTTTGTTCTGATTCTCTTGATTCTCTTTTCATACATTGATTCTCTTTTACAGTCACTAAATAATAGATTTTCTGAGGATAATAGTTCGGGTTTCCTTCTGTTCGTGTTACATCCATGTGAGATGAGAAATCTTTCTAAGCCTTAATTCTTGCAGAATATGTAAGAAGTAAGACGAACGTACAAGATAGAAAACTTCATTTGTCAGGCAGAATGCTGGTTTGATTTATGAAGACATAGAAATCTGGACACTGCCAATTTGGAAAACCTCACTCTTTTTAACTTGATGGACTCACCTACATTTCACCCAGCAATGAAAGAGGCAATACAAATTTCTGTAACACTCCCTGTTACAACTTGTACCATTGAAAGAAATTTCAGTACATTAAGGTGTGTTAAACCTTGGTTAAGTTAAAGCATGTTTGAAGAAAGATTTGACGGGATTATGCATGATGAGTCTTCATCGAGAAATTGTACAGAAAAATAGAACAGAATTTATATCTGATGTGTTGGATGCGTTTGGGAAAGAACCAAGAGGTATACAATTTTTGTTCAAGAAGTAACGCATATAAAGTAAGTAATGATGGCTTACTCCTGTGGTATGTGAATCTTGTTTTCTTAAAGTGGGAGGTAATATTTGTTAGAGTATTTTATATGAAGAAGATTTAGTGATTTCTTTAATTAACCAAATAAGTTTGAAAAGAGTAAAAAAAAAAAAAAAAAAAAAAAAAAAAAAAACTGCAAGATATGAACACTTTCTGCATTAGTGCTTCATTTTTTGTGATTCTTATAATGAATAATAAAGGATACAAATTTGAACTTCAAATCAAATTTAATAAACAATCTAGTTGTGTGGGTGACATGCTGAAATGTGTGATATTAGTTGTCAGAAACATGAGGACTAATAGTGATATTTCATCATGATAATCCTGAATGCGGTCTCTTCTGCTATTGGTAGTTTAATATATATATATTTCCATTCAGTGTTGATAAAAGTTCATATTGTTTTTACATGAATAAAATGTATTTTCATTTGTCTCCAAGTTCATGTCATATTGACTTGTTAAATAACAAAAGAGGGAAAGGATAACTACATTTTAAAACAGGACTCCGGGAAAGCTAGTGCTGCAGAATTTTTGAAGTATTCTCTACAATCTTGGTGTACAATGTATATACAGTAGATTAATTGTATGTAATCCATTTTGTCATCAAATTTAATTTCATATTTGTTGGCTTCCGCAGAGGTTTACAGTTTTAATAGCACTAGAAATGGAGAAACGCTACTAAAACGTAGGCATGACTTGTTTCTCAAAAATTATAATGCAGAAACAGTTGCTGTGATATAGTCTATGTGATGACTGATATGTGCTTCACGTCATCGTTACGCTCGATGCCTACTTATAACAGGAATAATATGATATATTCTGATAGGTTCAGAAACGAATTAATTTATGATGTATCCTTTTATATATGAATTCCGATTACTTGATATTTTAAATGTATATTACATCTCTTCCACTCTCTCTCTGTCTCTAAAAAATTTAGCATTACATCGCTGATATATATCTACCAGTGATGTAATGCTGGATATTTTGGTGGATATTTGATAGCACGTTTGAAAAACATGACTTATACCAACCTTTATGCGCTCGTTCTTTTATAAAGTTAAGGTGAGTATAAGCTAGACTATAAAAATATTAAGTGGATATACGGGGTTTTCTCCAATATACGCCCCACTACGTCCTTAATATATACACTGTTGCTTAATATTAGCGAATATCTATACTATATAATCGCATATAGTTCCACTCTTGTAATTTATAATTTTATTGGTTCCACAAAATAAACTAAGAAATACCACGTTTGTGTAAGTAATATTAATTCGAATTGGAAAGTGCAATTTTCAGTGGAATATATACTGCGTTCCATTTTTTTTTCTTGAAACAAATTTTCAGAAAACTCCGTTTTCCTTTTGCGAGAAAGAAAATCAAACAAAGAAAGGAAGTATGTTAAGATTTATGTGGTTGAGGCTACACATACTGTCTTTTACAGTATGAACAACAATTTAACAAACTTCAATTCTTTTGTTTATATATTGTTTATTTGCTTAATTTTGTTCTCAGTTTTAACCTTTTCTAAAATTAAATTATCCAAAATTTCTGTGTTTCTAAAATAATTGGCAAGACTTATGTATGTGACAACTCTGTAGAAGTGTATGTGATTATCTCCAAAAAGTGCAAACTCTCTCATTGCTTACCTTTAACAGTAAGTGTAACTACAGCACTAATGCCTGCTTCAATTCCGTTGTTTGCCTCACACAGATACCGCCCTTCATCTTCATGTCTTACACTCTCAAGGAGAAGAGATCCGTTTGGAAATATTTGAGATCCTTGATTATGGAATTTAATATCTTTGTATTGACCTGGCTTGTGCTCTGTAAATAAAAGAAGTGAAATATCTAAATAGGCCAAAATCTGTTAGATGTTTATCTTTTCAAAACAATACTTTGTCACAATCGGCAAGATTCAGTGAATGACTGCTCTGTCACCCAAACTTCAAAGACAGTTTTTTTCCAGTACGCCATGTAATGACACTCTAATTCAAATGTTGCACTGACCTGGGTTGAATTCCCGGTGGGAGCTCATGTAGTTCGGATCTCACGTTAAGCTGTAGGTCCACGTCTCATATTGTCTCGCTGCTGAAAGGGACGCTAAACCCAAAATTAAATTAAATCAAATTAAATGTTGCACCAATATATGTTGTGAGAAATAAAAATGACTTCAGTAAGTTTGTAAATGAGCACATCTCGTACGTTGAATAATCATTACTATTACAATACACAAATAAAATGAAGAAACTATAAGCTTTCGCTAAATAATTCATCATATAGGGAGAAGAAACGGTAAGGAAACAAATATTTAAGAAAAATAAAACCTTAAAACTTTAGAACATAACGTTATCCATTTATGCCCTGTAGAATAAAGGAGACAGATTGTAAATACAAATAAATGATTATGGAAGGAAATTGAGAGCGTGTAAGCAAAGGGAGAATCGAAGGAGCACCGTGAACGTGATTTTACAGTATCTACCACAAATTTACATTATCTGGAATCGAACTAGAGGTTTCTAGCAAAGATGAGCATTCTATCACTAAGTCAATGTGCTTTTTATTAAAGGTTTGTAGACAATAACTGAAAAATGTGCGGAGACATCCTATATTGGCATGCAGAATATGGATCAAATTTTCTATCTTAAAACTAAAATAAAAAAAAATAAAAAATAAAAAATGAAAAAGTGCCAAAATCTGTATTCTATTAACTTCAGATACTGGCATTTTGAGTCAGATTCGAAAGAGAAGATAGGTAGGTAGAGGCATGACAAGTAAAAGAGAGTGGGATAATATATTGGAGGATCCACGTCTACCGTTAGTCACAAACCAAGGACAACGTCCTTTCTCGGTGAACTCTAGTCCACTTATGACAGCCTCAACGTACAACCATTTCCCATCATGCAATGTAAGTATCGAATATGGAGTACCGTCCATTCTACATAGTTGACTACTAGCACTATTTCTTTTAGCTACTTTGACTTTTTTTTTTTTCATTTTAGTATTTAAATATTTTAATTTAATCCCAGAGGATAAGTTCTATTACCCGATTATTTTCATTCGCATTCATAGCTTTGTTCTTTAATTTTTAGTCTGCAGAACAAATTTTACTTTTAATGAGCTTACAGCCGTATTTAACATTTTTGCGCTCGGGCCACTAAAAAATTGCCGCCCCTCAATATCAATAAAATGAAGTGAATAATCCATATTTAACTGAAAGTGGACGTAAATATAAAGATTAAATAAAATAATACATATATAGGCCTGATATATTATAATATGCAAGGAGCCCAAGAAGTCCCTAACAATTTCTGTGAATTCAAATGAAGTGTTTATAATTTTAAAGAAGAGATAGCAAGTTAACGAAATCATAACAGTTCAATATGACTACCCTACATACCCAAGCAGAGTTGCTATCTCTCCGTAGTATACCTGAACATACACTGCAGCATTACTGGAGTAATTGTACGCACCGATGCCGAAATGCGTTCACGCAGATACATCAAATCCCTAATCTTCAGATGTACAAGGTGAAGATTTAGATTAGGAATTTGGCGCACCTGGGGGAATGCATTTTGGCATCGGTACGTAAAACGCGCACATCACAATACTTCTTGACATGTGTACTAATCGAGTAAAATTATATCACCATCCCAATTTTTGTCAAGACCGGATGAGTTCCATCAATCGCCTACGATTTATACTATCTTTCTAATTGATTGTTTAAAAAAACAATGAAATGAAGCACGAAAAAACACTTTTTGGTTATTTTATCGCGCAAGGTATAAAGTTTTGGTGATTTCCATGTTAAGAAGACAACAGAAAGTTACTTGATATGTGAAAATCTTGATATGTGAAAATCACACATCTTTGATATGTGAAAATGTTGAATAATTTTCTTTCACTATTCTTTTGCCAACAATCCTAAGGCAAAATGTGTCCTACAATTATTCCCAGCTTTCTTAGGACAAATAACCTCGCTGGTAACATTCCAATTACTCTTCCCCTGTTTCCTTGGAGCGGTAACATCAATAAAATAAAATTTAGATATGAATAGTTTCATGAAAGTTGCAGTTCTAGTGACCCTGTGATAATTACCTGCCTTTGAGAGGTACTAGAGGTTTGTTATTTATAGAAAATTTATCATATAATAATAATAATAATAATAATAATAATAATAATAATAATAATAATAATAATAAAAGCTGTTAGATAAGAGTAAATCAGTAGAAAAAACTTACTAAACTGGTTTTACAGAATAACAATTATATTGTCACATAAAACTTAATAAGTTACTAGACGTAACATTTAAAATCAAAAGAAACTTTAGGTGCATATCAACAATTATGCCACTCAATTTTTATAAAGAACTAAACCGTCTAAACTTTCATTCAGGAAAAGAGTTGACTGTTATGCCTTACTTCAGAGATTATATCTTCAATTAAACTTGCTGGCCGTCATTGCGGACGGCCGTAGCACTGGAGAGGAAACCCTTGTCTCCAGCTGCCGTAAAAATGTTAAAGAATACCAAATATTAATTAAAACTCCAGATTCCATCATTTCGCTGATGATGTTTAACAATTTAGCTGTCTCAAGTATTGCATTTATTTTGTATTTCAGTGATCCTTTTAAATAATTTGCTTATTTCTGAATTATTTCATGGATTTTACTAGCTTATATTCATTTATTTTCTCAGTATATTTTAAAGTAATGTTTCATTCGTTTCATTATTAACCTACATGCTAAGTCAAACAATAAGAAATCGAACTATATATTCAGTTAAAAGTCTTACCTAATGCTTTCTTCCATGACACAGTAGGTCGAGGAAAACCTTCAACTTGGCAATCCAACACAACTTGCTGACCAAGTTTTGCACTTTTATCAGTAGGCTCAACTATCCATCTCGGAGGCACTGAAGAAATTTAATATAGATTTATTACATTTTCATTTAATTTCAATCGGGATATAAAATTTCAACAACAATAGTAAACATTTTTGTAAGCAAATAATTTGCCAATAGCAATGCTAGACACATGAGGCATGTTAACATTAATGTGTGGAAGAAGGGCAAAATGCATTAAAAATTAGCTGACGAAAAATGCGTTTCCTTATACGCTATTAGATTTACTTAGATCACACCACAGTTGCATTCTGCATACAATTACTTCAATCTGCCATGAAAATGTACGAAAAAATAATTCATAAGAAAAAATCAAATGTGCTGTTTTGTAACATAAATATATTCACATTGAACATTTCGTAGTGTGTAAATTAAAGTGTGAAATGTGCAATGGAAACAGGGATGTGACCACATTGTGATTAATTACAAGAAGCTCACTTTGGTATAAAAAGTGAATGGAGAATAATTTGTTATTACATTCCAAAATAATGAAGCTTTATATTTTAATAGCAAGGTTGGAAATAACTTACTGCAAGAAAAAAATGTTCAATTTGATCAAGTCTGAAATAATAAACAATAATAATAATAATAAGACAATTTTGTGAAACAGGCATAATGTAAGAGTGAAAGTAAAAGGTCTATTTATAGGAGATACCTCATGCTAGAATTACCTGCATTGCTTGAAGGAGCTCATTTTGCAACTGATAGTCATCCATGGCGCTGAAGACAAATAAGGTTACACATTCTGGACCCAAGCAGCATCTCATGAAGTCTTTTATTAAAAAAAAAAAGTTTCGAGCAAACATGCACAACACTGAAGACAACAGCCAATGCCATTGACATGAAGAAATTAAAAAAAAGTAATATTGAAAAAGAGGAGTATTTGGCAAAGTGTTTTCGCAATACACTTGCTTGTACGTTACCAGTTACTACCAATTCCGCAGTATGGGATGTCTCCTTCGCTGAGTTGCGAACCACACAAGTGTAGTTACCACTATGTCTAGAGGTAACAAAAGGAATAGCCAAATTACTAGAGTATTCTCCATCGTGCCTAAGGCTGATATCTAGGTCATGCGAGAGAGGATGGAAGTCCTTCATCCACGAGAAGTCGAGGGGCTTGTCGCCCCTTTTCACACTACATGTGACCTGAACTCTCTCTCCTTCTGAGAATTCCCCAAACGTAAAAGGCGTGATGCTTGGGGGCACTGAAAAAGCAAGAAGTATTGACAAGAAAAAAAGGTAATAAAATACTGAAAAAATATTGACTGCAAACACTACTAATGAATAAAGAGGGGGCACCATACCATTTACAGATAACGTGGCTGAATAGGATGCTGAAGCTGCCTTGTTCCGAGCGACACACGTGTAGTTGCCACCATGGCCTGGACTCAACTTGTCGATGGTCAACATGCTGGTGAATTCGTCAATATTGTGGACATTCACGTCCGGAACCAGGACAAGAGGCATGCCATCCTTAAGCCACTCTATGAGGAGAGGGCGATCTCCCTTGCTGGCTATACATGACACTCCCACACGATCCCCCAAGTGCAAGTCGGTGCTAAAGCTGAAAGGGTTTATTTTGGGTGGGACTGAAAGGAAAGATCAGTGCTAGTGAAATGAAATACGACAGCAACAGCATAAATATTCTCTTTACTTTTTTAAAAAATCTTGAATAGCCTGGAGAAAAACAACGGTAAAGGTGCAAGACAGGTTGGCTATAAAAGGGGCTTACTTAGATATTAAATATTTATACATTACATATCCACCTTTTATTTTGGCGGCTATTGTGAAAACATATATGATAGTGACAATAGTATATTGTTACCTACGGTTCCTTGCTACCATTATCTGTTGAAATTATCAAAGTAATCTTTAAAAATCAGTATGTTGCTAACTTTACAAAATCACTTTTTCCTAAAGTGTTAGTTTAATATACGAAATATATGTTTCAAGAGCAACTTTCCCACAGTTTTGTTTCCTTAGAACATAACAGTATTGTTTAAAAGTAGTTTTATATCAAAATAGCAATACTTTACATCAATGAAAGTTGTTCTAATACATAATTTCTTTAATTTTTTAACTCATAGCATACGTCTTGTGGATTATTATTGTATAAATATGTTTGAAATTTTTGTTATATAAGTCGAGGGTAATGAAAAATCTTGAGGAGCAAGCATGAAGAATTAATGCTTTCTCTAGCGCATGTTTCATAAATATTCTTCCAGTGTTAGATTTGTGTTTGTTAATTATAACTATGAAGTTTATAAAGTCAGAACCTTAATGTATTAAGTTTTGCGGATATTATACTAATCATTTGTAAGGTTTATTGCAAAATGTTCGTGTTAGATGTCTCCCTAATGCAAGCGAACTATTTTCCTATGTCTTAAAAGATTTAAAGAATCATTTATTCGTATGTAGAGAGCAGTTGCATTGTTACATATTTTCAAGTTTTGAAATTTGTTTCTCAGAAACTTGTTTAAAGTACAGAGCTGAGGTTGCTTGAAACTTTTGGAAGAACTAGAAGCACATAATGGAATGTGCACATTCTTGAACAAATCTGGATCTACTATTATTAAATTTTAAAACTAATCACAAAACTTTATTTACACTATTAAAAACACAAGATCTATCTTCAGACCTTTTTCAAAGAATTTTTGAGCTTTGGATAACATATGCGAAATACAATGTATTCGTTTTAAACAATCAACAAATTTCACACTAAAAGCCTTGTTTCTCGATAATTGCTATAGTTATTGAAAAATAATATGAGAAATCAAGGACTTTTCTGAAGTATTCGCGGTCTGTAAATGATAAGAACTATCAAGTTGTTAAATAAAATGATACTTTCTACAAGACGTTTCGTGAATTAGTGATTTTTTTTTTTTTTTTTTTTTTAAATTTAGTTTCATTTATCGGTGGCAAAGAATTTCATTCAAGCTTCACAATCACCACCAAAAATGAAGTTCATAAAGTTATTTACAATTATGTTTTCATTTGTGGTAGTGTGCAAAGGTTTGTGACCAAAACATGCAATTGTAGGGAGTCTGGTTATCCTTTGAATGTCTTAAAAGCCCTTGAGGAATAGTATACCATGCATGAGGTAATTAGATCTATGCACAATAAATTGTCTTTTACTACACGTATGCTTTATCTTAGTATCTTAGTATTCAAATGTAGTAGGTAACAAGTAATGAGGAGAGAAAGCCAAATGATAGAAGCCCCATATAACATATATTTTGTTTTTCAATATGAAAATAATATATATAAAATTTTCTTATATTGTAAAATTTGCAGTGCTAAGTTAAACTTTAGAAATAACTTCGATTTGAATTTAAACAATTTTGAACAAACTTAAAACTTTTTTCTCATGCACAATGAAAACATTCAAATCATTAATATCACACAAGTTAATAAACATTTAACGAAGTTCAAAATCATACCTTGATAAAGTATAAAGACATAAAAATACCTTACTATTGTATTAAAATAGTATACCTTTTACTATTGTTAATAAAAATACAATTACATTGGAAATGTGTATCGTTCTTTCTTTCTTGTTTTTTAATTAATGGCTGGAAAATTATAACTTTTTTGAATCCGGAACAACTTTAGTGCCCTATACCATATATATATATATATATATATATATATATATATATATATATATATATATATATATATATATATATATATAGATAGGTAAATAGATAGATATAGACAAAGCAATGAAACAACAAATATATTTTAATACATTATTTATAGCTAAAGGTACAATGAAAATTCAAAGAACAATGTAACTAGACTGAAGCTCGATTGCGGCCTTAAGGGTGAAATTGGACTGCTGGTTTGAGGACAGATCGATTGATTAATTATCCGTCACTGTAAAATAGTGATCCGAATTCCATCCTGAGTCCAGACACATATATACTCCTTGACTTTTTTTGGTCTACATTGTATTAATCTCTATAATAAAATAATAATTTTTTTTGCACATGTGTGTAAACAGATTTTAATAATGATGACATGTATTTAGTCAAAATCATATGCAATATGAATGTGGTTAAAATGTTTAGATTGATGTTACTAAAAAGTCAACTCCAGGGAGTAAAGAAAAAATATATTTCTGGAATGAAAACATTGTTTACGAAGAGAGAGAAGGTGATGACAATGGAATTATAAAATTATATTTAGTGTATTGGCTCTTTCAACTAGTGTTAAGCTTGTGTGATTTATGAATGTTAAATTCTAACGTATATTTTAGAAGAAGAAGAACTTTCTCTTTTCTGTCTTGTTTTTTAAAAATATATACATACATCAATTTATAGCAAATTTCACAATGACAAATATTGTTTCTTGGTTCTTTCTGAGAAAATTTACCGAAAATTACATTTTATAAAATTTCATTGTAAACTTCAAAATGTAACAAAATTTTGCTAATTTTAACGTTTTGAATTTTAATTTTTACAGTATGTTCTGTCCATTTGGATAGGCTTGTGCCTTAAATAAAGAAACTTAGTTTATGAGAAATGACGCATTACAGGCTTACAGTTCCAAAGTAGACGTAACAAATTACACCTAGTGTGCGAGTGTTGGATGGATCTCTAATAGATACACATACTCTGTAGTTTATAGGCTAGAATGAGTGGACGTAAAATTTAAATCTTTTAATGTAATTTCAGATTTCAAACAGTTTTTGATTAGTATTCAAAACTGGTCAGAATGTTTTTAATTCTTTAGAGGTTATTTGAAATTATAATAGGACCTGCTGCAAATATTATCATAATCAAATTGTCTAGTCATCGTGCAGCTTCACAGATTACAGTGTATGCATAGAGTAAATCAGTTGGCTTTGTAAACGTTTGCAAGTTGAGTTATTAAATTTCAAAATTACAATGTGGTAGGTAGGATCAAATATATGTATATAGTAACTACGACTAGTTCGAGAAATTTGCTTGATTTATAAAATTTGCCACTTCAAAGTCGATGTCATAGCCATCCAGTTATTAAGGGTTCAGAATTCTTGATACTTCAGCGACGGATCTATCTCAGAGGTTCGAAGTATTTAATGTCACAAAATGTTAATTGTTTTTTCGTTTTTTTAAACTGATAATTTTAAAAAAAGTGACATTCTATATTACCTATGTGCAGGATAAACATATTCTTACTTTATTTAACCATTCTAAAACTCTGGAGGGGAATTGTGTGACCAATAATCAGAAGAAACTAATTTCATAGCGTCTGATGAAGTCAAAGGGATAGTTGGCGAAACTGTTACGCGTTTGCTGTTTAATCTTATTACATTAATTTATTTTCCTGTTACGTTGAAAGAAGAGTACAAAATTCTCTTTGTATAAAAGCTTTAAAATCTTTTCTTCTACTGTTTTGTTTCTCATATATTTCATTGTTTCTAGATCTCTGTTAAGCTGATTTGTTACAAATGTTTCCTTTGCTTATAGACCTCTTTGGTAATTATATAAGTGGAAGAAAGAAGCAGGAAACGAGCATAAGAAAGAAGTAAGTTAAATTTCTCAACTTGTGGATACATTTTAGATGCTTTGGGTCACATGAACTCAGACCAAAAAATAACGGAAGTAAATAAATATATAAAATAAATATACTGAGAATCATAATCTCCTGGTCATACATCCTTCGACTTTAAATCGCTAACTAGTAAGTTTAAACCTGTCGGTGCTTAGTTTAGTTTAGTTTTGGTCAGACGATAACTACTGAATATGTTAATAATAATTGGGACACTGGAAAGTAGTAAATGGCACAAATGAAACTTGTCAGAAACTTGAATGAAAATCAGCATGAAAACGACGGCTTTCAATTGCCTATTACAGTCTTTGGGGTTTGTGATTACTGGTCAATGGTAACTGACGTTACAACAGTCCAGCCAGCAGCAGACGACAGCAAACCGTCGACGCACACAACTCCACACCCGTTACAGTGTTCCGTGGTCCCGCGTAGCGTAGTCGAGCGGTCCCGGGTTTGATTCCCGTTAGGGTCACTCAGTCGAAAAAATGTAAAAAGCTTGTTCAGTCCAGCCATCTTGAATGAGCTTTTTCTGGGTTTTCCTCATTCACACCAGACAAATGCCGGAGTGGTACCTCACTTTTAGGTTCCAGGCCGCTTTCTTTCTTCCTTCCCTTTCCCTGGATAGTGTGCTCGCCGAGGGACGTTATCCCTCATACGTGACTGGCTAAATGACCATAGATACTGAAAGCCCAGAAATCTAATTCCTAAATCCTAATCGTATACAGTGTTCCAGCGTTGAGCCAACACTGTGAACGAAACTGTACAGTCCTTTCCGGCCATGCGGACAAGATGGTGGTCATCCCGTGATGTAATCACATTGCGTAGTTAAGAACCCACCACTCTCCAGTTCGTACGACCATCTTTGATCCACTATTTCTATACACGCATCATTGTCGTAGGAGTATGCCCTGTACAAGCGGAAATGTCATGATATAACATGTCCGTTTCTTGGAGACCGATTATTCTGCCCCGTTCTAACGCATTCACGCATTATGCCTTATGAGGTCGACGAGGCTTATCGGCATTTGTTTTCACGTTTCTACTTCGTTTGACGACTCTTCGCTGACATTAGCCACGTTACAGAGCATTACACTGGATTAAGAATTATTCACTATCCTTGTGGAAGATTCACGAGTTCCACAAGGAAACGAGATGTCTGAATTCCACAAGGATACAAATTATACTATGGACTACACGAGGTTTAAGGCCGTAATAACCAAGTAAGTCGCATTTTGTTAAGAAAAAAGGTAGGCAATACTATAATTTCTATTATACTTCCGTATTATTATTTATATTTTAAAACTTCTGAAAACATCAAGTTCGAAGAAATGGTAAATTAATTATTATATTTCTAGTGTGATTCAATAGCTTTTATACATAAAAAAAATGCATACAAAGTTTTCATCATCGTAAAAATCATTAAAAATAAGTCTAAAGAAGAGAGGCTAGTTAGGAAAGATCATTCAGCTTTTTAAAATCAACTTTAAAATAGGTATCTGTCAGTAATGATTTCTCGATGGAATACATGGAATAGAGTTCTCTCCCTTTTGTGCATCTCCAAATAAAATTTACATTATTTTAACCCTTCTTTTTCTCGACGGAGGGGGTCCATTGCTGCCTTACTGAGTTCAAACTCCATATCGTCTGTTTAGCAAGAGTACAACACCGTAGAGACCTGAACGGGCAGAATTTTTCGGCCCGAACCCAATCCAGCCCGAACTTACCTAGGCCCGGCCTAGCCCGGGCCCGAAAAATTTTGGAGATTTTCGGCCCGAGCCCGGCCCGGCTCGATAACTTTTTCAAAATTCTTGGCCCAAGCCCGGCCCGGGCCCGATAAATTTTAAAACTTTTTGGCCCGACTAAGGCCCGATAAATTTAAAAAAAATAGCTCGAACCCGAATCTTTCTCAAAATTTAGTACTAAATTTGACTTAACCCTCAGAAACATTTTCTAAAATCTGGTTCACAACCTGACGCTTGCCTTCCGAATGGCATCATTCCCTCCTAGAACTTTGCCTGTCATCGAGAGAACAAAAACTCCATTCCCCGTAACAAAAATCTAACTTAATTGATTTTTAGCATAAAGTGAAGATGGCAATATTGTTTAGCGACAGGCAAAACATTCCCACCCCTTCTTTTTATATTTTGAGTTCAGTGAAGGTCAAGGTCAGAGCTCAATTTACCGCATAATGCCTGCAATCCTCTATAGTGAAAGTGGAGCCGCTAAGCAACACAAACTGTAAATAGCTATTGCATTCTTTGTAACATTTTTCACTTTATTCAAACGTTTCGCTTTATTCAAATTATCGTTTAACGAAAGTCAATAATTATTAAAGAATTGCAATTGATCGGCCCCAGCCCGGCCCGACCTGAAGAGGAATCAGTGTCAGCCAGCCCAAGCCCGGTCCGGCCCAAAGAAATAACAGTGTCGGCCCGCCCAAGCCCGGCCCGGCCCAAAGAAATAACAGAGTCGGCCCGCCCAAGCCCGGCCCGTGCAGGTCTCTACAACACCGTTCAACATTGAGTTGTTGTCCGTGGTGCGAGGAATGTTTGATTCCGAATAAACTCAAGCAGATACGCACATAGCGAAAAGCAGAGGAAGCCAGGGAAAGCCGTGCGCTTGACCTGCTCCATCGATTGCATTAGACATAGTGGAATTTAGCGTTTGATACAGTTCAGTTTGTTTTTGTAATTTTAATTTGGTAAGGAATAAACGAATTTGTTCATCCTTTTGTATAACGTTGTATGTGATATTATATCACTTTTCGATAAAAGCTTGGAAGGCTTAGGTTTCTGTATTGCTAGTTAAACTTGTGTAAACAAGACAGCAACGGAACCTAGAACTGGTAGCTCTTCCAGGTTCACGAAATCGTAGATTTCGTTTTGCATAGAAATAAACCAAGCAGTGTATAATAGATTAAGTGATATGTCATTTTTGTTCACTGATCTTTTTGATAAGGTACGGTTATTTTAAATTGCAGGCCTACTCTTTACTTTACATAATTTAAAACAACACAAAATCTTACACTATGCATTTTCTAAGTAGTGACTATAATTCTACGGAACAATAGTGTTCATTAAGGGATAAATTATCGTAATAGTCATGTTCATTTTGTTACTAAAAAGGCTTTTGGAATGTCTCAAAATCCAGTGATATTTTTTTATGTAAATAGTGGGTGTCATGAATACTCCAAAAACATTCCCGTCTAAGTGCGGCGTAATGATATTCGATTACACAAGGATTGGCGTTCAAGTAAATTATCAACATCTCTATGAGATATTTAAACATAATAAAAATGTGAAAGCAAACAGAAAAAGAAAATGTCTGATTAGTACCAACTTTTTTTAAAATAAGCAAAAGCAGGTATTGGATTATAGAAGACATAGAAAGATAGTAAGTCAATGAAGAAGAGCAACTACATTGAACTGCTGAATTTGATGGTGAGATGTGATTAGAAAGTTACAAAATATTTGTTGAAGCAAGTACGTTTGCTAGAACTTCCACTACAATTCAAAATTAACTAAGTAGTTTTGTAGCAGAGTGGTCCTAAATGTTTAACGAAATAAGGCATGAAATTTTCAGTTCTCCCTTTGTCGCAATGCTACTTCAAAAAATAACAGACGTTGCAACTTTAAACAATGTTACAAGTGGAAAAGTGATTTCCATGATTATTAGATTTTGGAAATCAACAAGCCGCAATATTGGCCCAGCATCTGTAAAAATAAATGAAGCCTTTAATGTCCCGCGATTATGCCATTTAGGCGAAAGAAGACGGGTTGTTATGAAATAATTCGTGGAATGATGATGTAGGAGGAAACGGGAGAACTCCGGGAAAACCCTTGAATATAATGTTTCCCATGTTAAATGCATGCTAATATTACCTTGTGTTTGACAATGCTGAAGGATACATTATTATTCATGAGCTGATTCCCGACCGAAAACAGCACCGCACCCCATTGGCATCAGTGGGAGTATGACAAATTGCGTAACAAGAGTGATCTGGCTTCATTTCATCGAAAGGTATTTACTAATTTTAATTGTAATAACGGCAATGAACTGTTGTCATATGTTAGTACTATCGAAGTTTGCATTTTTCTATTTCTTTAATGACTCTAAAAACATGAATACTCAAATCCTCGAACTGTTTTATTTTTGTACAAGTTTCTTAGGTAAACTCTACCACATTCTAATTTCGGCATAACAGTTTAAATCTCCATAAATACTCGGCCGCCAAATGAACTTGAAATATTAATATGCAATAGTAAAGCTTGGCTGTTAGCAATATAGTGTACATATGATCAATTAACAATTTTGTTTCTACTCTTTTGATGGATGTATATAGATGTATTTAAAAATAAATTCGGAAAATTATGAGATATTTTCAAGAGATTTTAAATACACAATATAGAAGTAAAGATAACATTGTAAAATTAATCCATCAGACAATACTCATAATAACATACCCATCACCACTACGTTTGCAGAACCATTGGCTGTGTGACCTTGTTTATTGGCTGCTGTACAAGTGTATGTCCCAGCGTCTTGTCCTGATTGCACGTTGTCGATCACAAGCGTTCCATTACGGAAGACAAACTGCCTCCTGTTGACTGGCAACAAGCGATCACCTAGGTAAATGACAAAAAGCCGAAAATGAAATACAGTAACCAGAGCTTCATTGAACAGTCTATTTGATTAGCATTTCATAAGGTTGTTTTCAAGTGGGGACTACTTTTGTTAGTAAGAATGCTCTACGGACTACCCTACTCTTGTTCCCTTCTAAACAAATTTATTATTCTTTTATGTTTTGAGCATATATCAGTACTGTTAAGGATTAAAATAGTAATAATTAAAATTCCTTTAATTTCATATGAGCGTTAATAGAAGAAAACAGTGTGCATTCTTTTTTAAATAATTGAAGATTGTCAAGACAATATGACAATAGGTATGTTAACTGTTAGAATTCTTATTGTCTATGCTTTATTAAATTATATATAATATAATCAGGGAACTCTATATATAATTCCCTGGGAATATTATACAGGGTGAGTGGTAATTCGATGCATTCCTTGCAAGGGGATATTCTACATGTATTTTGGAACATTTTTACCTATATAAAAAGGTCACAAATCAACTGTTTCTGAGTAATTTGCTCATGTATGATTTCCTTGAAATTTTCTGGCTAACAACAGGTGCGCGAGAAAGCTTTACCCTGACCCACTTCTACATACCGTAGAGCGAGAAAATTTTGCATGTGTAATCTTGCATATCTGCGTAGGTCATCTGGTAATGTACAGCTCAAAATTCTGCACCGTTGCTGTGTTATAGATCCGAACGCGAAGTAAGGTATAGTGGTCCAAAATCCATTACTACACCTCAGAAATCAGCCTGGCAACATCGCAGAATCACTTACCTCTAGGAAATGATTGCGTGGTTGCGGTCAAGAGGGATTCTGAGATTCCTGAGTGAAATTCCAGAGTGTGGTGTCATACTGACAAATGGTGTCTGCCTTCTGGAAAACAACGTAGCCGTTCACTCCTCGAATGATGGCCAGACAGATGCACGACCCTGGGTAGGAAATCCGTTATAGTTCGCGTTTTCTCTTGACCGCACACTATCTTCGTTCCACCTCTTTCCATGCAGTCATTTCCCAGAGGCAAGTGCTCCTGCGATGTTGCCAAGCTTATTTCTGAGGTGTAATAATGGATTTTGGACCACTACACCTTACTTCGCGTTCGGATCTATAACACAGCAACGGTGCAAAATTTCGAGCTGTACAGTACCAGATGACCTAAAAAGGCAGGATTACGCATGTAAAATGTCGTTGCTCTACGATATATGAAAGTGGGTCAGGACAAAACTTCATCGTTCACCTGTCGTTAGCCAGCAAATTTCAAATAAATAATACATATGCAAATTACTCAGAAACTATTGATCTGCGAACTCCGGTTCATGTAGGTGAAAATGTTCCAAAATACTTGTAGAATATCCCCTTGCAAAGGGTGCATCGAATTACCAGTCACCCTATATATATATAGGGCGTGGCCCATAAGTCCGTGGGCCACATAAATTCTTGAGGTACAAAATCTGTGAGTTAGGTAACCCAACTAACGCCCGCTTCAAGATTAATTACGCCTGGCAGAGCAGCTAGAACAACAGCGTGAAGTTGTCCCCATCTATTAAAAGAACAAATCGTAAAGAGTGTTTTTGTGCAGGAGTGAGGCAAAACGCTGGTTGACGAAATGACAAGAGAGAGTCTTTGCATACTTGTACTCACAGTATACAGAACAGTACCAGAAAAAAATATGGACACCAGAGGTACCGATGAGACTTAAATAATCTTATAATTAACTCAAATGAGGGTTTGTATAAACAAGTTAATTTACATCAAATGATTATATATATATGCGTATCAAATAATATACGGAGATATTATGCGGTATATGTATTAGTTTATTTTTTTAAAGTAAACACAAAGCCTTGCGCTGAGTTTTAAAACTATTAACAGTAGTCCTACCTGCAAATCAATTAAAGTATGGATTGATCATTCAGGGGAAGAACCCAACCTCTAATCAAAATTTTGGGGGTCTAACAGGGTCTGAGCTCCTAGGTTCTGGTGCCACTGATTGATACGTAATGTTAGTTCGAAAGAAGAACTTGTCTGATTTTATTATTCGTTAAATGACTTTTGAAAATGCTAAATATTGTTATGGAGTAATTTATTTGTAAATATTAAAAATGCAAAATTCGATAACACTTAAACGAGTTGGAGAACTTATTTGTACAACCAACCACAAAAGTAATTCCCCCCTAAGCGCTCTAATTCCATTACTTGGGGTTCAGTTCATTTGCGGTTGTGAGAACGCCTAGACAGATGCAACCCAATTTACTTGTAACTTTTCTCGGCGCTGACAGAAGTTGGTAACACTGAGTCAAGTCTTTATGCAAGTAAAGCTGTGAGTAGATGACGCACGAAACATTTCTCCATTCTGAGATCAATCTCTGGTTCAGAGCGTGTTGTCCAATGATCATGATATGTTAATCTCAGTATTGCTGTGCATGTAATGTATTTTTTCATTATATACTGTATAATGAAACAAATAAAAACATTGATCACATATGAATCAGAAAATGCTTGAAAGTAGACGAAAATATCAAATCTAGAACAACTGCTGGAAATAACTTTGTAAATGATTGCCTCCATTGAGAGACCTTTTCCAATTCTCCTCATTCCAACACTTTCTTCTTTCTGGAGGAGAGAAGATCTTGCTTGTCACACTGAGTATGCATTGAAAATGAAATTGAAACAAGAAAACTTGAAAAAGCTTCAGCTTGGACAGGACTCGAACCCAAGTCTACCAAATAGAAGTTCAGTGCGCTAACCACTCACCCACTAGTTTTATTGTTCATGTGCTTGTCTTTATACAAAAAGTGTACAAGAACCAGACTGACTCCTAGGAATACAATATAATACAATACAATACAATATGTCTTACATACAAGAAAAGGAAATTGTAAAGTATAACAATAATCGCGAAAAATAAAAAAAAAAATAAATAAAAACGAAAAGATAAACCTACATAATGAGTTGTAGCGTTTTTTTTTTTTAAGAGAAGGAAGGAGATTACTGCAACACCACTTCTAAAAACCTACTAAAATACTGCCTGTCCAACTCGGGGGAAAAAAGCTTTCGGCGAGTGCGTTTTAAAAAATCCAAGTAGGTGCGAGCATCCAGCAAAGGTACATGGCGATGGATATACACAATTGTACAAGCCAGTATAAAAAGCACAGCGTGGTGTTTGGTCTGTGGAAAATAACGAAAATCCGGAAACAAAACATAGGATACTGTGAACTGGTGTGGAGGTCGACGACAAATTCGTCCTAAGAAGGACGTGAGACAGTTCCAGATAGCTGGAGCACCCACACACTGATCGAACCGGTGGGATAGTGTATCTTCTTTGGCGCATCGAGAACACAGTGGGTCAGGAACACGTTTCAGCTCAAATAAACGAGCGCGCGTAGGCACCAACTGATGCACCACTTGAAACCATTCAACCTGTAGGTATGAAGGTAATACCGGGGCAGAGATATTAGCCCATACCTGTGACCACGTAGTCTGAGGATATCGGTGAGGAATTCGGAGAATAATCTGATCGTTAGGCAACGAGAGAAGGAAGTTATACAAAATGCGAGAATTGTATCCCGTAGGGCAGAGAACCACACCACTGTATGTCCAATAACGTATTAGTGAAGTAATGTACGCCGGACAACAATCAGCAAAGTTAATAAACGGGGAGCTCACAGGTAATTCATAACTAGGCCAAAAACATCGTATCCATTGCTGTGTGAAGGATTCGTTAATAGCAACTGCAGCATAGAAATCGAGCATAAACAGAGTTTGACATTTCAATCTGAGATGTACTAGACCCAGCCCTCCCTGTGAACGGGGAAGATAGAGTCCTGCACGTGGGATACGAAAATAGAAGCCACGCCATATATTCCATAGGAATAAGGAGTCAAACCGCTTAGCGAACAATTCCGGTAAGGGGAAAATTCGAGCCCGATACCACAGCTTAGGTGCAATGTAAATATTGATAAAGTGAATACGATGAATTAAATGAAGGCGACGGAAACGCTGAGAAAACAAAAGCTGGTGAATTTGTAACAACAACGGGGACCAAATCTCCTCGAAAAGGGGAGTAGGTTGTGACGTAAACGGGATACCTAAGATCTTCAAGGAAGTGACGTGGGGTACACACGGCACCCCAGGCTCGTTAGCAGGTAAATGAAAACCATTGAACTGTAATAGGTTAGTTTTCTGTACATTATACTGTAATCCGGAACAAAGTGTAAAACGTTGCAACACTGCAAAAACCCGCGCCATACGAACAGGATCTACGCCGGTGATGGTGACGTCATCCGCATACCCGAATATATTTTGACTCAAGAAACGGGAGGGTCCAGGGGGGTGCAGGGTGGCCAACTGTCGAAGTAAAGGATCTAATGCGAGTGCAAAAAGTATCGTTGACAAAGAACATCCTTGCCTTAATCCACGTTTCAGCGGAATAAGAGGGGACAGGTGTCCGTTAATCTGTATACGGAAATTGGCCGTGGTGTATAAATTGTTAATGACTGTGCGGAAGGCTAAAGGAAACCTCCAGGCTTCCAGCACCTGCAACAAAAAACTGTGATCTAAACTGTCGTACGCTTTTTCTAAATCTACAGCTAATGCGCCCGCAGGCACCTGCCGAAAATGAAAATAAGCAAAAATATCGCGCAAAGAGCGAAGAGTATAGGAAAGGTTATGCGTAGCATGGAGTGCTGCCTGATAAGGACTAATGTAGTGACGGATGATTGGTCGAAGTCGGGCTGTAAGCACTTTAGTGAACAACTTAAGATCTACGGGCAATAAAGAAATAGGTCGATAGTCCTGAACATAATGCGCTGCGCGGGATTTTGGAATGAGAACTAAGATAGCGGTATTACGACCCACTGCTTCGCCTCGTAACCAAGCATTGAATAAAGCGGTAAGAGAGGGACTGAGGTGAGACCAATACTGTTTATAAAACTGGATATTTAATCCGTCTTCTTGGGGGGCACTACGGCCCTTTGCCCGCCTGAGGACTGCGAAAATTTCTTCCGCACTAATGGGATTGATCAATGTCTGACACTCGTCATCCGTGAGATGGTGAGATAACGTGGACAAAAACTCCGGGGCATATGAGTAGTCTATGAGACGCGCACGTGCAAAGTCTGTATAGTAGCGCGTGAATTCTTGTAAAATCTGTGAACAATTAGTAGTAGTAGTGCCATCTCCCAGAATGAGAGAATGAATGGCGGTGGAACGCCGTTGTCGCAAAATCCAATCAGCATGATAAATAGTTATAGTCTCCTCCGGAAAGCGATGATAAAAGTCTTCCGACAAATACGCACTAATCGACGTGTGGGAGTAAATAGTTTTCAATCGGTGTTTGATACCGTTAATACAAGCCAGGTTCTCCAGCGAAGGCGGAGCATTCCAAAAGTCACAGAGAGCTTGATATAAAAATTCATGTAAATGGTGGTCGTCTTCCCTCGCGACCCGCCCTTGCCATTGAAAAAAAACTGCGTAATTTAGGTTTACAATATAAATTCCACCAGGAAATAACAGAGGGGTAGTACCGCTGCATGCTGCACCAATAAGGTAAGCGATGCGAGAATTCCTCTACAACCTGCGGGCGAGACATGATGTCATTATTAATCTTCCAATAGGAAGGGCCCCGGGCCGGTGGTAGCAAGAAAGGCATTTTAAAGGCTACTTCAATCGCTGCATGATCGGACAGCGCCACAGGAATTGTATTTTGTTGTATCACCGCAGTGCATAAACTCTCTGAAATGTAAGCTCGGTCGATTCTACTCTTCGTCGTAGTAGTGCAGTGGGTGAATACATACTTAGAGTTTGACACAACTAAAGCGCCTTTTAACTTTAGGACACGAATAAGCTCTGACAAAGTAGGACAAGGCGTGGTAGGCGTCAGAGAATCTCGGGGATCAACAATTGCATTGAAATCTCCGGCAATTATACAATGAGGAATTCCCGGAGGAAGTAAAGAAGGAATGGTAGTTGCATAAAACTCATTCCTCTCTTTTGCACGTGTAAAGCCAGAATGACCATATAATGCTATAAAACAAATGTTCTGAATATAACAACGTATAGCCCTTCCTTCAGGGGCTAACACAACACGATCATAACTCAGACCCTTTCGCACCAAAATCGCAACCCCAGTCTCTTGGTCGCGGTTAATAATAACTTGATAATTGGTAAGAAAATCCAAAGATGTAAGCAGAGAACTTATTTCTTGTAGAAAACAAACGTCTGGTCGGCGGCTTTCGATGAACTGTTTTAAAAGGGCCTTATTATGATCGGAACTGATTCTATGAATATTGAGTGATATTAACTTAAATGAATTTACTGTTAACATTAGAAAATCACTCAAAAAGAAAACTATAACAAAAAGAAAAAAAAGTACTTACAAAGGTGAAAGGGATTCTTTCCCATGAACACTAGTAAAGTGACGCATTTTGAGACGAATAGAAAACAAACCGAGTGAACTTTCCTGTACGAACACAAACACTAACACTGCCAAATACATCATAACATCCAATGTGGACGAAGCCCTGGAAAGCAGGTGTGAAGGTCAATAGCGAAGAGTAAACACACCACGCCTCAGGGCAATTCTGAATCAGATATTGCCCGATGTTGTGATCGTAATTCGCGTGGCTCAGCTTGGTCTATCCCTCGTGTAACATCAAGGGCACACTGTGCTTTCTTTCGTGTAGACGTTCGAGTAACTTTCCTTCTTTTTTGTTGTGAAGAAAAATCAGCTTGCACAGAAGTAACAGTATGTTCAGCTGAAGACGGGACATTATTGTCTTGCACTTCAGACGAAGAACCAGACGGAACTGTTAACACTTCCTGCTCCGACGGACGAGTCGAGTCAAGTTCCATGACATCCACAGGCGTATTCTGTAAAGGCGGGGGTCGCAGTTTCACTTCAGAATCTTCCATAACTAGGGCATTATTTGTTAGAGATGAATTCACTTGGGGTGTTCGTACTAACACTGGAAACTCGTTGGTATCAGTCAATGAAGGCAAGCCTGAGGAACTCTGATCAGGGGCCCGGGGGGCAGTGACAGAGAGCGAAAGCGAGCCAGAAGAGGGAAAAGAGCGATGCACTTTGCCAATCTCCGTCATGTGTAGAGACGTCTGTTCAGGGGCGGCCGTAGTTGGTTTTGCGTTCTTCAAAGGGCACGTGGCAATCGTGTGAAAATTACTCTGACATCTGAAACAAGTAATAGGCTGCCCTTCATAAGACACACTCACCTTACAACCGTGCACTATGATACGGGACGGTATATGATTATGTATTTCCATATGAACAATACGTACGCCACTGTCTATGCCTGGGGGAAAAGGGGCACTCCATAGTTGTGGTTCCACTTTGCGCACTTTACCATAACTTTTGAAATGATCTTCTAAGAATGATAACGGTAATTCAAGAGGAAAGTCATATATACGCACCAACCGAATGGGGTCATCAGCGGGGACGATCCTTACTGTGCTTGTTTCCCCAGACACATGCGTGAATTCTACAGACGAAGGAGCTGTTGCTGCGAAATGTTCATAGGCTTGTAAATCTTTAAACTTAATATATATGCTATATGATTCCGCATGTAACTGGAGCGCACAAATGTTGTCGAAGATACGAGGAAACTTATTTTCCAACCACTGATATACTTGACTAGCATTAGGTTTGACATTTCTATATCTTCGGTCAAATATTAATTGAAATTGTAAGTCCTTCTTATATTCCATACTACCACAAGGTATTTAAACTGCAAAACACTGTACACACAGGGTGAGATTCACCGAGCACACTAAAGCACAAAACTTGTGGAAGAAGCACAAGTCTTTTCAACTAACGTATGAGTAGCGATATCAGGCACTCCAATGGGACCAACACTACTCACGATGTGAACAGCTCGAGACAACGAGCTCAACTGCCCACCGCGCCATTTCAACTTCCACCCAAACTATTACCTTGATAAAATCGTTTCATGGAAAAATATAAACAAGATACTCAAATATAACAAAAACAAACAAATATAAACAAAATATAAATAAAAATATAAATAAGAAAATATAAGCAACTTGTGTGTCTTAATGACTTACTCGAGATTTCCTTGTTTAACTCAAAAACAAGTTATATAGACGTTCCTCAATGAGGTAAATACCACGAAACGTTCTTCAATTTGAGGCTACGCCATTGGCAGAGCCATAACTTGTGGGGGCAGGGGGCGACTGTCCCCCAGAGAAGCTTCCCGCCGTCCGAGGGGGCCCGTTTTGAGACAAAATTTTCTTACTCCATATACAATAGGAACATGAAATTAGAAATGAAGCCTCAAATAGGGTCGCTACAATACATAAACAAAACAGCACAGAAAAGGTAAATAGAACAAAAACGAGTCGGACCCATTTCAGTAAAAAATGTCTACTATTAGGTGCTCTAGAAATAATATTTATTCGTATGGCTTTGAGATTTATCGATATTGTCCCCTCAATAATTTTGTCATGTATGGAATGGGCCCAGGGAGTAACTAACGGAACCGCAGACCTTGCCATGCGGGAGGTCACTTATAAAATCTTTCAATGTTCTATGTTAACTAGCAAGAAAATATAATCTATTCCGTAAATATACTGATATTACGAGTTGTATTATGGTTATGATAGTCAACGGCGCCGATTTCTCTGTAAATTTGGGGGGTCCATTCATAAAAGATACATACAATAATACATGTAACAATAAAAATACATATTCATAAAAATACATGGTGCCCACATGAGCTTGGGGGGGACGGGCCTCCATGATCGGCGCCCTTGATGACAGTCGTTGTGTAATAAATGTTCTTGACGTTTCGTGTCTACGTCTGTTGAC
The DNA here is from genome assembly GCF_964235325.1 of Thermobia domestica. NCBI lineage: Eukaryota > Metazoa > Arthropoda > Insecta > Zygentoma > Lepismatidae > Thermobia > Thermobia domestica. The sequence goes on from NC_137459.1 coordinate 267,569,020, forward strand.
AGTGTGCGATTTACAAAGGATTTGAGGGGGAAAATCCCCTTTGCTAATACTGGATGTTGCTATAACCAAAGCAGATTTCCCCCTCATTCCCCTTGTAATTCTCACACTGTCAACAGATGTAGACACTAAGCTTCAAGAACATTTTTTACACAACGACTGCAGTAACAATAATATTTACGGAAGAGATTAAATTTTGTTCCCAGTTAGCATGGAACATCAAAAGAATTTACAAGGGATTGAAAATTTCTATTGTTTTATTCATTATAAACATATGGTGAATTAATATTTTACTTATAGTTACAAATGCCTACTTTATTGGTTGAAGCAAGAAACAAGAAAAATGTTTGACTCGAACGAGAATCGAACCCGGGACCCTTTGCACTTGAGTCGCTGACTCTTCCCACTCTGCCACGGCGTCACTTGATAAGTTTGCGCGTTGTACGATAAATGCGTCGAGTAGAAAACTTTAAGATTTTTCTCCGTCATTTTTGCAAATTGCGCTCTCCCAGTTTGTAATATTAACTCTTTAAATGTGCACTACCACCTCGCAAAAATAGCCCCGAAGTTCACTTACCAAAGTGTGCATTCTCTTTGTACGAGTTGAAACGACTTCCTTCACAGGTGAAATGCCGACAACACAAAATTACGTCATCCGTATTAACCTTCATTGGTAACTGTCTGTAAAGTAACGCGTTTGGACAATAATTGATGAATACATAAAGGATAAACACGTCCTTACTGCTGTAGTATGGGCCGAAAATGAGTTCCAAGGAATTGTTCCTAGCTGTGCACAAATTGAAAATAGTGATCGAACTTACAGCGCTAGTCACGGAAATGATTCTATTTAAGATGTCACCTCATCTTTCTACCGAGAAGAAGGGCGAATCAAAATGCATTACTGTTATCAGCTAACAAATATTTATATTTCATTTCTTGTTGTCATAAAATGATAATTCTATCTGTAAATCCATAAACGTAATAATAATATTACGTTCATGTGCAAACCTAAGAAACATCTGACATACTTTATATCTTTTCTGTTCCTATGAATACCTTTGACTATGCTACTTTTTCTTTCCTTCTGTGGTAATAATAATAATAAGAAGAAGAAGAAGAAAAAGAAAGGAATAACATAATTACAATACCAATTACATAAACATTATGTTCCCATTCAGGAAAATTAATAATTGCTACGACGGGATTTGAGCCTAGGTAGCTGCAATGGGAGATTCCTGCTTTCACATTTTTTTTTTAAACAAATCGTCCCAACCGGAGTATTGTTCGCCACTGGCACCTCATGTACTTTCGACGTATTCCAAACGGTTTCGGTACAAAACCTCGCGGCCAGAACCTCGCGGCGACAACCCCGCTGACCAAAACCTCGCCGCTTAAAACCTCGCAGGACAAAATCTCGCCAGGCCAAAATCTCGTCTGGCCAAAACCTCGCGGTCTTGATCTTGGGACACAGAATCTCGCTTGGTCTAAACTACGCGGAACGTAATCTCGCCTGGGAAGAAATGCCGTTAGTATAAATCCTCGTCACGGCGATTTCTTCGATGCAAAGTGCTCTATATATTGCTATATGTATACATTTTGTAATAACATCTAATTGCGTTAAAATAATAAGAAAATATTCTAACGCGTGTTTTGAAATTATGTATATGTAAAAATGAAAATGACTATGCTTGTGGCATCATGCCTCTTGAGCCATCCGACCGATCCCGATCAATTTTTCAACATAGATGAGGTTCGGGCCTGGGATGTCTTTTGTAGTTTCACTTTGACGACACAACGAAGAGGAGGGAGATATATATAAAAACAAAACTTGATAACTCTTGAACCACGAGACCAATCTCGATCAAATTTGGCACACAGATCAGGTTACCGCCTGGGATGTTTCTAATTTTTTTTCACTTTGACGGGAAGGCAGAGGGAAAGGGGGAGACATATAGAAATTCATAGAAACGAAAGTGGCTGCGTTTGTGACTTAACTCTTGAACCACCCAACCGGTCTCGATCAAATTTTCAACGTAGATGGGGTTTGAGACCGGGGTGGTTTTGTTTCACTTTGACGGTGACCTTAGGAAATTCTAACAAAATCGAATAATATTTATGAAAGTATGAAATAATATGTGAGTTTTTACGTCCTTCTATTATGTCCTGTAGGTTAAAGGAGACGTAGATGATCAGAATGAAGGACATGATGGAATGAAGGAAATGATGGAATGAAGAAAGTGGAAGAAAATGGAAATACCCAGAGAAAGCCCACACACACGATGTTTTGTATTATTATTATTATTATTATTATTATTATTATTTGTAATTTGGAATTGCATATTAAAAAAAACTCATTGGGTAAACTTTAAGAACAGGCTTCATTCCGCAAGTTTTTGCCGAAGTGATATTTTCGTCCGCGAGGTTTTGACCAGGCGAGATTCTGGATCACGAGGTTTTGGCCAGGCTAGGTTTTGGCCCGACGAAGTTTTGGCCACGCGATATTTTGGGCAGTGAGGTTTTGGCCATGCGAGGTTTTGGGCGGCGACGTTTCGGCCGCGAGATTTTGTCCGTATCTCATTCCAAACACTACAGGGACACGAACACAGAAATACTGAGGACAGTTAAAATTCCGACTTTGCGACCTTAAATTCGAACCCCTAGTGGATTGCGCCTCATGATCGGAAGCCGAACGCCCGAGATCACCCAGCTAATGGCACCGGCTCAATTTGCCACAAATTCCTCATATGAATATAAGAAAATAAACTAGTAGTTATAGAACATAAACATAGAACTGTCTATTTCTACACGTGTTGATACAATTCAAAGAATGTGAAAATAATTTCTGTCGTCTTTTCTTCTTGGAAATTAGAAGTTACGATGAGGAAGAATAGTAGTAATGTAAATCGGGACCATGCCTGCAACCGATGACGCAGCCTCAACTTGAAGAACGTTTCGTGATATTTTTTTTTCATTGAGAAACGTCTATATAACTTGTTTTTGAGTTAAACAAGGAAATCTCGAGTAAGTCATTAAGACACTCACACAAGAATTAGCATCTTATTTATATTTTTCCATGAAACGATCTTAACTAGGTATTAATTTGGGTGGAAAGTTATTTGGCACGGTAGGTGAGTGGCTAGCGCATTGAAATTCTAGTCGGTAGACCCGGACAGGCTGAAACTTTTTCAAGCGTTTCTGTTTCAATTTCAATTTCAATACATACTGAGTTTGACAAGCAAGATCTTCTCTCTCCTAGAAATAAAAAGATGTTGGAATAAGGAGAATCGGAGAAGGTCTGTCAATGGAGACAGTGATTTACAAACTTATTTCCAGCAGTTGTTCTAGATTTGATATTTTCGTCTACTTTCAAGCATTTTTTGATTCATGTGTGATCAGTGTTTTTATTTCTTTGAATATACAGTATATTATAATGAAATAATACATTACATACACAGCAATATTGAGAATAACATATTGTATTCATTGGACAACACGTTCTGAACCAGAGAGATTGATCTCAGAATGGAGAAATGTTTCATGCATCATCTACTCACAATTTTACTTGCATAAAAACTTGACTTAGTGCTGCCAACTGCTATGAGTGCCGAGAAGAGTTACGTGTTAGTTGGGTTGCATCTGTCTAGGCGTTCTTACAACTGCAAATGACCTGGACCCCAAGTAATGGAATTATAACAGTCAGGGGTCCAAGTACTTATGTAAGTGGCTGTACAAGTAAGTAAAATGATGCGATCCAGTAGTCTCCACACCCATTAACTCATAAAATTGCTCGTAGATATAAGATCTGGCACAACAAACGCATTCTAAGAATATTAAATGTAAAGTTCAATCACTCAGATTAATAAAAACTATAGTATCGCAATTGATAAGCAAAAACATATCTGATTCGGTTACGCTTTTACACAAGTGAACACTCTCGTGCACGTTGTTTCATCAACATTTTGCTACTTTTTCCAGAGTATTTCTCCACGGAGGGTTCTGTTGTTACACGTCGTATGACATTGTGAGGAAGAGTGTAACGAAGCTGCGTATATCTGAACTTTTAATCTTACGTTCTTTCTTTTTCTTATTTTAAGGATTTTAGTGCTTAAACGACGATCACTGATACTTTTACCCTACATGGAACGTTCATTAAATATTTTTCCTGACTTTGCTATAGGTAATGTAAAATACTGAAGTTTTACGTGTGTGTTGATAGATAGCTTTGAAGGTTATGAGGAAAATTTCATCTTTTAACTCCTAATATTTTCTGTGTTGGAGATATTAAAGTGAAATAAAGTGTAAAAATGAATCCAAGTAAATCCTGAATGGTGATAAAGTTCCTGTACTTGAGAGGCCGCACACCACAGGAAACATTTGAGAAAGATAAAATTGACCACACTTGAATTGCTGATACTAGTGCTTTACAATGTCATATGATGGTTCTTTCTATTCATAGGTCTAATTTCAGCCAGAACGGTCCGTGTTCCAGGGCGACCACAATCCGCCATTGATGAAGACATCACTGAGTAAGCAAAAACTGCCACCTGGAGGATCGGCACATAATCATTAGTCAACTGGCTAAAGATGTCAAGATGTGTGCGGGAAAAATAATCGATGAGCCTTTGGACATGCATAAGGTGTGTATTTGGTGGGTTTTCCTGTTACCAATACATTTTCAAACGCAGGAACGAACTACATTTTCCCCAGGAAATTTTCATTCTTTATCACGAAAACCAGGAGGACATTTTGACAGACTACTAACTCAGGATGAAATATGAATTCATCACTATAACCCAGAGACTAATGTCCAGACAAAGAAACGAAAATGAATTTACCTACCAATTCAAAAGAACGTCCGTTTCCCAGACAGAAGCACGATCCTGTGTAGATCTACTACTTTCAGTTTCAGTAATTAATTCGTATAGTTTGAAAGTCCACTGTAGTTTCACAACATGAGATAAACTCTTGTTTTCTTCCGTTTCATTTTTGTAACTATTCACTTATACATATCAAAAGAGAAAATAAAATTATCTTTCTTTTAGTTTAACGCCCTATTTTATGCCCTTTAGGGTACGGAGACGGATTATTAATAAAAGTGAATTTAAATTGTTGTGATCTCTCACCGGAAATCGAACCAGGAACCACAGCTAGCCATCAGACCAACCGCCAGGGATTCTATCAAAAGAGTTATGTGTATGAGTAAAAGATTTTTAAAAAGTGTATTTTTTAAAAGGAAATTTACTAGATACAATCTCTTACATAAGGTAAACTTGATTTTAAAGTTGAAAAAACAGTCAATGTACTTGAACTGATACTTAAATGAACTTACTGCGTAATTAATAGCTCAATGTTGATTGAAACTTGTTTCTACTGTGTTGCAAAATTATTTCTCCTAGTCGAATCGTCAATGAAAATAATTACTCTTGGAATGCATTTGAAATTGTTAGGAGTAGCGTTTGATGCTGTTGGCTAACCCTTGGGTATTGCTGTCTTTAGCTTTGTGTGTCTAATTGCCAATACGATTCAAATGGAAGCAGATGCATCACAACTTGTTTTTGATGTTAAACTAACACGGTGGTAGGGGAAGGAGTACATTTCCCTGGAGAAAATGAATGCTTGGCATTAGTGAGTAATTCCGCCGCACCAGCAGACCACACTCTCAATTCTTTCAACACACCGGTAATCCATTTCCACAGTACAACTGGGAAAAGCACAATTTCTCTATAGTAGATTCAATGTGTCGATATTTCAAAGCAAAGAACTTAACTTTTCCTGTGGAGATTTTCTTTGGAATATTTTTGTGTAGAATTTTAATATAAAGAGATATCGTAAGATGCCTATAAATACGAAGAGAAATCGAAAATTATCCGCATTCTTGTTCTTATAATATTACAACAATAACATTATTTTGCTACATATACCCTTTGCTTTCCCATGCATTTCTTTGTGTATTTAATTGTAGAAGTTTTCTTTTTTTCTGTTTGCATATCCAATTTGTTTGACAATTTGTCTCACGTCGACAACCTCTTTCCAATCTTTGCGTTTGTCTTTTTAAAGTAATCGACAGTCTTTTAAAACATCTTTGAATGGTATAAAGAGGTGATAACAGGAGGTAATAAATCTAGACTATGACTAGACAAATCTAAATCTAGTATAGCACCTCGAAACCTAATTTGCCAAGAGTTTCAAAGTTGTTGACTTCCTATATGGTCGTGAGTTATTCTGAAGCAATAACAACACTCTTATCGAAATATTAGTGGTCCCGGAGAGAATAGTACCAGAGACCATCTACACCAAGGTCGCGCATTCTAACAATGCAGCTAAATTGGAGTTAAATGATAACAAGAATACAAATAATAAAATTTAAACATTTTTTAAAATTCTCTCTATTCACACACACACATGGTAATTTTTGATGTCTAGAGGAAAACTTGGGGTTATGGAACAGGGGTGGGGTTATGGAATTGTGGCTTATTGCCTCTGTCGTGTGCTCTACTCTCTCGGGGATAAGCGAAACTATGTTCTCGAAGAAGCTCCATGACGTGGTGCAGTATTGCGCTAGTTGTTATTGATGAATGACTTGCTGGAGTTCATCTTTTTAAAATTTGCTTCTCCGAAAAAATTTTGCAGGTAAGTTTTCGTTCCTTATTTGGTAGAATGATTTTGGAAGTTAGATGCCCAACTCTACAGTATTGCTGTACCTTTCGTTGTGTTTCTAGGAAACAGAATGAAATGTCACGTTATGTGCACGATTTATTTGAGGTGTGTTCGTTTTACAAAATGGCCATAGGAAGGGGTCATGGAATACTTCTATTGTTGGTATTCCATAACCCCCTCCCAGCTGTATGGAAACGATTAGCATTATGATCAGTGGCGTAGCAATAGGGTAGTCAGGATAGGCATTGCCTACGGGCGCAGGGAGTTTTGGTATATTAGGATGCGCTCCAGGTTTTTAATATAAAAAAAAAACAAGTTTTCGCGGTCTTCCTTTCTGAACGTGGTAAGACTATGAATTTCTACTCACTTCACTCGCAGTTTATTACATTTGCGTGTCAAATTATTGACATTAGTGTAAACCTGGAGGTTAAAGCACTGTATGCTTAAGAAATTAATCCTCCTGTATCAATACTATACCAGTCCTATATTACATGCAATGAGCTTACTAATTTTAAGTAAAATTTCCCTGCACAAGAGGCTTCAACAATAATGACAAATTCTATGACCAATACGATCTGGATTAAAACAAGTTAAAGAGTATTGCCTTGATTATGAGGCACAATACAAGTCATGTTCCACAGCTATACAGAACCAAGCACAAGTACCAAGGGTCGGGCAAACCTGGAAACTGCTCGGGGCGCCAACGCCAGGGGGCGCCCAAACGAGCACTCCAAAATAAATTTCCGTACGAATTTTCTAATATTACCGTAATAAAATTTAAGATAAGATAGAGATAAGCTAGAGATAAGGTAGAGATAAGCTAAGACTAGGTGTGGGGGAGGTGGTAAAAGAAACTTTGACCGGGTGAAAATTTTGCTCATGAATTGGACATCTTTGATCTGATAAAAGAATTTGCAGAAGCAAAAGTGAGGAAGAAACACTTCTGATTTTCTATAGAATTTGTCGATTTTTAGAAAAGCTGAAAATAGAAAAAATGCTTATAAGCATTTTCACAAAATTTTATTTTATATTTTATAATTATGTAAAATCGTAACATACTATATAGATATATTCATTTGAAATCCTTTTGGTAATACTGGATGATATATTACTGTTTATTTAGACTAACACTACAAAAAAGTCATAATTTCACATGAGTATACTTTTAATGAACAGGACACTCTGTCTAGTTTACTTTTAAAACGATATTTGAAAAAAACTATCAATATCCTCCCACTGATAATTTTCGGTTTATGACTAATTCTGCGCGTACGCATAAGTTATAGATGGTCATGTATGGGGCCTATCAGTGGGTGAGTGGGCGCCACTAGAGATTTTGCCTACGGGCGTCAAATACAATTGTTACACCACTGATTATGATAGACCTCCAGCATACGTTTGTAAGTCAAGTACGGTATTGTAAAGAAATTAAGATGATGAATAATCTAATACAAGTAGTATATATAAATAAATAGTATATATAAGTAGTATATATAACAGCTAAACCAGTTCAATGTTTATTAGAATTTACGCTCAAACGAAAAGAGGTTCCACTGATTTCATTTCTGCAGATCACGAAGTCACATCCACGTTCATTGGACGAAAGTCTCGTCTGCAAGATATTTCGGAGCTCAAGGACAACGCACTTGATGCGGCAGAATCTATACCAGGTTAATAGATTGGGTAGAATAGTCTAGGTCTAGTTTAGAAAGACTATATACAATAGGGTTTATAGTAGACTAGACGTAGATCGCCTTCAACAATTTCATAAAAAAACCTACAATTGTAATTGATTAGTATAGACGTTGTTTTTCTCCATGCCCAAAAACTTTTTGCATCACAAAATTGTGGCGATTGCCATGGATGAAATCGACTCACAGTTTAACTTAGATTTTAACAAAAATGTGGAACCTACAGTAGGTGGCTAGTCTGCATGTTTCTGGATGAATAGAATAGATTACAGACTGGCCTATCAGAAGCGATAGACTAGATTGGATTTTTTAGTCGTTTAACTGCTCATGAACAGTTCTCTCAAAAATGTACCACCTTGCTGAAAGGGTCTCTCTTATTTTCAGGACCGTCGACAAGGTCTTCTATCACTCCCTATGACATTTCACCACCACCATCGCAGAAACGCAAACTATCTTCACGCAGACGTCCAAGGGAATCAGCACACGTTCTGACTTCTTTGCTATACAAAGAACACATTGCGTTATTTGAGGGACGAAAATCCAGACGTTGCGCTAAATGTCTTTCTTAAAAGTGTATTCCTCAGAAGAAGGCGCAGAACTTAATGGAACCATCTTCATCTACTGACTCTAGTAGTGAATTTGATGAACTGCATCTTTAAGATTCCAGTGTTGGAGAGATCGTGGCTCCGTGCATCCAACCAGAAGATGGAGATGACAACATGAAGAGTATGCGGGTTGCGAAAAGATGCACAATGTATATGCACTTTTCCTGGAAAGACATAAATTTCTAATGCACTTTGCTACTATTCCATATACCCTCCTCTATGCCATATTCCCTATCTGTTTTCTAAATTTAGTATTTTTACATTTATATTCTTCCTATGCCTGATAGGAATTTCTAGTTGCCATATTATAGTCCTCATTAAATATCCTTCAAGCCTATATAATAACTATTTATTTAACATGTATCCTCGAACAGTTATTTTGCCATATGTAAATGGTATTCCATAAGCCCCTGTTTTTCTCTAGTAATGAAAAAGAGTTCAAAAGGATTAAGAATATTGTATATAAAACTAATCTGGTGAAATCTTGAGTAGGGTTAAGAATAGGACTTATGGGAAGTAAGTTTTTTTTCCTTAAACGTGTCTTTGTAAAGCAGGTTTTCCATGTTAAATTATATATATAAAAGAGTCGTCACATCTCTATATGAGTCATCTAGTTCCAAAACGGCTCTTGTCCATTCACAGAAAATCCCAGAATATACGAATAGGGGGCAAGACGGTACAAGGGGCAAGATGATATTTTCTCTGTAGTGGCTATATTTTTAGGCATTGAGCAATCGTAGAAGTTGAGGAAGAGAATATATCAAGGCGGAGATACTGCACGAGTTCCGGCGACTTTACTTTAAAAACATGTATGCTTAAGTAATGTAAAAGAAAAATAGTAGTGTGACTGTAAATTCCAGTTGAAGGGTACTATAGTAGCCTATTTTATAAACGTAGCGCGTATATGCGAAAATTTTAAGCATTACGACGAGATCCGGTGAGTGTTGTGAACAAAGACACATAGGCCTCATGGGGTCATACCTGCAAGCAGTCTTGGAAAATAACGAAAAAATATTTGCAAGTGTACTTCGGGACAAGTTGATACAGAAAGACATGGGGCAAAATGGTACATGTATCATCTTGCTCCATTGTTATTTATATGAAGGGTACAGGGAAGAAATACGTTAAGTCACACTTTGTAAATCAATCATTCAGGAGAGCGTATCTAAAGTTCGGAAACCTATGTTTTTTTTTCCTTGGGGGCTTGTAAACCTGTACGTGATTCATTTAATTACTAGCAAAAATGATAGAGAAAGACCTTGCGTCAAAGGATTACAAGGGAAAAATAATTGTGGGAAAAAGTATCAAGAAGTCATCGGCAACCCAAACGTGAATATTACTGTTCAGTATGTTTAGAAAACTATGTCTATCCGCCATCCACTAATTGTATTGAGTGTGACTAAAAACAGTGGTTTCATGTGAACTGTACAAGCTATAAAGGTGTTAGTCCTTTTATCTATAGTGATGATGAGTGATATCTGTAAGTGTTGAATGATTAGTGATAGGAATTCGGCACACCTCAGGTTTCACACACAATTATTTTTTATTTTAGTTTTATTATTATCATTTACATTCTATATTACTTGAATTAGTTAATTCGCATTTCATTACAATTATTATTAGCCAACAAAGAATTTGTGTTAACAGTTTTATTTTAAAGTCATAAGATTAAAAGGATAATCTGAATATAGATTATGAGTAGACTAATCCTTTTCAGGTTTCTATTCTCAAATTGCAAATGCAGTATTGACCTAGATTTTTTTTTATCTGCATCGTTGAGATATCTCAGTGTAACATTTGTCTTTATCACTCATATGCATTTAAAATGTTCTATATAGGTTTATTTCTACTTTTAAATTACAAAATTATATATTATTTATATGTAAGAAAAACATAATTGTTGTATCAACTTGCCCCAGTATTAATATCATCTTGCCCCAGTATGTGGGGCAAGATGATATTTTTAACCTAGTTATTAAAGACAAATATTTCTCGGCAACCACTGAGGGAACATCAATATCATTTTGTTATTTTTACTAGAGATACCAATCTTCCTGTCGGTATAAAAAGCTGCGACTTGCGATGAATAGTACTTTAACCACGTGATAAAAGACAACAACTGTATCATCTTGCCCCATCTTCCCCTACTTTAAAAAAATGTAGGATTGGCATGTTTTGTAGAACTGGGAGTACTTCAGTGTGTTCATGTTAGAAACCTGAACATCCTAAAATATTTACAGTTCCACAAAACACATTGATCCTACAGTTTTTCTAGGTTTCCTAGGATTTTCTGTAAATGGACGAAAGCCGCTTCGGAACTGGACGACTCATATAAAAGAGTCACATTTCGGTATCACTGTACTAAAGAGAAAAGAGTCAGTCCCTGTCTATTCCTAGTGATGGGCAAATTCCCGGAAAGATATTTTTCGGGAATATTTCTGGGAAGATTCCCAAAAATAGAAATTTTCCGGGAATTGATGTAAAATCACAAAGAAAATTGCATTCTGCTACTATATTATGATTTCAAAGTTAAATTCGATTTTTTTAAAATCACAGAATATTATTACTGTTGTCTCGAGAGGATTCTTTAAAATGTATATTCTGAACGGTATAATGTTATTTTATTAATATTTTATTATATTTAGAGAATACACATAAATATGTATTTACTTACAATATGTTCCATGCAAGTAAATATGTTGAAAAGTCGTATAGTAAGTCCCCATATTTTTACATCGATTCAAAGAAAAGTAGGGTTTATTTTTGAAAATTTTATTGTGCTTCGCGTCTACCATTGCGGCGCTTCCCGGCTGGTCTGTCGACTTCACTCATATGTACGGGGGTGGGAGGTGGGGCGTTGTATACTCTGGTCCCGGGCGCTGCTCATAAACACACTTGCTTTTTTAATTTCGAAATCAGGATCTAAATCTAAATAATCAATTTCATCTTCCGAACGGGATCTAAACTACACTCTTCTAAAATTTTTGATATTTCTTCTATATTCATTTTACTTGCTTCAAACAAGATAACTTCTGTAAAATTAAATAGTTTTCGAAACAAAATATTCCACTATATTATCGAACGTACTGCAGTGAAACGCAAGAGATGATCACAATCAATCTGCGAAAGTTCGTTTACTCTTCGCTGAATGTCAAGTGAATAGCATTTCTTCAAGAACTGAGTCTCAGTAAGTATTTAATACGGCCGACCGGAACCTATAAGAAGTTACATATGGGCTATTTTGTAAAAACCGAGTTGGACTCGGGCTCCGGCGTTTTGGAATAAACAGGCAACCCGAGTCTGACTCGCGCTTAGGATCGAAAGTGTCAATTTACTGAAGAGCGAAAATTGAAATTTGCAATTTTTTTCAAAAAAGGCTCTAACGATTTTATTCGTATTTCATAAACCAATGTTCCCGTCGCTCTTTTAAGAAAAATCCAGAAGGGGCAGTTTATTTTTGAGGGTACGTTTTGCGGATTATGTTCTTAAAAAAGACAGGCGATTTTGTTCGGTTTTGTAAATAAATTAATAAAACGACAATATGGCATAACTGAATTTGTCTCGAAAACATCTACAAGGCACAGTTAGATTATTCTTGGGGGTGAGTTTTTTCCGGACCAATATTCTCAAAAATGACTAAGGCAATTTTGTTCATATTTCATTAATAGATGTTTTACTAATAACCTAACAATATTGGATAACTCATTTACACTAAAAAAAATAATAATAATAATAACAAGGGGTAGTTTATTCTCGAAGGTGATTTTTTCTCAGAAAAGTGACTCAGACGATTTTTTTCATGTGTCATTAATAACTTTACAATGTTGCGCAAATCACTTGTTACCAAAATGTTTACAAGGGTAGCTTCCTTTTTATTATTAATATTATTTATTATATTCTCAAATACGACTCATACGACTCAAATACGACTCATAGGGTTTTGTTGATATCTTATAAACAAATGTTTCATAAATAACCCTAATACATGATAGTCATTTGTCATTAAACATTTTCAAACGGTAATTTACTTTCGAGGCTAAGCTTTCTTCGTATTTTGTAAATAAATGTTTCAGTAATAACTGTAGTATATTTAGTTTTTAGGGTATTAGAGCGAGAAAGTTCAGTACAGCGTTCCGTATCTTTTATTTACATAAAGGCAAAGTCAAACAAATGGGCTTCCTAAAATAATTTTTATTTTTCTATGAATAATATATTGGCCTATTTCCTACAAAATGTGATTCTAATTTTGGTCACTGTCAAAACCACATTTCAACCGCAAATAATAATATTGTGTAATATACACGGTGTTTTAAAGCAACACAGACAACTTTAGGAGGTGATTTCTGACACCAAGATAAGGCAAAAAGTATAGACCAACCTGAGTGCACAAAAATGCTTCCTTTCGGAGTTAAAGGCTGCTGAAAACATAAAAAAAAGAAGGAATTTTAAAGGTTCATAGTTCCAAAACTATGGGACCTATCGTAGGCGGGTCAAGACTTCATTTAGGAGCTAGTATGTGCCATATTCAAATATCCAAGTTTCACAATCCAGCGGTACTTCCACAACCATTTTTATAGAGATAGTTGGTGACTACTTCAAATTATATGCCTGTAGCCAAACTCCCTCTATAAAAAATTATTGTGTGAGTACCTTAGGATTCGCATAGCGCACATATTAGTTCATAACTAGGGATGATACCATACCGGGACCAAGTACCTGGGGAAAACCTATATATCGTCTGAATGCTCTTGCCATGAGAAGTACGAAACCGTTTTTAAATCACCGGCAAACCCGCAACTTGACCCTATAAGGGGCAGGTTTGTTGGTGTTTGTGACCCTATGTATGGCATATTCGATATAATAAAAATGAATGTTACGATGCATCACGCGTAAGCACCTGTGCCTATCATGTTCCTTTTTGACTCATTGCTAGAACGTCACTCGAGCAAGGGTTTGATAATATCACTTTGCACTCAGATGTACCCATTTGGTCACTGTTGCCAACGAACTGTAAATATAGTGTGGAAGATGGTTTTTGTACCACTGGATGTATATCCTTGAAACGTCGCATAAACATCATTCGTCATTGGAGAAAACATACTGTGGACGTATTCCTCTCTCAAGTACCCCAGTTTGTCAGTGTTGCCAACCAATTGTAGAAATGAGAAGTTCTAAACCAGGTTCCGTACGATGAGACGTTTATACACCTAGTTTGGCAGATACATTATACGACACTATAGGAAAAAGACGTTGTCTGTTACCATCTTCCAACCATTCTAGTTAGTCAGTGTTGCCAACCAAGCGTAAACATCATAATGTTGCAAATTACATGGGTGCCATTGAACGAATATAGAATAAATGCGGCAGAAGCAGCATTCGACAATGCAAACATAGTGTGAGCATCTGCGTCTCCCAAGTACCCCAGTTTAGCAGTGTTGCCAACCAATGCGAACATTCAAGATTTTCGCATGAAGTCTACAGCATTGGCGGACATAATTAGACTACAACCCATACTAGGATTGTAGTATGTTAGTGTGGACCCACGCGCACCCATATTGTCAGTGTTTCTGCACAATTGCTTTCTACACGGTATGTCACAAAGAAGCTGCTATGACCAGATGCATGCATGGCTCATCCAAACCTTTCTTTCTATACGAGATCCTAACTTGCGCCGTTCGTTGTTGCGTCGTCAACAGTCATGTAATATTATATGTGTTCAGGCGCAAGTTCATATTATTAGACAATAGAAAAATATCACCAAGCTATTACTGCTATTTGAAAAAACTTCAATTTTGGAAACGTTAGCAATATTGACAGGGTGGAGTGCTTAGGGGATGGTACCAACCACGGTATGTTTGATGTTGTGTCGAGTGATCTTTATGCCAAGTTATGTCTCTATGTATGCAATAGTCAGGTAATCTTTCGAGAAAATGTATTTTAGAATTGTTGGACACACTGACAATATGGGTATTTATGTGTTCACACTAACGTACTACAAACCTAGTAAGGGCCGCAGTCAAATTATGTCCGTCAATGCTGTAGACTTCATGCAAAAATCTTGAATGTTCGCATTGGTTGGCAACACTGCCAAACTGGGGTGCTTGGGACACGGGAACACTGACATTACGTTTGCATTGTCCAATGCTGCCTTTGTCGCATTTGCTCTATATTCGTTCAATGACATGCATGTCATTTGCAACATTATGATGTTTACGCTTGGTTGGCAACACTGACTAACTAGAATGGTTTGAAGATGGTAACAGACAACGTATTTCTGATATAGTGTCGTGTGATGTTTCTGCCAAGCTTGGTGTATAAACGTCTCATCGTACGGAACCTGGTTTAGAACTTCTCATTTCTACAATTGGTTAGCAACACTGACAAACTGGGGTACTTGGGAGAGGAATACGTCCACAGTATGTTTTCTCCAATGACGAATGATGTTTATGCGACGTTTCAAGGATATACATCCAGTGGTACAAAAACCATCTTCCACACTATATTTACAGTTCGTTGGCAACAGTGACCAAATGGGTACATCTGAGTGCAAAGTGATATTATCAAACCCTTGCTCGAGTGACGTTCTAGCAATGAGTCAAAAAGGAACATGATAGGCTCAGGTGCTTACGTGTGATGCATCGTAACATTCATTTTTGTTATATCGAATATGCCATACATAGCGTCACAAACACCAACAAATCGGCCCCTTATAGGGTCAAGTTGCGGGTTTGCCGGTGATTTAAAAACGGTTTCGTACTTCTCATGGCAAGAGCATTCAGGCGATATATAGGTTTTCCCCAGATGCTTGGTCCCGGTATGGTATCATCCCTAGTAAGTGAAGTATTGACCCGACTGCGGTAGGACCATAGTTTGGGAGCTATGGAACTTTGAAGTTCAGTTTTTCTTGTTTTCGGCAGCCTGAAACTCTGAAAGGGAGCAATTGTGCACCAAGTTGGTCTATACTTTTTGTCTTATCTTGGTGTCAGGAAACACCTCCCAAACCTTGTCGGTGTTGTTTTGAAACACCCTGTATATGTAGTCTATGCATGACGAGTTATTAATGCTTTCACGTTCAGAAGAAGGACTTTTCGGTTCGTTTTTAGTATGTAAAAGTCCGGCACCCCTATAAAAGCCACCGCACCCAAGAAATAAGTGCTAGATACATCTTTGGGTGTCTGGTAACTCTGGGGATATCAGAAACTATAAACATGAAGAAATATTTTGCCAAAATGAACAAGAAAAACATGAAACAACTCTTTGTATACCAGAAGAAGTGATTATTTTTGTAGTTACCAGAAAGTACCCTTTGCCTTTTTCAGACATGAGTAATCAATACTTGAACTTTTCCTGTTGCAAATTTAGTAGTTACTCGTAAACAACAAGTTTAAGTTCCACGAGATCTAGTTCATGTATCCCTTCTATATGGCCGTGAAAGCCAAACTAGCCAAGAAAATTCGATATTGACCACTACAAGACGAACTTCCCTTTCTTGTTTTAACTCCCTTGCAGTGAGTGAATAGTCTAGAAACTTTGCGGAGCTGACTTGAGTGAAAACACAGCGTCTTAGCGGAGGTTTTATAACTTAGATAGTAGTTCTATTTTCTGCAAGCTTGATTATGTGTAAAGCACTGCGTGGCCTACGAAATGCTTCCTCTGCGTGTGTTGAAAGACGAACATGATAGCTCCCGATGGACCAATCTCTGCATGCTGACAACCCACCAGCTAATAACGTGACAACGAGCTGCGCCACCTGCTTCAACACTGATTTACGAGCACGCAACAATGTAAAGGGATAACTTGTTCTATGAAGAATACAAATTTGCACCCATCAGAAGGTGTGAAAGGAAAATCATTGTGTAAGTATAGCTCGAACTCATACGACCTTTGTAGTACGACTGACCTCATATTATTTGGAAAAAAATATAAAGAAATAAAAAGAAAGCACTAATTGTTGCAGCAACAAAAAATATCTTAGCATTTACACTTAAGAAGTTTTTTTTTTCTGATGAGATATCTTTTGTTCATTTTTAAATGATAAAATTTATTTTAATCGAAATAAAGAAATACTAAGTGAAAACAACAAGAAAAATAACGTATTTTTACACATTTTTTCAAACATACGGCATCTTGTTGGAATAGAGCAAGTGGGACTGATACGAATGGTATTGCAATGTTAGTCCATCTACTCACTACTCCGCATAATAACTCGAACGGAAGCGAATTTTTGAATTCTGTTTTTTTTATAGTAGATAGCTAGTACAAATACGTCGGTCAAAATTGTTACTGGAGTCAATCCATTAATAAAAGGATAGGTCATAAGCCTTGCAATATATCCATAATCCAAACAGCAAGCGCGAGTATACGCTGTGATCGACGGGAAGTGCAAGTTCAAATTGGCGCAAGAGATAGTGTGGGAAGCGGACTATTTATCACGGAAGCCACCACTCGGTCAGTATCTTCAGTCAAAGCTGACTGGTATTTTCCGGATTATGGCGTACGCTGGTGATGTAAATTTAATAAGGGATTATAGAAGAACAATAGAAAGAAATGCAGAGGTTTTATTAAACGCTTGCCAGGACATGGATTTAGAAGTAATTGTAAAGAAAACTAAATACATGGAAATTCACCGGAAATTATGGATGCATTACAATATCAAATAATACTTTTGCCAAAGTGGTTACTTTTAAAAAATTAGAATCAATATTAAGAGATCAAAATAATATCCGCCGCCTACTTTCCTAGCTACAACATTAATCCAACAGGACATCTAAAAACACAAATTAGCATATTATATCAGTGCGACTTATCATCGCTCTAATTTTTTATATTCGTAGTACGTCTCTATTTTAGTACGGGTAGGAAAATATTCTTGCTTCCTCTCATACATTACAACTAAAACGATCCACCTATTTGAACAAACAAATATGTCTTAAAATTGATACTAATTTTTGAAAAACAAAATTTCTATTGGAATGTTTTATAGTTATTTTTATTATTCATTGGTGGGAATGGAGAAAATTTGCTAGAATAATTTTAAACTTCATTGTAACATTTGAACAGTTAGTTCGTCATTGAAAACGAGAAAATCGTGTTTATTTGACTGCAGAATTCTTATCGGTATGTATTGTTGAATTTACAAGTTCTAATTTTAATGATGTCCGTAAAGATTCACAGATTAGTGCAGAAAAAACATTGTTTAATTTCACGAGTGTGGTGTCAAAGCGTGCGTGAACATCTCAGGATTGCATTAGTGAAATCCTCGTTTCCAACAGTTCTCGGAAACTGATTTAACTTTTAATTTACTGCTTTCTTCAGCCATAATATCGTTTCAAATACGTTACTCCTAACAATGGTAGTGAATTGTGTGTATATGAAATCGAAGTTTAAAATATATTCTTCTATTGTTAAACCGTTTCAAACATGAATGTTTATTCACTTTATCTACCATTTGTTTAATATGTCGACCGGACACGATACTAGCGTCATGCCGGACAATGTCGACCACTCTGTGTCATTGAAATATAATGATGACCCGGGCTTTCATAATTTCAATACTGCTGGTGCATCTGTACATAATGATTCAGTGTGTTCTCAGTGCAACAAACAATTACTCAATGCAAGAGGCCTAGCAATCC
Organism: Thermobia domestica; assembly: GCF_964235325.1. Taxonomy (NCBI): domain Eukaryota; kingdom Metazoa; phylum Arthropoda; class Insecta; order Zygentoma; family Lepismatidae; genus Thermobia; species Thermobia domestica. Next base: position 267,587,605 of record NC_137459.1, read on the forward strand.
ACAACAGTAAGTGCCATCTCACTAGTACCAAAGCCAAACCCTCATCGTCCAACGTCACTACCATGCTTTCACCTTCTGCACACAAATCTACTTCACATACTACCTTGAGCAACTGTATTTTTAACTCCAACGAGATGTCAATTGAAGCATGCAATACCCTCCTCGTAAAACTCAAGTCCATAACTCCTATTCTTCGTAGAGTTCCTCGAGGAGCTAGACCAGCGTTGGCTGACTCCCTCTGTGACGTTCTGCAGAATATTATATCTACTAATAACTTGCAATCGTGGAAGGAGCTCTTCTTCTTCCCTTACGTAACTCTTTGTTTACCAACAAGAACGAACAAAGTGTCCAATCTCACTACATGGGTGAAACAAAGAATCACAAGTTGGACTAATTCTCGCTGCGATGCCCTTCTTTATCGCCACCAACGACCCTCCAAACCTCGCCGAGTGACAGACCCAATCTCCTTCAACATCAAGGTTATCGAGAACAAACTTTCCGATGGCGATGTCCATGGAGCAGTCAGACTCCTCATCTCTGATGACACTTTGGCGCCTCCAGAAGCTACAGTGCTAGATGCAGTACGCAACAAACACCCTACACACAGTCATACTTTCATACCCCCTGCACTCATTGACAACGCTCCAGCCGTCCCTAGAGTTTCTGTCAAAGAAGTACAGAAAGCTCTTCGATCCTTCTCTTCCGGCTCTGCAGGAGGTATGGATAGTTTACGCCCTTCCATTCTCAAGGATCTTTTGCTGTGCCAGGATATCGATTCTAGAGACCGTCTGTTAAGCACTATCAGTGATTTTCTTCACATAATCCTCACTGGAAACGTACCTACAGAAATTAGACCACTATTTTTCGGAGCGTCGCTTATAGCGTTAAGGAAGAAAGGTGGTGATATACGCCCCATCGCTGTCGGTAACGTTTGGAGACGGCTTTCAGCCAAGATAGTATGCCAAAGAATTAGGGAACCGTTAACTACTTTCTTGTCACCACATCAGTTGGGAGTGTGCGTTCCTCATGGCTCAGAAGTTACAGCCCATGTCGCCCGACTGTATTATTCTCATCCCCACAAACAAGAGAAAATTTTCTTGAAACTAGATTTCCGGAATGCGTTCAACGAGATCAACAGAGACTCTATGCTTACAGCCGTAAAAACGCACTTCCCTTATATATACACTTTCATACATCAGTGTTACTCACAGCCGAGTCATCTATTTTTTGGTGAAGATATCATACTCTCCCAGCGAGGTGTTCAACAAGGCGACCCCCTAGGACCTGCTTTATTTGCGTTAACACTTCAATCTATTGTCAGAAATATCAATACCGAGTTAAACATTTGGTACCTCGACGATGGGACTATAGCTGGAGACAAGGAAGATGTCCTCGAAGCTTTGTCCAAGATTCGTACTCAATCTCGTGACATTGGATTACAACTCAATTTCTGCAAATGTGAAGTCGGTTTCCTGGGAGTCTCAAACGAACAGGCCAACATCCTTTACTCCCTTTTCAACGAAGTTGCACCTGGAATTCAACTTATATCATCCGACAGAGCCTCCCTTTTAGGTGCAGCGCTACACACTGATACTCGACGCATTTTGTTATTGGACAAGATATCTAAATTAGATCTCTTCTTCACTCGCCTATCAAAGTTATCTACCCACTCAGCTTTTTATCTCCTACGGGCCTCATTAGCCATTCCAAGACTGCTATATTTCCTTCGTAGTTCTCCATCCTGGCATGAGACAGATCTTTTGGAACAATATGATGAATCCATCCGACTTGGCCTAGAATCTCTTCTCAACTGCTCTCTCACAGATAACTCATGGCTACAAGCATCTCTCCCTGTGGATCACGGAGGTCTAGGAATTCGTCGAGCCCTTGACTTGGCTACTCCATCTTTCCTTTCATCCATGTATAGCTCTATGCCTTTGATCACTTCTCTGCTTCGCAAGGATATTCATCAGGATTCAGAAGCTGAGATAAATGATTGTATCTCCCAGTGGATATCGTGCGGCGGACTCGATCTACCTGATTTTGATAAGAGAAGTTTTCAAACTTCATGGGACGCTCCTCTTATAGACTCCAGATTATCTTCTATTCTTCAGCCCTCCACCAATCCTGAAGATAAGGCACGTCTTCTTGCCACTTCTTCCCCTGAAGCAGGTGCCTGGTTACAAGCTATCCCATCTTCTTCCCTAGGGCTGCATCTTCCCGACGAAAGTTTTCGAATCGCTTGTGCGTTACGTTTGGGAGCAGATGTCTGTGAACAACACCAGTGCCCTGCTTGCGGAAGTTTAGTGGGTAAGAAAGGTATACATGGCCTATCATGTGTTCACAGTGCTGGCAGATACTCTCGACACTCCACTGTTAACGATCTCATTATGAGAGCCCTCATATCCTCTGGAACGCCTTCCGTGAGAGAGCCAATGGGGTGTAGTCGCTCTGATGGCAAGAGACCTGATGGAATGCCTTTGGTGCCTTGGAAACGAGGGAAGGCTTTAATATGGGATTTCACTTGTACCGATATCCTAGCCCCCTCTAATCTTCCTTCATCTTCGACAAAAGCTGGGACGGTTGCAACTCGCAGAGAATATGAAAAGAGACGAAAGTATAGCAACCTGTTGGACAAATACCACTTCGTCACCATAACCATTGAAACTTGTGGGTCCTGGGGTCAGGAAGGTCTAAACTTCATTAATGAAGTTGGACACCGTATAGCTATTAACACAGGAGACACCCGAGCTTCATCCTACTTATACAAAGGATAAGTTTGGCTGTGCAAAGAGGGAACGTAGCAGCGATGCTAGGAACTCTCCCTCCGGGAAAAGCTTTGGACGAAATTTTCCTTTTGTAATCACTCTCCTCTCACCAAACTCTCGAAAAAAAAAATATATTATTGTGTATTTAATGACTTTAGATTTCTGGAAACAATGTGTGCAGAATAAAGTGATTATAGTGGGAAAAAATGTAAAAAAAAGTACTAATATATGCAAAAAAAATAAATAAAAAAAATAAAGAAGCCAAATTGAAGAAAGAGAAAATAGTATTATATAAAGTCTTCGTAAAGAATGACTGTGCTTCTTGTAATCTTACTGTAGTGCTACAATGCTGTAAATTTATATTAAACTCAGCTGTAAAGTAAATACAAATCTAACTAAAATAATAATAATAATAATAAAAAATTAATTTTAACATGTTTGAAATAGAAGACAATGTTATATTTTGATTGGCAGCAATTAATTGCTTTTAGAAATATAGAAAACGGTAAATTGAATGAGAGACAGGTTGTCCAATGGCTATATATACAGCATGAAATTGCTAGGAAAATAGGTGTGAACACTGGTACAGTAGCGAATATTTGAAAAGTTTACAAGCTGGATGCTCGAAATCGAGAATGTTGTCTATCGTGAAGAAGGGTTGGTACACTAAATGACTATAGGAATTTTTGATAATATTGTCCAAACCTATTGGAAGTTGCTCTCCGTCCATGATATCCCCTTGACAGCAGAAGTAATACGTAAAGTGCTCAGAAAGATCTGCTTAAGAGGTTACTAAAATATCAAGAACCTTTCCTAAGGTCAAGACATCGGAAGTTGACCACAGACCAGGGGCGGATCCAGAGGGGGGCGATCGGGGCGATCGCCCCCCCACAAGAGGAAACTTTCTTATTTTATATATAAATAAACCCATCCATAACAAGTTTGGAGCTCTTAAAAGTAGCAGTATTACCGCCGACCGCCCCCCCCAGAAGTCCGTCCTGGATCCGCCCCTGCCACAGACTTCGTCCATCGCTAGAAATGTTTCATTGTAGCAGATGGAGTAAGGTCAAAATTAACAGCTTCGAGTCTGATGTGAAGCAATGAATGTTGAGGAAGGCCGAATGTCTTCAAGACCGTTACATATAACCGCACACAAATTTCGTGGAAACAACTTCACATTGTTGGTATGCATGGCTAGCCGGGGATTGGGTGATTCAAACAAATAGTTGGCGAGGTAAACACAAACAATACGTTGCCATGCACGAGACGGAACTAGTGGGCAACCCCAAGCAGTGGGACCTAAATATTACAAAAGTTATCTTTCAGCAAGGAATTGGTGGTGTCACCACTGCGTGGCTTTGAAATTAAGAATTTTATTTACTAGAGTGGCCTCAACAACACTTTAACTTTAACCCGATTCAACAACTTTGCATACAGGTCAAAAGACTTTTGACTTTGAAGCCAGGTGACATTCTGAATTGTGGCTATGACTAATTCCGAAGTCGTTCTGAAATTGTGTGGAGCATTGTTTTGGCTTCCACGTGTACACACTTTGTAGTATCAATGCCTAGAATAATTCAAGCAGTCACCCATACTTAGGGTAACCATACTAAAGATTAATATGGAAAAGGAGTTAGCATAATTAAATTAAAAAAAATTGCTAAAATGTTTTATTTTCTTTCTTTTACTTTATAAGAATTTCGAGATATATTAATAAATAGTCTTTATTTTAAATATGAAGGTAACCAAGAAAGTTCTGTCGCTTTTCCTCCCATCACTTTCGAACATAGATATGTCACCTAAGACATACCTGGAAGATGAAAAATAGTCCCCATCAGCATCGACGACCTTCTGCCAACGTTCTGGAAGGCTATGGACTCTATAGCGTTAGAACTTGTGGGCCATGAACCGAAGAAGGTATCAAGTGCATTTTGCAACTCTACTAATAATTTGAACCGGGAACTTCTCTAAGGTGATTGTCTAAGAAATGAAACAGGTGATAATCGGACGGAGCAATCTCCGGGGAGTATGGCGGATGCAATAGTGTTTCCCATCCAAGGCGTAGAATTGTGCCCCGGGTCATCCTAGCAACGTGGGGCTTAGCGTTGTCCTGTAACAGGAGGACACCTTTGCGATACTGAAGTGCTGGCTCCAGAGTTTTGAGTTTTTCTTGAACACGGATCAACTGCTGACAGTACAGAGTTGCATTGATGCTCTGACCAGCTGGCAGCAGTTCCCGATGCAAGATACCTTGAACAGTCCACCAAACACACAGGATGACCTTCTTCTGATGCAGTACTGTTTTCGGCTGTTTTGGATTTGGTTTATGTCTGATGATTTCTGTCTGACTTGAGGCCTATTCTGGGGGAATATCAATTTCATCTCATTTTCCTTTGTATCACTCAGACAGAAATCATCACATTTCTCCCCAAAAAACACATTTCAAATCGGATTATTGGGGGAAAAATCCCTCAGTTTCAAGATTGGAGGAGACATGTACCCTGATCCCCCTGTGCCATTTGCGTCAGTGCTTGTAATACACATACTGTCAACAGATGTAGACACGAAGTGTGAAGAACATTCTTTTACACGACTGTGGTAACCATAATATAACTCGTGATATCAATATATTTACGAAATAAATTACATTTCATTGCCAGTTTACATGGAACATTGAAAGATTTTACAACTGATTTGAATATTTCTATTGTTTTAAGTCTTCATAAACATGGTGAATTAACATTTTACTTGTAGCTACAAGTGCCTACTTCATTGGTTGACGCAAAAACAAACAAAAAAAACATTGACTGCAGTGAGAATCGAACCCGGAAACCTTTGCACGTGAGTAACAGATCCTACTGATTCTGCCACGCCGTTACATTTCAAATTTGTGCAACGTACGACTTTATACGACGAGTCGAAAACTTTAAGACGCTTTTTCTCTGCTATATTAGGCCATTCCGCTCTCCCAGTTTTAATATGAACACGTTACATGTGCACTATCACCTTGCAAAAAAATGGCTCCGAAGTTCATTTACCAAAGTCTGCTTTCTCCTTGTTAGTGTTAATTCTTCCCTAACAGATTGAAAACACAGCGGAATATCATTCGAGGAATGGTTTATTTCATCATACTGTATAAACGAATTCAGGATTAAAATTTGAGCTGAGTAAGCAACATTCATCATTCCTTTTTCCTTAATTTAGCTCAAATCGCCTTGTTTAGTTTGATTAGAAAGGAGCAGAAACATATTGGCTACTTTCTTGACTACTCTTCTCTAAATAGACGATCTATCTTAATAATGTATTTTCAAAACGATCTAAACCACACCCACTATAACTGTTCATGGTTTGTTTAAGGCATCTCAAACAATTTAAGGTTAATTTGATCATGAAGTAACAGAAATGACTTTAATCCGTTAACGTCAAGGGTGTACGTCAGTTTTTCGGGTATACTTCCTCAAGATCATGAACAATCGCGACTATATTTCTTGGAAGTCACGCACATTATAACAGTCGAAATTTTTGACAACATGGCTCAAATAGTTTTGGAAAGTTTGGTCAGAAAAGAGAGGACGTTTTTTTCAACCTGCTAAGGTTATGTGTCTTTAGGTGTTTAACCATCTTTATTTAATATAATCTATATTTTAACCGTTATCAACATCAAAATTGTGCTATTTCATTTCTAATAATCTTAGAGAAAACAATACTAATGCGTGGTACAGTTTTCAGGCATTACCATTCATAGACCAGATGGATAGTAACCATCTTGATTTAAAATCATCATCACAAAACAATACTAATGCGTGGGACAGTTTTCAGGCATTACCATTCATAGACCAGATGGATAGTAACCATCTTGATTTAAAATCATCATCACAAAACAATACTAATGCGTGGGACAGTTTTCAGGCATTACCATTCACAGACCAGATGGTTAGTAACGATCTTGATTTAAAATCATCATTACAATAATTACTATCAACATGGAAAGTTAGGTAGCCTTCACACTAGAAGCCTGCGAACCGCTCGCGTGAGCTGAAACTACTAGCTTTACATTGTCTTAAATGTACGCTTTCAAACATGCGCTTCAGTGCAAGTGAACAGCGGCTCTGTGCTTCTATGAAGTTCACCCCGCCAGTAGCGTGCTCGAGTGAGCTGCTGGCATAGAAGAAAATAAATAACACGCAATTTTATGAGTCCTTCACACGTGAACGTGAACTTGTCTGGAATTGAGAAAAGTGTACATATATTTGATGTCGAAAATTTTCTCATTTTGATGTTACTCTGATGAAATACACACTTCATACTATTAAACATTTCGTCAAACGAAGATATAGACATCCTAAAGTAATTGAAAAAGTTTCTTTCGTTTTCTCTCAGTTTAGGACACGAATTGCGAAATGAATATTCTTCCAGTCTTCAAAATTTATAGGATGAATTCACATTGTTATATATCTTCTTTTCCTCTTTTTCGTGTAATTTATCGCCAAGATTAAACCTGCAGCTTCTTCTGTCTCTATCATGGCTGCCATTTGGTATCACGATCTTCTTAGCGGCTCAGAAGTATTCAATCCCTTCACACTACAGGTTCACATGAGCAGCTCACGCGAGCGGTTCACAAGATCCTAGTGTGAAGGCAGAGGTTAATGAAGCGCAAGCAGCTTTAATTTAGTTTTATCAGAAACAAACGACTTCTGAAATTAAACTACGTTGCAGTCTCTCGGACGACATTCCTGAAGAACAAGATTGATTACAACCATAATCTTTCGAAGTCATCTACATTATAACCAATATCAGTGTGTAATATTCTTCCGAAAGTTGCCTTAGAAGAGTCAATGTTTACGTGTGGGAAAATTTTTTGATCGTTGTATCTTGTTACGTGCGGAAATTTTATCCACACTTAAAAAAAAAAAATCTTGGAGTGTATTGCCTGACGAGTATGCAACCCGAAATAAAGATGTAAATTTTTTTAGCGCCTCTGGCGGAAAGTGGTGAATTACGTACATACGACGGTGCTTGAAGAGGATGGCTTAGCCATTCGATTGCTACTGTGCAAGTGGACACTATCTGTTCTGCTATATTCAACTGTGTATAAGGTTATTATATATATATATATTACGGGTTTTCAGAATTAGTGAATTTTACCGTTTATTCCTGAAAAAGAAATCTATATTCGGATATTTCTAAAGTATTGGTATCTAATTTCTGAATAGTGTTATTTCGGTTTGGTGATATTGTGTGGATGAAAAGTTCTGTGCTGTGACACCCACTTACTTAAATCGGGAGTGAATGGAATTAGATATCACTTTTGTAAATGGGTGAGTTGTTATACTAATTTGTTATATTCTCTGATTTAAGGTATTACATTAATTAGGACTAAATATATTTTATATCTATTTGAATTATAGAACGGTGTGTTATTAAAACAATTTTGAATATAATTTTTTTTTAGAAAATTAATGATATGGAATTGTGGTAGGGTAGATGCTGCTACTCTATTAGACTCCTTAAATATACTTACAGTAAAAACAGTTTCATCCAGTATAAAAATATATATATCAGGATATAAATTTACATATGTAGAAACTACTATTCTTGTTCAAATCCATTGAAAGTAGAGATTGCTTGATTGAATTATTGTTATAAAGTTTTCAATTCACATATATAACCTTTTATTTCAATATCCTAATGGCATCTTTCTGATTATTTATATCATGGTTTTTTGTTTTGCTACGCTGAAATACGCAGAAATCCTATAGATGGGAATTATTATAGAAAATATAGTTAACATTTGCACTAGGAGGATCACGCCTAATTTCCCTCATTTAACAATAATTATTGTAGGGCATGTTTCCCTTTATAGATATTTGTCCTGGTCATTAACGGCCGGTGGCCCACGACGGAGCCATACCTAAGGCACGTTACAAACAGTAGCAATCGAAATTTTCAATAATAATAATAATAATAAAAAAAGTTGTTGAAATTAGTTACGGTACATGCCTTACATCCTTGATAGGTTTAAAGTGCTGGAGTAAAATCTGTTTTCTTGAGACTATAGGAGGGAACGTACAACATAATACATGTATATACATTTGTTTTTTGTTACTTTGTAGGTTTCTTGTTGGAGTTGTTAAATATATCCGCATTCTTTTTGTAGCAAAAAAAAGTTTCAATTTTGGATGGTTAGAAGGCTATATGGTAAAATCGGATTTCTTGTACGAAACAAATGCTTGTAAGTGTGCAGTCGCTATTAGGCAGAAATATTTTTCTGGTGGGAATATTTTTGTATATTATAGCATTAACTTTTATTTCTTCATTATTCATAAATATGGAAAATCCTGCGGGAAGGCCTGGTCAGCTAGTATTAAATGGGTTTGTAGGAGAAAGGGGAGTATTTATTCCGCCTAATGTAGGTCAAGGTTGGGATTTGTCGTATTTGGACGGGGAAGCTGAATCAAGTAGGCAACATTTTTCGTCGTTCACTGCTGATAATGTAACTGACCTGTCTTCAACAGGTGTGTGTTCTGACTTTGCTGATAGCAGCGGAATGTTGAGGGACGAGTTGGAACCTTTGTGTGTGTCTACAACAAGTAGTCGTAGCGCCCTGAATCCGTTTATTGACCTTGATCAATCAGCTGAGGAGATGATTGCGAAAGAAAAGAAAAGCACAAATCCATTTTGCGATAAAAATAAAGTTGAAATTATGCGCAATGAACCTCAGAACGTACGTTTACTGAATAGTTTTGTGCCTTTTAATTGTAATATGGAGAAATTAACGGTTAATGCTTCTTGTAATTTGTTTAATGAACACGTACGTAGAATTCCTGTAGTAGACGGATCAGATGATGTAAAACTTTTTCAATTTATGAGTGTAGTCTATGGTATTATTAAATTGAAATTATTTCCTGTAGAAACCGTTCTGATTGCTGCGTTAGGAAAAGCGCAAGGTAGATTAAATCAAGAATTAATTTCCTTATATGAAATGACTACCGAATGGTCACAAATTACAAGTCATTTGTTTCAAAAATACATTACACCATTAGGTAAGCGAGCCATCATAAATAGATATATTAAGGTTATACAAAAACCAGAAGAGAATTTATTAGATTATGTAAACAAAATAATAGACTCATATATTGTTTGCTATGGATCCCTAAATTATGGGAATAGTAAAGAAGTTATACAAATTATTATGGAAGGAATGAATCCCCACTTAAAACATGACATATATAAGTATCGTTACCCAACGTCATTAGATGAGTTGTTGAGTGAATTAAATCAATATGACTTACATCAAAGGAATTTGGAGGTATACAGTGCATTAACCAAGGTTTCAAGTAGAGGAGGTGAAGAGCGTAAACAGGTTTCCTGTTATTTTTGTGGTGGACTGCACCGAGTAGCCAATTGTCCTGCTAATAAACAATATTTGCTTGATAAAAAGTTGTTGAAAGTGATAATGGGGATGAATATGGAAAGACGCTTTGCAGGGAATAGTGACCGGTCAGGGGCTCTGAATCAGGAACTTGGGTCCGGTGTTCAATCTTCTAATGGTGCGGGTGTTTCAAATTCTTTCAATAATCAGTTTATGAATAGTGATAGGAGGAATAAGAGACGCTTTGCAGCTAAGAGTGATCGGCAGCAGTATACGCTTCCTATGGAGAGGTCCGAACTTCGAATCTCGGTAAATAATATTGAACATGGACACCCTAATGTGAGTGATGATGTTTATAGTGAAGTGTGTCAAATTAACAATGTAAAAACAAAGCATTATGCATCTAGACCAGTGAGTAATTTAATGCATAGTTGTAATTTTAAAGGGAATCTACTTTCAGTGTCTCGGAATGGTGTAGAAAATGCGAACTTAAACATTTCTAGTTCGTCACCTGCTAATAATGAAAGTATTCAGAACTTTAGTATTTTGAGACAAGTTCATGGGGAGGGAGGAACAATACCCTCAAACTTTGTTGGTAGAAATACAGTGAATATTAAAAAAAAAAGATGGAACAATAGAAAATAATACTTCAAGAAAACTAATTGCAGCTTTTGTCGATGCTTTTGTGCTTAGAACTCGTAGGCGAGGGGGACTAGACACGTGTTCTTCAGCTTCGCTTATTGATAAACAAAACTTTGATAGGTGGAATCAAAATTTAAAATATCCTGTGCAAGTGTTTAATGAAAAGTTTACAGGAGTAGGGATAGATAAACAGAAGTTAACTCTAGAACAATGTGTGAGGATTCCCATTAAATTAAAGAATCGAGTGTATCGATTAAAGTTTTTTTTTTTTGGTGGAAAATCTTGAACCAGTTTTTATTATGGGAATTAATGAACTTAAGCAGTTAAAGGCAAAGATCGATTTAGTGACAAACAAGTTAATCCTTCCTTTAGAGAACTCTGTGGTTTCTTTGAACTTTTCATTAAGGGACCCAACACCTGATTTACGTGAAGATACTTGTGGTGTTGATTTGTTTTGCAGAGAACCATCCCAAATTTCAACAAAATTATTTTTGAGGGAAGAATCTTCGAGTGAGTTACCTCCAAACGTTGGTCGGGAGTCACACGTTAGGGAATTTACTCAGGAACCGACCACGGGACAGTCCAGTGTTGCCAGCTCAGTGGAGACCAATGGTTTTTCCAATACCAGTTTCAATAAGCAGTCTATCGAGAATCCATGTCAATTGAGAGTGGATCCGGAAGTCTTGGAGGAATATCCGGAATTACAAGGGTATGTGAATGAGTTACTTGATAAATTTCCTAATGTATTTTCACCCAATGTAGGAAAAATTAAGGATTTTAATTATAAAATTCTCTTAAATGATTACACTCCTATTCGTAAGAAAGCATATCCCATGTCACGAGCATCTCAAAGAGAACTCGATAAAATTATTGATGAGATGTTAAAATCTGATTTAATTCAACCTAGTAATAGTGAATATGCTTTTCCCTGTTTTCTTGTTAATAATAACGATGGATCTAAACGTATGGTCGTAAACTATTCTGCTTTGAATCGGCATCTTTGTTTAAATACACAGTTGACACCTCGGATTGAGGATATTTTAGCTGAATTATCAGATGCTAAAATTTATACCCATCTTGATATAAGAAAAGCATATTTAACAATACCATTGACGGAGGATTGTCGTCATTTGACGGCATTTCTTACGCATAGGGGTTTGTTTGAATTTAAGCTACTTCCATTTGGATTAGCTGCCGGAAGTCATGTGTTATCAAAAATACTAACTGAATTGTTATATCCGTTAAAAGATGAAGGTGTAGAGTGGTATATGGACGATCTAATTTGTAAAAGTAAAGATATAGAGAGTCATAAGGCTCTGTTAGAAAAAGTTTTAAAAAGGTTACAGGATAAAGGACTTACTTTATCAATTAAGAAGTGTACATTTTTTTCACGTAAAATTTCATATCTGGGTTTTATTATAGAAGATGGAAAAATGAAAATGGACCCATCTAGACTTGAGATTATTAAAAGATTGCCCGCTCCAAAGAATAAAAAGGGTTTGATATCTTTAGTTTCATTTTTACAATATTATGCAAAGTTTGTTCCACAATTTCATGAGGTTATGGAACTAATAGAAAGATTAAGGGCGGCTTCTGCAGTGTTTAGGTGGGGACCAGAACAACAAAAGGCTTTAGATAATATAAAAGAACTATTTGAAAATTATGTTGTATTAAAATTGCCTGATTTGAATAAAAAGTTTGTAATTAACAGTGATGCAACATTAAGAAGTTTGGGAGGGGTGATCCAACAATATGATGATGATAATAACTTAGTTCCAGTGGGTTTTTATAGTAGGCGTCTAAAGAAATACGACTTCAATAAGCCTATATATTTGTTAGAAATGTTAGCGGCCATTGAAACCATGGAACGTTATAGAACTTATTTGCATAAACCTTTTGAGCTAAGAATGGATCACGTCGGTTTAGTGTATGCCTTAAGGAATATGAAAAGAGTGAAAAGATATGGATCGTTATTATACCGTCTCTTTTCCTTTAATTTTGAAGTAAAATCAATTTCTACTAATATGAATGTTTCTGCAGATTTTATTTCGAGATTGTATGACATTAGTAACTTTGAGGAAATAGAGATAGAACCTTCACATGCGGATAAAGTACCAAATTATTTTTTGATTAATCTGTGGAATATGCCTTATGTAAATATGTCTATACGAGATCATCAGTTAAATGATCCTGTATTAAATAAGATTGTAAGAGATTTAAAAGCAAAAAGGGTGATTGAGGGATATAAGTTGATTAATAATATATTGTGTCGTAAAACTAAAGCTACTAGAAATCCGTATAAAATTTGTTTACCTAAAACATTAGCTCCAAGTATAATTGAGTTCTTCCACGCGAGTATTTTACCCGGATCTCATGCCGGAATAAGTAAAACTATTGGGAAGATCTGTGCGCGCTTTACGTGGCCCGAGATGCAAAAGGAAATTAGGGAATATGTTTCTGCTTGTAAGGAATGTCAGTTAAATAAAAGTAATAATGTAAAACCTGCAGGAAAGTTGATTTCTCAGTATGAGAAGATAGTAAATGGATGTTGGCAAATTGACATAATAGGCCCAATGGTAGAAAGTAAATCAGGACGTTATTGTCTGATAGTCGTAGATTCATTTTCAAAAAGAGTCTTTCTTGAACCAATAAAATTCCTTTCTAGTCAAAGTATTATTAATAAACTTTATAAATTAATGTGTAGAAACGGTTTTGTGTTTTCAATAGGTCATGACAATCACTCGGTGTTTACATCAGCTAAGTTTAAAGATTTTCTCTATGCAAATGGAATTAGGGACATAAGTATATCACCATATCACGCGGCGTCGAATCCGAGTGAAAGATACGTGTCTACGATAAAAAAATTCTTTGAGAATATATTTTGGACAAAAACAAACATCTTGGGATAAAGGAATCTGGGAAATTGAGTATTCAGTAAATTGTGCTATTCACGAAGAAACAAAATGTAGTCCTATGGATTTAATTTTTAATTATGATGTATGCAATCCGTTGGATGTTAAATGGCAAATAAAAGCTTCAGATTTAAATACTCGTGAACCGGAGTTATGGTCAAAGGCTCTTCAGAACATGAGCAATGCGTGGAAACGTAAAAAGAAATTATATGATAGAAGGCGTGTTGATCATAATTATAATATCGGGGATAAAATTTTGATTAAAACTCAGTTTCTTTCCTCTTTGAGTGATAAGAGAACAATCTTTGTGTCCAAAATGGAGTGGCCCTTATTCCATAGAACGTTTCTTGGGTGGAAACACTGTTCAAATTAGAAATACGGAAAATCCTAGAGATATTAGAAAGTGTCATGTGAGTCAAACAAAGATATTTAGGGAAAGGAGAAACATTGTAAAATAATCATAAATTTGATACCTCTCATACTATTAATTAGATATGTGATATAGAGAATCTGTGATATTAAGAAATGATATTAATGGTCCAGCTTTAAAATTAAAAATATATATGTGGATATATTTAATTTTTAATGTGTTATTAATACTTGTTTTTGTTAGTTTTCCAGATCTGGATGTGTTGTATAATTGTCATGGTTTTGTTAATTGTCCAATGTAACGGTAATTCTCGGAAAATTTTATGGAAGATATATCAAGATGCCTAATTCATGTAGCGAGCAAGAATGGATGTAAGACGAGTACTATGATAAAATTGTAATATTTTATTGGTATTATTATGAATTATAGAGAGTAATATTAAATTAATACAATTAGATGAACTCACCTCTGATAATATATATATATATATATATATATATATTTATATATATATATATATATATATATATATATATATATATATATATATATATATATATATATATATATATATATATCATTAAAATTTTTATTGATATTAAACCTGAGATAATGTCACATTTTGAAATTTGTGTATTTTATGAATAGGATAACGACTGATGACTTTTCTTTAACTAACGTGAGTGGTTGTAACTATAGTAATGTGTGAAGAGCGTTTGTATTTTGGGGGATTTTTTTTCTTTAGTTTGGTTTTGTTTAGTTGGAGTGAATGAGTTTGGCGAGAATTTGTTAGTTAGAAATAAATAGATGTAGATAGAGGTGGTAAATTACTAACAGCGACTGACAAGGACTAACGATAAATTAAATTCTATTCATAATTAAGAAAATAAGGATAATTACATGTTGCAAAATTTGTTATAAAAAGTTGTGCCAACTTTTTATCGCTGAGTGGGCGATGTGTGTTACGTGCGGAAATTTTATCCACACTTAAAAATATAAAAAAAATCTTGGAGTGTATTGCCTGACGAGTATGCAACCCGAAATAAAGATGTAAATTTTTTTAGCGCCTCTGGCGGAAAGTGGTGAATTACGTACATACGACGGTGCTTGAAGAGGATGGCTTAGCCATTCGATTGCTACTGTGCAAGTGGGCACTATCTGTTCTGCTATATTCAACTGTGTATAAGGTTATTATATATATATATATTACGGGTTTTCAGAATTAGTGAATTTTACCGTTTATTCCTGAAAAAGAAATCTATATTCGGATATTTCTAAAGTATTGGTATCTAATTTCTGAATAGTGTTATTTCGGTTTGGTGATATTGTGTGGATGAAAAGTTCTGTGCTGTGACACCCACTTACTTAAATCGGGAGTGAATGGAATTAGATATCACTTTTGTAAATGGGTGAGTTGTTATACTAATTTGTTATATTCTCTGATTTAAGGTATTACATTAATTAGGACTAAATATATTTTATATCTATTTGAATTATAGAACGGTGTGTTATTAAAACAATTTTGAATATAATTTTTTTTAGAAAATTAATGATATGGAATTGTGGTAGGGTAGATGCTGCTACTCTATTAGACTCCTTAAATATACTTACAGTAAAAACAGTTTCATCCAGTATAAAAATATATATATCAGGATATAAATTTACATATGTAGAAACTACTATTCTTGTTCAAATCCATTGAAAGTTGAGATTGCTTGATTGAATTATTGTTATAAAGTTTTCAATTCACATATATAACCTTTTATTTCAATATCCTAATGGCATCTTTCTGATTATTTATATCATGGTTTTTTGTTTTGCTACGCTGAAATACGCAGAAATCCTATAGATGGGAATTATTATAGAAAATATAGTTAACATTTGCACTAGGAGGATCACGCCTAATTTCCCTCATTTAACAATAATTATTGTAGGGCATGTTTCCCTTTATAGATATTTGTCCTGGTCATTAACGGCCGGTGGCCCACGACGGAGCCATACCTAAGGCACGTTACAAACAGTAGCAATCGAAATTTTCAATAATAATAATAATAATAAAAAAAGTTGTTGAAATTAGTTACGGTACATGCCTTACATCCTTGATAGGTTTAAAGTGCTGGAGTAAAATCTGTTTTCTTGAGACTATAGGAGGGAACGTACAACATAATACATGTATATACATTTGTTTTTTGTTACTTTGTAGGTTTCTTGTTGGAGTTGTTAAATATATCCGCATTCTTTTTGTAGCAAAAAAAAGTTTCAATTTTGGATGGTTAGAAGGCTATATGGTAAAATCGGATTTCTTGTACGAAACAAATGCTTGTAAGTGTGCAGTCGCTATTAGGCAGAAATATTTTTCTGGTGGGAATATTTTTGTATATTATAGCATTAACTTTTATTTCTTCATTATTCATAAATATGGAAAATCCTGCGGGAAGGCCTGGTCAGCTAGTATTAAATGGGTTTGTAGGAGAAAGGGGAGTATTTATTCCGCCTAATGTAGGTCAAGGTTGGGATTTGTCGTATTTGGACGGGGAAGCTGAATCAAGTAGGCAACATTTTTCGTCGTTCACTGCTGATAATGTAACTGACCTGTCTTCAACAGGTGTGTGTTCTGACTTTGCTGATAGCAGCGGAATGTTGAGGGACGAGTTGGAACCTTTGTGTGTGTCTACAACAAGTAGTCGTAGCGCCCTGAATCCGTTTATTGACCTTGGTCAATCAGCTGAGGAGATGATTGCGAAAGAAAAGAAAAGCACAAATCCATTTTGCGATAAAAATAAAGTTGAAATTATGCGCAATGAACCTCAGAACGTACGTTTACTGAATAGTTTTGTGCCTTTTAATTGTAATATGGAGAAATTAACGGTTAATGCTTCTTGTAATTTGTTTAATGAACACGTACGTAGAATTCCTGTAGTAGACGGATCAGATGATGTAAAACTTTTTCAATTTATGAGTGTAGTCTATGGTATTATTAAATTGAAATTATTTCCTGTAGAAACCGTTCTGATTGCTGCGTTAGGAAAAGCGCAAGGTAGATTAAATCAAGAATTAATTTCCTTATATGAAATGACTACCGAATGGTCACAAATTACAAGTCATTTGTTTCAAAAATACATTACACCATTAGGTAAGCGAGCCATCATAAATAGATATATTAAGGTTATACAAAAACCAGAAGAGAATTTATTAGATTATGTAAACAAAATAATAGACTCATATATTGTTTGCTATGGATCCCTAAATTATGGGAATAGTAAAGAAGTTATACAAATTATTATGGAAGGAATGAATCCCCACTTAAAACATGACATATATAAGTATCGTTACCCAACGTCATTAGATGAGTTGTTGAGTGAATTAAATCAATATGACTTACATCAAAGGAATTTGGAGGTATACAGTGCATTAACCAAGGTTTCAAGTAGAGGAGGTGAAGAGCGTAAACAGGTTTCCTGTTATTTTTGTGGTGGACTGCACCGAGTAGCCAATTGTCCTGCTAATAAACAATATTTGCTTAATAAAAAGTTGTTGAAAGTGAACATGGGGATGAATATGGAAAGACGCTTTGCAGGGAATAGTGACCGGTCAGGGGCTCTGAATCAGGAACTTGGGTCCGGTGTTCAATCTTCTAATGGTGCGGGTGTTTCAAATTCTTTCAATAATCAGTTTATGAATAGTGATAGGAGGAATAAGAGACGCTTTGCAGCTAAGAGTGATCGGCAGCAGTATACGCTTCCTATGGAGAGGTCCGAACTTCGAATCTCGGTAAATAATATTGAACATGGACACCCTAATGTGAGTGATGATGTTTATAGTGAAGTGTGTCAAATTAACAATGTAAAAACAAAGCATTATGCATCTAGACCAGTGAGTAATTTAATGCATAGTTGTAATTTTAAAGGGAATCTACTTTCAGTGTCTCGGAATGGTGTAGAAAATGCGAACTTAAACATTTCTAGTTCGTCACCTGCTAATAATGAAAGTATTCAGAACTTTAGTATTTTGAGACAAGTTCATGGGGAGGGAGGAACAATACCCTCAAACTTTGTTGGTAGAAATACAGTGAATATTAAAAAAAAAAGATGGAACAATAGAAAATAATACTTCAAGAAAACTAATTGCAGCTTTTGTCGATGCTTTTGTGCTTAGAACTCGTAGGCGAGGGGGACTAGACACGTGTTCTTCAGCTTCGCTTATTGATAAACAAAACTTTGATAGGTGGAATCAAAATTTAAAATATCCTGTGCAAGTGTTTAATGAAAAGTTTACAGGAGTAGGGATAGATAAACAGAAGTTAACTCTAGAACAATGTGTGAGGATTCCCATTAAATTAAAGAATCGAGTGTATCGATTAAAGTTTTTTTTTTTGGTGGAAAATCTTGAACCAGTTTTTATTATGGGAATTAATGAACTTAAGCAGTTAAAGGCAAAGATCGATTTAGTGACAAACAAGTTAATCCTTCCTTTAGAGAACTCTGTGGTTTCTTTGAACTTTTCATTAAGGGACCCAACACCTGATTTACGTGAAGATACTTGTGCTGTTGATTTGTTTTGCAGAGAACCATCCCAAATTTCAACAAAATTATTTTTGAGGGAAGAATCTTCGAGTGAGTTACCTCCAAACGTTGGTCGGGAGTCACACGTTAGGGAATTTACTCAGGAACCGACCACGGGACAGTCCAGTGTTGCCAGCTCAGTGGAGACCAATGGTTTTTCCAATACCAGTTTCAATAAGCAGTCTATCGAGAATCCATGTCAATTGAGAGTGGATCCGGAAGTCTTGGAGGAATATCCGGAATTACAAGGGTATGTGAATGAGTTACTTGATAAATTTCCTAATGTATTTTCACCCAATGTAGGAAAAATTAAGGATTTTAATTATAAAATTCTCTTAAATGATTACACTCCTATTCGTAAGAAAGCATATCCCATGTCACGAGCATCTCAAAGAGAACTCGATAAAATTATTGATGAGATGTTAAAATCTGATTTAATTCAACCTAGTAATAGTGAATATGCTTTTCCCTGTTTTCTTGTTAATAATAACGATGGATCTAAACGTATGGTCGTAAACTATTCTGCTTTGAATCGGCATCTTTGTTTAAATACACAGTTGACACCTCGGATTGAGGATATTTTAGCTGAATTATCAGATGCTAAAATTTATACCCATCTTGATATAAGAAAAGCATATTTAACAATACCATTGACGGAGGATTGTCGTCATTTGACGGCATTTCTTACGCATAGGGGTTTGTTTGAATTTAAGCTACTTCCATTTGGATTAGCTGCCGGAAGTCATGTGTTATCAAAAATACTAACTGAATTGTTATATCCGTTAAAAGATGAAGGTGTAGAGTGGTATATGGACGATCTAATTTGTAAAAGTAAAGATATAGAGAGTCATAAGGCTCTGTTAGAAAAAGTTTTAAAAAGGTTACAGGATAAAGGACTTACTTTATCAATTAAGAAGTGTACATTTTTTTCACGTAAAATTTCATATCTGGGTTTTATTATAGAAGATGGAAAAATGAAAATGGACCCATCTAGACTTGAGATTATTAAAAGATTGCCCGCTCCAAAGAATAAAAAGGGTTTGATATCTTTAGTTTCATTTTTACAATATTATGCAAAGTTTGTTCCACAATTTCATGAGGTTATGGAACTAATAGAAAGATTAAGGGCGGCTTCTGCAGTGTTTAGGTGGGGACCAGAACAACAAAAGGCTTTAGATAATATAAAAGAACTATTTGAAAATTATGTTGTATTAAAATTGCCTGATTTGAATAAAAAGTTTGTAATTAACAGTGATGCAACATTAAGAAGTTTGGGAGGGGTGATCCAACAATATGATGATGATAATAACTTAGTTCCAGTGGGTTTTTATAGTAGGCGTCTAAAGAAATACGACTTCAATAAGCCTATATATTTGTTAGAAATGTTAGCGGCCATTGAAACCATGGAACGTTATAGAACTTATTTGCATAAACCTTTTGAGCTAAGAATGGATCACGTCGGTTTAGTGTATGCCTTAAGGAATATGAAAAGAGTGAAAAGATATGGTTCGTTATTATACCGTCTCTTTTCCTTTAATTTTGAAGTAAAATCAATTTCTACTAATATGAATGTTTCTGCAGATTTTATTTCGAGATTGTATGACATTAGTAACTTTGAGGAAATAGAGATAGAACCTTCACATGCGGATAAAGTACCAAATTATTTTTTGATTAATCTGTGGAATATGCCTTATGTAAATATGTCTATACGAGATCATCAGTTAAATGATCCTGAATTAAATAAGATTGTAAGAGATTTAAAAGCAAAAAGGGTGATTGAGGGATATAAGTTGATTAATAATATATTGTGTCGTAAAACTAAAGCTACTAGAAATCCGTATAAAATTTGTTTACCTAAAACATTAGCTCCAAGTATAATTGAGTTCTTCCACGCGAGTATTTTACCCGGATCTCATGCCGGAATAAGTAAAACTATTGGGAAGATCTGTGCGCGCTTTACGTGGCCCGAGATGCAAAAGGAAATTAGGGAATATGTTTCTGCTTGTAAGGAATGTCAGTTAAATAAAAGTAATAATGTAAAACCTGCAGGAAAGTTGATTTCTCAGTATGAGAAGATAGTAAATGGATGTTGGCAAATTGACATAATAGGCCCAATGGTAGAAAGTAAATCAGGACGTTATTGTCTGATAGTCGTAGATTCATTTTCAAAAAGAGTCTTTCTTGAACCAATAAAATTCCTTTCTAGTCAAAGTATTATTAATAAACTTTATAAATTAATGTGTAGAAACGGTTTTGTGTTTTCAATAGGTCATGACAATCACTCGGTGTTTACATCAGCTAAGTTTAAAGATTTTCTCTATGCAAATGGAATTAGGGACATAAGTATATCACCATATCACGCGGCGTCGAATCCGAGTGAAAGATACGTGTCTACGATAAAAAAATTCTTTGAGAATATATTTTGGACAAAAACAAACATCTTGGGATAAAGGAATCTGGGAAATTGAGTATTCAGTAAATTGTGCTATTCACGAAGAAACAAAATGTAGTCCTATGGATTTAATTTTTAATTATGATGTATGTAATCCGTTGGATGTTAAATGGCAATTAAAAGCTTCAGATTTAAATACTCGTGAACCGGAGTTATGGTCAAAGGCTCTTCAGAACATGAGCAATGCGTGGAAACGTAAAAAGAAATTATATGATAGAAGGCGTGTTGATCATAATTATAATATCGGGGATAAAATTTTGATTAAAACTCAGTTTCTTTCCTCTTTGAGTGATAAGAGAACAATCTTTGTGTCCAAAATGGAGTGGCCCTTATTCCATAGAACGTTTCTTGGGTGGAAACACTGTTCAAATTAGAAATACGGAAAATCCTAGAGATATTAGAAAGTGTCATGTGAGTCAAACAAAGATATTTAGGGAAAGGAGAAACATTGTAAAATAATCATAAATTTGATACCTCTCATACTATTAATTAGATATGTGATATAGAGAATCTGTGATATTAAGAAATGATATTAATGGTCCAGCTTTAAAATTAAAAATATATATGTGGATATATTTAATTTTTAATGTGTTATTAATACTTGTTTTTGTTAGTTTTCCAGATCTGGATGTGTTGTATAATTGTCATGGTTTTGTTAATTGTCCAATGTAACGGTAATTCTCGGAAAATTTTATGGAAGATATATCAAGATGCCTAATTCATGTAGCGAGCAAGAATGGATGTAAGACGAGTACTATGATAAAATTGTAATATTTTATTGGTATTATTATGAATTATAGAGAGTAATATTAAATTAATACAATTAGATGAACTCACCTCTGATAATATATATATATATATATATATATATATATCATTAAAATTTTTATTGATATTAAACCTGAGATAATGTCACATTTTGAAATTTGTGTATTTTATGAATAGGATAACGACTGATGACTTTTCTTTAACTAACGTGAGTGGTTGTAACTATAGTAATGTGTGAAGAGCGTTTGTATTTTGGGGGATTTTTTTTCTTTAGTTTGGTTTTGTTTAGTTGGAGTGAATGAGTTTGGCGAGAATTTGTTAGTTAGAAATAAATAGATGTAGATAGAGGTGGTAAATTACTAACAGCGACTGACAAGGACTAACGATAAATTAAATTCTATTCATAATTAAGAAAATAAGGATAATTACATGTTGCAAAATTTGTTATAAAAAGTTGTGCCAACTTTTTATCGCTGAGTGGGCGATGTGTGTTACGTGCGGAAATTTTATCCACACTTAAAAATATAAAAAAAATCTTGGAGTGTATTGCCTGACGAGTATGCAACCCGAAATAAAGATGTAAATTTTTTTAGCGCCTCTGGCGGAAAGTGGTGAATTACGTACATACGACGGTGCTTGAAGAGGATGGCTTAGCCATTCGATTGCTACTGTGCAAGTGGGCACTATCTGTTCTGCTATATTCAACTGTGTATAAGGTTATTATATATATATATTACGGGTTTTCAGAATTAGTGAATTTTACCGTTTATTCCTGAAAAAGAAATCTATATTCGGATATTTCTAAAGTATTGGTATCTAATTTCTGAATAGTGTTATTTCGGTTTGGTGATATTGTGTGGATGAAAAGTTCTGTGCTGTGACACCCACTTACTTAAATCGGGAATGAATGGAATTAGATATCACTTTTGTAAATGGGTGAGTTGTTATACTAATTTGTTATATTCTCTGATTTAAGGTATTACATTAATTAGGACTAAATATATTTTATATCTATTTGAATTATAGAACGGTGTGTTATTAAAACAATTTTGAATATAATTTTTTTTAGAAAATTAATGATATGGAATTGTGGTAGGGTAGATGCTGCTACTCTATTAGACTCCTTAAATATACTTACAGTAAAAACAGTTTCATCCAGTATATAAAATATATATATCAGGATATAAATTTACATATGTAGAAACTACTATTCTTGTTCAAATCCATTGAAAGTTGAGATTGCTTGATTGAATTATTGTTATAAAGTTTTCAATTCACATATATAACCTTTTATTTCAATATCCTAATGGCATCTTTCTGATTATTTATATCATGGTTTTTTGTTTTGCTACGCTGAAATACGCAGAAATCCTATAGATGGGAATTATTATAGAAAATATAGTTAACATTTGCACTAGGAGGATCACGCCTAATTTCCCTCATTTAACAATAATTATTGTAGGGCATGTTTCCCTTTATAGATATTTGTCCTGGTCATTAACGGCCGGTGGCCCACGACGGAGCCATACCTAAGGCACGTTACAAACAGTAGCAATCGAAATTTTCAATAATAATAATAATAAAAAAAAGTTGTTGAAATTAGTTACGGTATATGCCTTACATCCTTGATAGGTTTAAAGTGCTGGAGTAAAATCTGTTTTCTTGAGACTATAGGAGGGAACGTACAACATAATACATGTATATACATTTGTTTGTTTGTTACTTTGTAGGTTTCTTGTTGGAGTTGTTAAATATATCCGCATTCTTTTTGTAGCAAAAAAAAGTTTCAATTTTGGATGGTTAGAAGGCTATATGGTAAAATCGGATTTCTTGTACGAAACAAATGCTTGTAAGTGTGCAGTCGCTATTAGGCAGAAATATTTTTCTGGTGGGAATATTTTTGTATATTATAGCATTAACTTTTATTTCTTCATTATTCATAAATATGGAAAATCCTGCGGGAAGGCCTGGTCAGCTAGTGTTAAATGGGTTTGTAGGAGAAAGGGGAGTATTTATTCCGCCTAATGTAGGTCAAGGTTGGGATTTGTCGTATTTGGACGGGGAAGCTGAATCAAGTAGGCAACATTTTTCGTCGTTCACTGCTGATAATGTAACTGACCTGTCTTCAACAGGTGTGTGTTCTGACTTTGCTGATAGCAGCGGAATGTTGAGGGACGAGTTGGAACCTTTGTGTGTGTCTACAACAAGTAGTCGTAGCGCCCTGAATCCGTTTATTGACCTTGATCAATCAGCTGAGGAGATGATTGCGAAAGAAAAGAAAAGCACAAATCCATTTTGCGATAAAAATAAAGTTGAAATTATGCGCAATGAACCTCAGAACGTACGTTTACTGAATAGTTTTGTGCCTTTTAATTGTAATATGGAGAAATTAACGGTTAATGCTTCTTGTAATTTGTTTAATGAACACGTACGTAGAATTCCTGTAGTAGACGGATCAGATGATGTAAAACTTTTTCAATTTATGAGTGTAGTCTATGGTATTATTAAACTGAAATTATTTCCTGTAGAAACCGTTCTGATTGCTGCGTTAGGAAAAGCGCAAGGTAGATTAAATCAAGAATTAATTTCCTTATATGAAATGACTACCGAATGGTCACAAATTACAAGTCATTTGTTTCAAAAATACATTACACCATTAGGTAAGCGAGCCATCATAAATAGATATATAAAGGTTATGCAAAAACCAGAAGAGAATTTATTAGATTATGTAAACAAAATAATAGACTCATATATTGTTTGCTATGGATCCCTAAATTATGGGAATAGTAAAGAAGTTATACAAATTATTATGGAAGGAATGAATCCCCACTTAAAACATGACATATATAAGTATCGTTACCCAACGTCATTAGATGAGTTGTTGAGTGAATTAAATCAATATGACTTACATCAAAGGAATTTGGAGGTATACAGTGCATTAACCAAGGTTTCAAGTAGAGGAGGTGAAGAGCGTAAACAGGTTTCCTGTTATTTTTGTGGTGGACTGCACCGAGTAGCCAATTGTCCTGCTAATAAACAATATTTGCTTAATAAAAAGTTGTTGAAAGTGAACATGGGGATGAATATGGAAAGACGCTTTGCAGGGAATAGTGACCGGTCAGGGGCTCTGAATCAGGAACTTGGGTCCGGTGTTCAATCTTCTAATGGTGCGGGTGTTTCAAATTCTTTCAATAATCAGTTTATGAATAGTGATAGGAGGAATAAGAGACGCTTTGCAGCTAAGAGTGATCGGCAGCAGTATACGCTTCCTATGGAGAGGTCCGAACTTCGAATCTCGGTAAATAATATTGAACATGGACACCCTAATGTGAGTGATGATGTTTATAGTGAAGTGTGTCAAATTAACAATGTAAAAACAAAGCATTATGCATCTAGACCAGTGAGTAATTTAATGCATAGTTGTAATTTTAAAGGGAATCTACTTTCAGTGTCTCGGAATGGTGTAGAAAATGCGAACTTAAACATTTCTAGTTCGTCACCTGCTAATAATGAAAGTATTCAGAACTTTAGTATTTTGAGACAAGTTCATGGGGAGGGAGGAACAATACCCTCAAACTTTGTTGGTAGAAATACAGTGAATATTAAAAAAAAGATGGAACAATAGAAAATAATACTTCAAGAAAACTAATTGCAGCTTTTGTCGATGCTTTTGTGCTTGGAACTCGTAGGCGAGGGGGACTAGACACGTGTTCTTCAGCTTCGCTTATTGATAAACAAAACTTTGATAGGTGGAATCAAAATTTAAAATATCCTGTGCAAGTGTTTAATGAAAAGTTTACAGGAGTAGGGATAGATACACAGAAGTTAACTCTAGAACAATGTGTGAGGATTCCCATTAAATTAAAGAATCGAGTGTATCGATTAAAGTTTTTTTTTTTTTGTGGAAAATCTTGAACCAGTTTTTATTATGGGAATTAATGAACTTAAGCAGTTAAAGGCAAAGATCGATTTAGTGACCAACAAGTTAATCCTTCCTTTAGAGAACTCTGTGGTTTCTTTGAACTTTTCATTAAGGGACCCAACACCTGATTTACGTGAAGATACTTGTGCTGTTGATTTGTTTTGCAGAGAACCATCCCAAATTTCAACAAAATTATTTTTGAGGGAAGAATCTTCGAGTGAGTTACCTCCAAACGTTGGTCGGGAGTCACACGTTAGGGAATTTACTCAGGAACCGACCACGGGACAGTCCAGTGTTGCCAGCTCAGTGGAGACCAATGGTTTTTCCAATACCAGTTTCAATAAGCAGTCTATCGAGAATCCATGTCAATTGAGAGTGGATCCGGAAGTCTTGGAGGAATATCCGGAATTACAAGGGTATGTGAATGAGTTACTTGATAAATTTCCTAATGTATTTTCACCCAATGTAGGAAAAATTAAGGATTTTAATTATAAAATTCTCTTAAATGATTACACTCCTATTCGTAAGAAAGCATATCCCATGTCACGAGCATCTCAAAGAGAACTCGATAAAATTATTGATGAGATGTTAAAATCTGATTTAATTCAACCTAGTAATAGTGAATATGCTTTTCCCTGTTTTCTTGTTAATAATAACGATGGATCTAAACGTATGGTCGTAAACTATTCTGCTTTGAATCGGCATCTTTGTTTAAATACACAGTTGACACCTCGGATTGAGGATATTTTAGCTGAATTATCAGATGCTAAAATTTATACCCATCTTGATATAAGAAAAGCATATTTAACAATACCATTGACGGAGGATTGTCGTCATTTGACGGCATTTCTTACGCATAGGGGTTTGTTTGAATTTAAGCTACTTCCATTTGGATTAGCTGCCGGAAGTCATGTGTTATCAAAAATACTAACTGAATTGTTATATCCGTTAAAAGATGAAGGTGTAGAGTGGTATATGGACGATCTAATTTGTAAAAGTAAAGATATAGAGAGTCATAAGGCTCTGTTAGAAAAAGTTTTAAAAAGGTTACAGGATAAAGGACTTACTTTATCAATGAAGAAGTGTACATTTTTTTTCACGTAAAATTTCATATCTGGGTTTTATTATAGAAGATGGAAAAATGAAAATGGACCAATCTAGACTTGAGATTATTAAAAGATTGCCCGCTCCAAAGAATAAAAAGGGCTTGATATCTTTAGTTTCATTTTTACAATATTATGCAAAGTTTGTTCCACAATTTCATGAGGTTATGGAACCAATAGAAAGATTAAGGGCGGCTTCTGCAGTGTTTAGGTGGGGACCAGAACAACAAAAGGCTTTAGATAATATAAAAGAACTATTTGAAAATTATGTTGTATTAAAATTGCCTGATTTGAATAAAAAGTTTGTAATTAACAGTGATGCAACATTAAGAAGTTTGGGAGGGGTGATCCAACAATATGATGATGATAATAACTTAGTTCCAGTGGGTTTTTATAGTAGGCGTCTAAAGAAATACGACTTCAATAAGCCTATATATTTGTTAGAAATGTTAGCGGCCATTGAAACCATGGAACGTTATAGAACTTATTTGCATAAACCTTTTGAGCTAAGAATGGATCACGTCGGTTTAGTGTATGCCTTAAGGAATATGAAAAGAGTGAAAAGATATGGATCGTTATTATACCGTCTCTTTTCCTTTAATTTTGAAGTAAAATCAATTTCTACTAATATGAATGTCTCTTTAGATTTTATTTCGAGATTGTATGACATTAGTAACTTTGAGGAAATAGAGATAGAACCTTCACATGCGGATAAAGTAACAAATTATTTTTTGATTAATTTGTGGAATATGCCTTATGTAAATATGTCTATACGAGATCATCAGTTAAATGATCCTGAATTAAATAAGATTGTAAGAGATTTAAAAGGAAAAAGGGTGATTGAGGGATATAAGTTGATTAATAATATATTGTGTCGTAAAACTAAAGCTATTAGAAATCCGTATAAAATTTGTTTACCTAAAACATTAGCTCCAAGTATAATTGAGTTCTTCCACGCGAGTATTTTACCCGGATCTCATGCCGGAATAAGTAAAACTATTGGGAAGATCTGTGCGCGCTTTACGTGGCCCGAGATGCAAAAGGAAATTAGGGAATATGTTTCTGCTTGTAAGGAATGTCAGTTAAATAAAAGTAATAATGTAAAACCTGCAGGAAAGTTGATTTCTCAGTATGAGAAGATAGTAAATGGATGTTGGCAAATTGACATAATAGGCCCAATGGTAGAAAGTAAATCAGGACGTTATTGTCTGATAGTCGTAGATTCATTTTCAAAAAGAGTCTTTCTTGAACCAATAAAATTCCTTTCTAGTCAAAGTATTATTAATAAACTTTATAAATTAATGTGTAGAAACGGTTTTGTGTTTTCAATAGGTCATGACAATCACTCGGTGTTTACATCAGCTAAGTTTAAAGATTTTCTCTATGCAAATGGAATTAGGGACATAAGTATATCACCATATCACGCGGCGTCGAATCCGAGTGAAAGATACGTGTCTACGATAAAAAATTCTTTGAGAATATATTTTGGACAAAAACAAACATCTTGGGATAAAGGAATCTGGGAAATTGAGTATTCAGTAAATTGTGCTATTCACGAAGAAACAAAATGTAGTCCTATGGATTTAATTTTTAATTATGATGTATGTAATCTGTTGGATGTTAAATGGCAAATAAAAGCTTCAGATTTAAATACTCGTGAACCGGAGTTATGGTCAAAGGCTCTTCAGAACATGAGCAATGCGTGGAAACGTAAAAAGAAGTTATATGATAGAAGGCGTGTTGATCATAATTATAATATCGGGGATAAAATTTTGATTAAAACTCAGTTTCTTTCCTCTTTGAGTGATAAGAGAACTAAATCTTTGTGTCCAAAATGGAGTGGCCCTTATTCCATAGAACGTTTCTTGGGTGGAAACACTGTTCAAATTAGAAATACGGAAAATCCTAGAGATATTAGAAAGTGTCATGTGAGTCAAACAAAGATATTTAGGGAAAGGAGAAACATTGTAAAATAATCATAAATTTGATACCTCTCATACTATTAATTAGATATGTGATATAGAGAATCTGTGATATTAAGAAATGATATTAATGGTCCAGCTTTAAAATTAAAAATATATATGTGGATATATTTAATTTTTAATGTGTTATTAATACTTGTTTTTTATTAGTTTTCCAGATCTGGATGTGTTGTATAATTGTCATGGTTTTGTTAATTGTCCAATGTAACGGTAATTCTCGGAAAATTTTATGGAAGATATATCAAGATGCCTAATTCATGTAGCGAGCAAGAATGGATGTAAGATGAGTACTATGATAAAATTGTAATATTTTATTGGTATTATTATGAATTATAGAGAGTAATATTAAATTAATACAATTAGATGAACTCACCTCTGATAATATATATATATATATATATCATTAAAATGGTTATTGATATTAAACCTGAGATAATGTCACATTTTGAAATTTGTGTATTTTATGAATAGGATAACGACTGATGACTTTTCTTTAACTAACGTGAGTGGTTGTAACTATAGTAATGTGTGAAGAGCGTTTGTATTTTGGGGGATTTTTTTTCTTTAGTTTGGTTTTGTTTAGTTGGAGTGAATGAGTTTGGCGAGAATTTGTTAGTTAGAAATAAATAGATGTAGATAGAGGTGGTAAATTACTAACAGCGACTGACAAGGACTAACGATAAATTAAATTCTATTCATAATTAAGAAAATAAGGATAATTACATGTTGCAAAATTTGTTATAAAAAGTTGTGCCAACTTTTTATCGCTGAGTGGGCGATGTGTGTTACGTGCGGAAATTTTATCCACACTTAAAAATATAAAAAAAATCTTGGAGTGTATTGCCTGACGAGTATGCAACCCGAAATAAAGATGTAAATTTTTTTTAGCGCCTCTGGCGGAAAGTGGTGAATTACGTACATACGACGGTGCTTGAAGAGGATGGCTTAGCCATTCGATTGCTACTGTGCAAGTGGGCACTATCTGTTC
This sequence comes from Thermobia domestica, assembly GCF_964235325.1. Taxonomy (NCBI): domain Eukaryota; kingdom Metazoa; phylum Arthropoda; class Insecta; order Zygentoma; family Lepismatidae; genus Thermobia; species Thermobia domestica. Next base: position 267,617,446 of record NC_137459.1, read on the forward strand.
TGCTATATTCAACTGTGTATAAGGTTATTATATATATATATTACGGGTTTTCAGAATTAGTGAATTTTACCGTTTATTCCTGAAAAAGAAATCTATATTCGGATATTTCTAAAGTATTGGTATCTAATTTCTGAATAGTGTTATTTCGGTTTGGTGATATTGTGTGGATGAAAAGTTCTGTACTGTGACACCCACTTACTTAAATCGGGAGTGAATGGAATTAGATATCACTTTTGTAAATGGGTGAGTTGTTATACTAATTTGTTATATTCTCTGATTTAAGGTATTACATTAATTAGGACTAAATATATTTTATATCTATTTGAATTATAGAACGGTGTGTTATTAAAACAATTTTGAATATATTTTTTTAGAAAATTAATGATATGGAATTGTGGTAGGGTAGATGCTGCTACTCTATTAGACTTCTTAAATATACTTACAGTAAAAACAGTTTCATCCAGTATAAAAATATATATATCAGGATATAAATTTACATATGTAGAAACTACTATTCTTGTTCAAATCCATTGAAAGTAGAGATTGCTTGATTGAATTATTGTTATAAAGTTTTCAATTCACATATATAACCTTTTATTTCAATATCCTAATGGCATCTTTCTGATTATTTATATCATGGTTTTTTGTTTTGCTACGCTGAAATACGCAGAAATCCTATAGATGGGAATTATTATAGAAAATATAGTTAACATTTGCACTAGGAGGATCACGCCTAATTTCCCTCATTTAACAATAATTATTGTAGGGCATGTTTCCCTTTATAGATATTTGTCCTGGTCATTAACGGCCGGTGGCCCACGACGGAGCCATACCTAAGGCACGTTACAACCTCAAGGACACGGTCGATAATGGCAATCTCGTTCCAAAACTATGTACGCCATGGCCTCATCCATAATTCAAAACTCAAATAGTGTAGCTGAAACAGCCTTAAAGACGGGTTTTAATTACATCCAAAAAGCTTAAATTGCTAAACGGGAGTACTATTATAATAAATATGAGCAGGTATTATTATTCAGAGACGGCACGTCATAAGGGGCGCAATGGACCCGGCCCTCCCACCGTTTTTTTATTAATATAGAAACATGTACGTATCTTAAATTATCTTGCTAGTATTGTTGCCATAATTCCCTCTGAACGAAAAACAGTAGTTCTGTCTCCTTCAAGTTAGTTTTTCCATGTACTACTTACGCTTATGGCCACTCTATTCACGCAGTAAGTATAAAACAAAGGGAAAAAGGGCCTGAACTGTTTCAGTGTGGACTTAGTATCGCCTTGCATTGACTAATGTGGAGAACAACATAAAAACCCAGCTTGAATGTAGGTGAAAAGGGCCAAGAATCGTAGGCCGTCATCACACGATTGCACCCGACCTTTCCGAACGAAAAGGTTTGAAGCTTGCTTGTTGCCAAAATTCACTTGTCTGTAGAGGTTGTTGATCCCACACTTTCATTTGTTTTGTTCCTTGACCTTACTCTCTTGCGGATAAAAATCAACTGCGTGTCCATCCCTCAGTGTGCATTTTCTGCTATCTTTTCCCCCTGTGTTTTTGTGTTGTTGTGCGATAATGAATAAAGTAAGCTTGTTGGTAGGAAAGCGATTTTCAACGTTTTGTTTAAATGATGCTGAAAGAACTGACTAAAGAACTAGGTCTGTATCGATCTAAAATTTCAATTACACAGCAAGATGGAACAAAAATTAGAAACTTTTCGTGCAAATGGCATGAAAAGTGCAATTGGTTGGCTGCTTGTGAGGAACGTAAGATACTATTTTGTTTTCACTATTTATTGTTTGGTGGTGAAAAGGTGTGGGCAAAAAATGAGATTTTTTGATTTGAAACTTCTATCAGAAAAAAATAAGAAAAACGAGTGTAGCGTTGTTCATATTAACAATTCTCCAGTCTTAAGCATAGAAGAACAGAGTATATGTACAGTTAATTAGGGGAGGACCATTTATTACATAAAACATTTTGTTACATTGTTCCCCTATGATTATACTTAATGTATTAGTATGGTAAGTTTTTCTGACTGCTACTTCGACTTTTTAAGCAATTCACTTGATAATCAAATAATAACAATAATAATATCTTTGTAATGGTAGTGGTAGTAGTAGTAGGAACAATACCAGTAGCAGTAGTAGTAACCATAAAGTATTTGTCTTGAGGCTTGGCCCACCCTACCGTTTATTCCACGAGTCTCCACTATTATTATTATTATTATTATTATTATTATTATTATTATTATTATTATTATTATTATTATTATTATTATTATTATTATACTTTGATCATTAATGTGCGAGGTTGTCAAAATGATCAAATCCCTGAATTGAATGGGAAGACTCCAATGTATCCATGTCAACACTACATCACATTGTTCATTATTATATTATTTTTTCACAAACATAATTAGTACGAGAATTATTGTCTGTAGGTCTACTCTTAATTGTGTGTAAACAAGAGTATACTATTACTAAAAATGTTGTGATACAATATCTGCAAGTTACATAATTAAATTTGAATATGTATTATCAGTGCGTAATAGATCATTAATAGCGTTTAATATTTTATGTAGTATGAGCTTTATCCTCTCCTCTCATTTACAGCATTTGCTGCTGATCAATAATCGTTATAACGGGCAGATTTGGTCATACGTAATACGAACAATCCCATTTTGCAAATACTATTAGCATATTCAGTTTGTAAAGAAATGTCTCTCTGAAATTTTAAACATTCAACTTCCGTATTTTCCATGTGTAAGACATTGTTTTTATGTTTATGAAATTGGATGCCATCCAAAACAGTTTCTGAAAGCGTAAACGCGGAAGAAAACAAATATCTCTCATACAGTCTATCTATTTCATGTTGAACATAGTGTTAACTTGCTTCCTTAGTTTCAACGAACTTTTAGAAGGAACATTGGAAATTGGAAAGCACCAGAGAATAGAGAACTTTATATAACACATACGAATTCATTATTGCCGTGGTTAACTCTAGCTTATAATTGAATTATTTAGGATAAACCTAATATACAGGTTTAGTCAAAATTTAAGTTATTCCTTCGGTAATTATAGTATATGAATAGTTCATAAATTTTTAAAACGACAATGAAAGCAACTAATATGTCTAAATTAAATATAAATTTGATTCGAAGTTCATATACAGTGTTGTTTATGAAAATTGCAATACCAAGAAGCAGTTGTCGGAATTCGTCCAAACTCTTAGGATTTGTACGACAGGGTATGACGTACAAATATTATAAGTTCAGACAGTTCGTACATGCTTGTATTAAGCATCCGCCTGGATTTCGTACATAGTATAATACTGTGAAAGGCTGGTTTACGCAGAAACCAGGTTGTGAGATGTGGACAAGTAAAGAGGAAATATGTTTGTAAGTATCAACGTGGCTTGTCGATGTCGTTTGGACGGGGCTACATACTAGCCTACAAGAACTCATCACTTGCTACCAAACTATAGAGTGGTGTATTTGTGTGGAAATAATGGACAGAACACAACAGTACGGAGAGACTTTCGGGCTGCAGAAATGTTATTTCATTTCCCATTTTTAGTTATTCTTTTCTTATCTTTCATTGAAGAAATAAAAAGATAATACACAAACTATTTCCTAAGAATAATTTTATTTCATTCAAATATACTTTTTAAGCTTTTAAAATTAGATGTCATGTTTGAATTTTTCTGCTAATTGCTATCCAATGCTTATGTTCAATATATTCAGGGAGCGAAGTCAGTAATTTTTCCTTCATAACAAAATAATAATAATCTACTGGTTGTGAAACACGGGAGCTTGCTTTCTAGTAATTGACTGCAAAGTGCACCTAACTAAGATTTTTTTCTTCAAAAAATTAAAAGTTACACAATCTTCACACGACAAGCTCTCTCGTAACTAAAATTCTCAACCGGGTTCTCTCCTTGTGATTAAATAGTGGAATGAAAGAAACCACTATTTTTTATCGCACATAGTCCAGCATAACTGAAAGCGAATAGAGAATCGGTCTCCTTCTTTGAGATGAAATAATCACTGAAATTGTCTTTGTGACAATTGAATGTTTATTATAACTCCTTTCAAAAATACAACCAAAACCAAGTCTTTAATGCAAAAATAACTACCAACACTTCTTCTAAAGATGAAAAGTATAGTTATTTTGGTTTAGAATAGTTTAGACATGTCCGTCAGGAAGAGATGGTGCAACTTTTCAAGTATTTAGGTATATGACACCTTATATAAGTTCGCTATGGGACCAGTTAAGAATAAATAAGCCCCGAAGTTTAATCACTTAAAATATACAAAACAGATCCCTTTGTATCAACCGACGCGTTAGAAAGGCAGTAACGTTTCGGATGCGCGACATTCAGGTCTACATCTTTTTTTATTATTACTAAAATAGCACTCAGGCATTGTATTACGTATATACGTTATTTTAAATATGCAAGGAAACTGGAAATTCCTATTCAAACGAAGCAGGAAGCAATGGGCAATTAACCTACTGTATATTTGCCCCGTGTCTGCAGGTAATTTGAAATTGACTTTGAACTAACTGTATGTTTCTGTATGAAATATGATGCCCATCTGATGTTCATGAAAATTTTGAAATACAATCAGGAGAGCTTACCAACTGCTTATGAACCATGAAGTTGTGTAGAATAATTTTCAAGTCTCCAAGTAAATGATATACAGTGATTCCTTAAAATTAGGGAAAATTCGATGTTGTAACTCGTTTCCATGCCATAATTGGTGCACTTGATCCCGTTTTTGATTTGCAGAGCTCAGTAGTTCCGAGCTCACATTAAACTCCAGGCACCGTCCTTATATTATAGCTTGGGTGTGGGAAAAGGACGTAAAATAAAAAGAAAATCGAATTATGCCCAAGTTTGGAGTCATCGATCCGAAATGTTTTGAGGGTTCTCACGACAAGAGATTAAATTAAATGTTACCGTATTTATGACCACACAAACTTAATTTTCATCGCCAGCATTTCTATCTTACCTTACCGCGAAATATTTAAACGTTTTGCATTGCCTATCAAGAGTTCCCTCGTGGCTAAGCGGCTAGTATATGCGCCTTTGGTGTGGGAGACCCGGGTTCAATTCCCAGCGGGAGCTCATGGGTTTCGGATCCCACGTTAAATTGTAAGCCCGCGTCTCACATAGCCTTGCTGCTAGAAGTGACGCTAATTTCAATTTAAATCAAATCGTCTATCACCACAATCGTTATAAATTAAAAAAGGTCATTCTATGGAGTCGAATTGCTGCCCTTGGGATTGATAGTGTGTTACCATAACCATGGGCGGCGATTAGGGGGGGCAAAGGGGGGCAGTTGCCCCCGCACTTTTTTTAAGTAACCAATTAATGTATATAGTTTCATTTGGAAATGTAACGATTTTGTATGTGTTACTGATTAATAGGAAAAAATGCTGCCATATAATATTTGCTGTTGCGTGAATACGTATTGGTTGTCTTCCCGTGGAGTAAAGAAAGCTACAGTAATTGCGTTTTAATCGCCACAGAAAATAACCCAAAAAAATAACCTATTGGAGCACAATTTCAGCATACTTTCATTTCTTCTTACAAGGGCTCGATATGTTAGTGAGCCGCTTTGAAGCTAATCGAAAGAACATTATGCAAAAAAGTAGGGCCTATTTCACAAGTTATTCCTTAATTGCACAAAAATTGACAGTTCCTAAAATGTCTTTTCTTCTTTCTAAAGTAAGGAATATTGATTAAAAAGAGTGTGATAAGAAACAACTTCTACCTTTTCCATTGTTTTGTAGTGTAATATACGAGTGAAGTGTTGTGTTTAAGGATGTACGAGTGTATATACAATAAAATTTAGTAAATTGAACATAATTCTAGGTTTTAAGTTTATTTTGTATAACTGAAGTGTGGATTGTAAGTATTGTTGTGTTTTGATGTGTTCCAAGAAAGTGAAATCTGCACCTAATGGCAACGAACATATTTCAAGAAGTTGCAAAAGCAAATATTTCTTTAAATGTCGTAGCATATGCTTGTAGTATTTACTGTCTTTCATTTTCTAAGAGTAATAACATACATTTAATATCATGTGTGGAATTAAATATTAAGTTTTTCATTAATCCTCAGTTTCAATATAACTTTTGCAAAACAAGCATCATTATTCATTACTATGATTAATATTATCCTTTCTATTTATTTGTTTTGCAAATTTATTAAATAATCTGATCACACAATTTTCCAGACAGAATTTTAAGATGTTCATGAGCAAGGAATCAAATCACTTCTTACACTTTCGTTGTTTAAGAGTACAAAGGGCTAGTATCTACTTGCGTTGTTCTTCTCAATTTACTTAATAAACTATTATATACGATATACGGTATTTTAACTGAAAATATAGTATCCTATTAGTTATACATCCTTTCGTCAAACAAAATGTTGGAAACAACCAGGAAAACTAACATTTATATACAAATATTCAGATCATGTCTTGCCCCCTCACTTTTAACGTCCAACCGCCGCCACTGACCATAACCATTATTATACGACTACTTCACCCTGAAGGCGTCTTTGTAGGCAATTCCAATATGTGCCATTACTCCCAATCTTCTACTCCGTTTTTCTTTGTTTCATAGATTATTTCTTCTTTTCCGTTGTTGTCACTTATTTCTACAACACAGGCTTGTGCTTCAGACTTTCATTGCTTTTCTCCACTGAACTACATATTTCACTGATCTAATGCACATATTCACCACACCAGTCGGCGCAGGGATGCCGGACTTACACACATTTATACATTTACTTCACTTGGCAGATAGTAGAACATTTTGATTCCTGTGATCAACTGTTTTGAATATCTGGAGAACGATGTAAAATTGTTAAGGCTCTTCCCCCCTCAAATTGGATTCGAAGTTCGCAAAACCATCTGTTAGTCACAGCCTATGATTCAGTGAGAACATTTGTGCAAAATTTCAAGTTCTTACTCTCAAAGTTTTGGAGATCTAGGCCTAGTGATGAGTGAATCAGTAAACGAGTTCGTGTGTTGGCTGTTTCATAAATATTAAAAATAATTGTGTCACAGACAAAATATCGCTATCAGATTCATCACAAATAACCTGAATGCAATGAAATAAAATGTGATGCGAAATGAGAATTGGTTTAAAAAAGAAGAAAAAGAAGGTAAAATGTAACTGTATAACTGTTGAGTTGTATGCTTCATCTGTTTATATTGTGATCCATGACCGCGGTTGTGCATCACACATAGCTAACTAATTAAATGTCTGTCGAAATAACATCACGGACACTTGCCACATACCAAACCAACCACGCATTCATGACTAGCACTTACACGTGGATTTAATCCGCTTCACATAATATTACTGCATTTTCTGTGTGAATGTGAGTTATGAAGGCTTGTTAAAAACACGTCTGAGTGACAAAATTCACATAGGAAAAGTGAACAGTATTTTATATATTTTGGAGAACGTATTTAACTTACGAATCATTTTCTACATTAGTACCGTATAATAAAACTAATTATTTTGATATATGTATGAAGCAGGGAATATGAAAAGCAGATGATTACATACAAAGGTTTCGTGTAGCCTGCCTCGATCTTCTGTTTAAGTGACACTGATTCAAGTCTTCTAGTTAGAAAATGAAAATGAAATCTCTGAGTTTAATGATTATGCCCTTTAGGCAAGGGGAAACTATGATTCAATCAGGTTACTGATGATGGAAGAAATGGAGGAATTACGAAGTTGGAGGAAACTCCGAGAAAACCCACAGACATGATGTCCACCACAAACTTACTTGACAGAGGATCGAATCAGAGACCCCACGCACCAGAGTGCTTTACCACTGAGCCATCGTGCTCCCGTATTATATTTAGAATAAAAGAGAGACAAATTCTTGGAACATTTCGGAAACATAACGTTGCTTTTTCCCTATTTTCCAAAAACTTTGTAATTGTCGTTTTTCTCTATATTTCATTTAAATATTTTTTCTGTCTTTTCTTCACTGGGCTTTCTTTCCTTTCCCTTCTGCACAGGGCCAAATTATCTTCCAGAAACAGTTTGTTTTGTTCTTGTGACAGAAACTTTACTTTTTTTGTATACCAGTGTAATCTTTTCGATACTAATTTCATTCAGCCCCTCATTAAAAAACGAATAATTTTCCTATAGGATATTTTATGTAGATATGAAATCAAGAGCAAACAATATACAAAAACGGAATTTGAGTTTCAAATTCATCTTCATATCTAAAATAAAAAACAAAAACACTATTTATATCTTAAACTTCACACACACATCTACCAAATTCCTCCTGGAACCCGTACACGCCTTTGGCGCGGGAGACTTGATTTTGATTCCTGACGGAAGCTCATGTAACTCTAACCCCACGATAAGGTCCACGTCCAATATAGCCTCGTTGCTGAAACTAAACTCAAATAACATTAAAATAAAATACAATAAAGACTTCTACCAAACTCTTAGTTGCCGTCTCATAGTTGCCGTCTCTCCATATTATAAAGTGACTGCAGTTTATATTATGTTACTTTTTCTAGCGTAAAATTTGGAGGACGTTTTCTAGCTCTAGCAATTTATGTTTATTTATTTAATTGCATTTTTATTACTCAAGGCAAAGGATCATTACATGTCAATAGATACAGATAAGGATCAATAGTACTTGTATTTCAGTATATTTTGATAGCAAATTAGTATCCTATAAATAAACATGAGTATTCCTTCCTTGGGAAGTACAACAGATATACGAGCATAATGTCTTTACAGTAGTTGCTTCAGAAGCCATAAATCGAAAATTTACATCAACTTTCGACGTAAGATTGCCATTCCTCCCATATTTGAGTGCAAACTTAGTGTCCACATTACTTATTTTTACCCTGAAAATTAGACAAATGATGCAGAGTGGCAAGAAACTGAATGATATTAAATGATTGTTATTGCAGTGTATAACATATTAGCAATATTCGTTAAACTGGTGTTAGATCCTACCATAATCTGCACAGACAGGACTAACTCTTAAAATTAGTGATATTATATATATATCAAACGTGAAATAAGGGTATCCGTCTTAGAACATTAATGAATAACAATTTACGGTGTGGGCCAATGGAGTTTATTTATTCCTATGGATTTTTCTGATGATTTTCCATGGTAAATATTACATGACTTTTGCATTAAAAATGAAAATACAAATAAATATAAAATATTCTACAAAATAGTGACATTTCTTTGAAGTATTGTAAAATATGATACGTTTACATGTGCATTGGATTCTATGATGATTTAATCCTAGAGATTTGTTGGCTCTTACTGCCTGAATTACAGACTGATATATGAGAATCTGAAATTTCATAGAAATCCTCAAACTAAATAATTTTCAAACTTTCTCGTGTCCTTAAGAGCATCATTATTTTTCTACGGTATCCAAAGTTAGAACTAGGCTTGTCTTTGTGCTATTACTAGTTAATAAATAACTTTGTAAATCTTATAGTGAAAATCCTACCTATTCTCTATATTCTATAGAATATTGTTCAGATCATAAGACGTATATACGAATTATTAATAATTACTATAAAGTTTTTACTATATATTTCTTTAGAACCTTTTAGCGCGTCAAAACTTCGTTTTCCACGTTACCGTTACTTCAATATATCTAAACTACGTATGACCACAGCTGTTACAGTGTTAAATCAGTAGCTATTGACAAACAAATGAGAATCTTTATGTGCACAACTTAGTACATGAATATACACTGAGGAAAACATGTAGGTGGCGTACTTAAAAAGGTAGTTACATGCGTAATGTCTGTAGTTTTTGGACTTAATGTACAGCAGACGTATAACTGAAAACGCATGTTTTACAATAATTTCCTTATAAGTGTTTCATCTATGCTTACTTTCCGTATGAAACAATATAGGTGGTCAGGATCTCACATACAATTGGACTTATATAACATAGCTGAGGAATGTAACATAAGTATATGTATGTTGTATACGGAGAACTGTTAGATGTCAGACACTGGCGGATCCACGTGGGGGCGGAGGCCGCCCCCCCAAAGCATGTATCGTTCGGAAATACAAATATTGTCTTTTCCCGGCCGATCCAATCTGTGTAACAAGCATAATAGAGTCTAATCAAAATGTGTGGTACTTAATGGTACTTAATACAGACATATTTGAATTGTGAATACTTCTGTTCCTAGTTCCTTGGGACGGTTACCATAAGCCGCAAACGAAAGAGAATGATTCATACGTTGAACGAACAGCTGCAGGAAGAAGGAAAGACGGCTTACTCTGTGAACTAAAAATTATATTTTAAAATTGTGTCCTAGAAAAAAAATGTGGGGATGAAATTCAAAACCTGAAACTTCAATTACCTTTACCTTGAATAAAGATTAATATAGAATATTCAGCGCTCCTTACTGTAAAGCTCTCTAAATCTGAGATGAGACTTTTAGGTTGGCTCTGGCTGATTGATTGATATGTATTTACGTCGTTCGTCAAAAGTGGTGCTTTACAGAACGAGAACCAGAGTTTAAAGTTGGATCTAAACCACTGTAGTGTGTTCGATGTTCACTCACCGGGTATCAAACCACAGAACCTCATGCATCAAAGATCAAAGGTACTCTCGCTAGATACATCAACAAAGTACTGTGATTTTTGAGGTTCAACACGGAAACATTCATTGTGACTTTTAATGGCATTTCATCTTTTCTTGGGAAATAATACAAGCTACAAGCTGTTGTGGACCTGATGTTCGCGCAGGCCAAACCATTTAAGCTAGAAACTTGAAATTCGGATAGTAGATAGGATTTGTGATCTAAGATACCACTAAGGAAGGATTTTTGGGAAATTGAAAGAAATGAAAAGGGAAAGGGGTGGAAATTATTTTAATAAGATGGTCATCTCTCCAAATCTCTTAAGGTTAGAGACTTGCAATTTGGATTTGGATTTCTCATTTAAAGTAATTTGACACGCGTTTCAACATTTTTTGATACTTTAGTAAAATGGGGAAAAGAGGTGGAAAGAAAAGGGGCGGGGATTGCAATTATTATAATAAGATATCTAAGAATCTTTGAAGGTTAGAAACATGGAGTTTGGTATATGGACTTCTCACTTAAAACAACTCAATACATATTTCAGCGTTTTTGTATTCTTCTTCTTCTTCTTCTTCTTATTATTATTATTATTAAGATGCTTATATCTCGGGTTCACTTACGGCTAGATATATGAAAGTTGCTAGTTTGATTGTGACAGTTGCATCATCGCCATTTTTATTTAATTTTTAAATAAATCTTTTTAATTCAATTTTGCATATAATTATGAACAACGTTAGTGAATATCATTTTCATTTTTATTTTTGTGTATTTAAAGAAGCAAAGGACATTCTGTATTGTCTTCACTATCCGAGAGTATGATGTTTTTTTTTATTATGTATACCTGTCGTTGCGGCGAGGACATTTAGAAGACCCCTTCTATTGTTTCTTAATAATCACGCTGCCTAAGCCACATGCGTAGACCAAAGACCACACATACAGAGGACCCTGCGTGAGCCCAAGAAAGAAAAACAAAACATCTTTTAGCATCTTTTTGTGAAATTGAGAAAAATAATAAAGTCTGAACACATTGAATAGAATCCAAGTGGAAAATAATCTCTGTGAATTTGTCAAAATTACATCATAGACCATATGTCGCCACGCAGTACCAAGATAAAATTTTGACACAGGTCTGTAACTTGGTTCAAAAGCACGCACAAAACTACGAGGCGCCGAATAGACCCCTATAAAAATTTTCTATATAACATGTGAAATCTAAAAAAATCACGTACGTCGGAGAGACGACGCTCGAACACCGTAAATAGGCGGAGACCAAGAAAATGAAAATTTAGGACATCAAAATAATCTAACGAATAAGAGAACAGAGACGAAATCGAAGACACCGTTAGAGACGTATCCAAAAAGATCGACAGGTTAAAAATTCAAAACTCCAAGTCAGTCGTAAAAAAATTCATCACCGGGAAACATCATATCACCACAACACAAAAACACACCCGGAACTTACACACACACTACATTAATAATCAAAAGTTAATCAACCGAGAATAATGTGCGGCTAAACTCACCGAAGCCGAGTGTACGGACTGGCAATTTTTCTAAGGCATAGGAACTTACACATTGATCCTCTTTAAGTATATATGTAAACTTTGAACGTTGCTAATATATATATATATCGAAAAGCTTACAGACATTTTTTTTGAGTGACAGAATTTCGCACTTATAAACATATTCACGAGCAATTACAGACAATTAGCGATAACTGATGGCCTACATACTCACCGAAAGCATTTAGACTAGTTTCAATAATACATAATCAGTTTTGAAGTACTATAAACAATACTTAAAAACAATAAATACTATTTATCCGTGTAACGCTATACTACTGACACATAGAGTGATGTTGGTGCAGTGTCACGTTTAAAAGTGCTGGTAAGAGTGAAAGTGACCAACAGAAATGGACCAACAGAAGCCCCACTTTGATGGACCAGGAGACGCCCAAGAGCGACGCCCCTTGCAGTTTAAGAGGAGGACGCAGCAGGAGTCGAAGAGAGAAATTCCGGATCCAGGACACTTCTCAAGGAAGAAGGAAGCCAAGAAACGCAGGGACATCTGTATGTGTGTGGTCAGCTCAGTGGTGACTACCAAAGTGGTGAGAGCAGTGTGGACGGCAAAAGGTAGGACCCATCCAAATTATTTTTTTGTTGATGCTAAAAGGGAAATTTTCGGCATTGAATAAAATGCAAGACGTTCGCGATATAAAAGTCGGAACTATTTGAAAACTATAAACGCATTTACACCGCGTGGAGAAAAGATTTTCCAATTCGAACTATAATTACTAAACACTAGAATTCTTTTTTCCCTTTTTTTTTTCTATATTTTTTTTGAGCAAGGCTTATTGAAAATAGAGAGACTTTTTACAATGATACTTTTACATATATTCTGTGACTTCAGTGAACATGTCGTTGTTTTTATTAAAGAGATAGTAGTTTATGTAATTATTCTATTTGTCACTTAGGGTTTTTAAATAATATATCAAGGAAGTTAATTTAAATGTAGATCAAATAACAGGTTGTAGACCTTTAACGACTCGAACTGTGAAATTTGTCATGAAAGAAGTATTTACCTTACCATATTGAAGTTTGTATGAAGCGAAAGTGCATCATCTGCGTTATGGACATACAATATTAGAATTTTAAGATAATTTAGAACAAGGCGTAATATGTATTCCTAGAAAATATATTCAAGACATTGCTCCAGTTGTCTAAAGATTATTGTGTTTGTAAAGTCATTTTGCATAGAAGTTAACGGACTAAATGAATCTATTTCGATCTATATGCTAGTAAAACTTTAATAAATAATACTGTAATGTCTCAGCAAAAGTATGTTATGTAAGAGAGCTAAACGATTAATTAGTGATTATAATATATATACGACTAGTCTCGCAATTAATCATTTTCTTGGTTAGACATACGTAATCCGTAAATAAAGCGGAACCGACATTATTTCAGTTAGGTAGAATACAGATGGAAAAACACGAAGTAGGCTAAGTAAAGCCGCAATTATTACGTCATTCTGATCCTTTAACAATAGAGCGATCAGAAGTCTATGCGCATAGACTAGACAAATAAATGAAAATATACGGCCATATACCAATCTTATTGATGATACGGAGAGAGAATCACGAAAACTCGATACATTTATGTTAAAATCTCAAGAGACGTCTTTGCATTTATTATTAATATTCATATATTATTTGATTTTTATGTATGTATGCATGTCTTAATATTTATATATATATATATATATATATATATATATATATATATATATATATATATATATATATATATATATATATATGTGTTTGTGTCTGTTGATTTTCTACTTGTGCTATATGTGTATGTATATAGCCTTTATGCATAATCAAATAGTAATGCTACACTCATTGATTTTATGTATATAATGGTGTATTCTTGTTAATTAGGTCAATGTCGAATTGCATATTTAGTGTACTTATACCCCATTCTCAGTTAATAATTTCAATAATTAGAAATGGTTAGCAGTCAGGCAGTAGGTTTACCTAACTCCTTTAGATCATTCTATGTTTCTTTCATGCTTCCCACGAATCCCAAATCCCGAATACCAAGTCATAATCAAAGTCATGACTTGTTTTTCGACTTATTTTTTTTATTTATTTCAATTTACTTCAACTCATTTCCACTTACTTCAACTCGTTTCAACTTATTTTTAAATCATCCCAATATTTAGTTTTCACCCAAATAAGATGTAGGTAGTTATATTCAAATTCCGTCAAGCAATATAATATCTTAATTTCGTAAATCTTGGAAAGGTCATAGTCAGAACATATCAGCTGATCAACGTAAACTATATGCTTAGCATAAGATGTCAAATAATTAGGTATTTTTCAAATGCAAGATTGTGACTTAACCAGTTTGGTATGATATATATATACATATGTAAATTATGAAAGCTCTATATAAAATATAAACAATGCAAGATTGCATCTAGCACTGGTTATAGACATCAATTCCATAGTTTGTTTATGTGTGTCAGGTTAATGATAACAATTCATTCACTACATAGGTCAAGAAAGAAAGCCCAGATGTAATTTACTTGAATTGATTTCTTTTTGTGTTAAGGCCTTATGCCTTATTCTGAACATTTGTTGTCACAAAACTCAAAATTCAATGTTAATTTTTGGCCTGTTTAATTTTTTTCTTTAGAAAAGCATTTTCTTGTTGTTGTTTTCGTTTGCTCATTAAAACTTTTATTACATTGTTAACCCCAAATTCGTAAGCTTTTTCTTTCATAAACAAGTTGTATCCCTAACCTTAAGCATAACATTGGTTTCCAAAGGATCTGTTAGGCAAATTAGGGAATATAAGCATTTCTCGATTCTAGTGGTTATTAGACTGATTTTCAGAAATTTCAACTGAAATTTTAAATTCTAGATATTCGTCTATTTTCTGGTATTATTATTACTACTAATATTATCATTCAGTCCACTCGGAAAGTGAAAGTCAGTCTAGTTCGTCCACACAAACCAAACATTAGAGTAAAATTCTCTTTCAGCGTTGCAGCATGTGAATACAGGATACGTATGCAAATAATATCAAGTTTCATTTGCTTACACGGTTTTAGAGGGATCTTGTTTCTCTAAAGCCCTGGGACACCGCGGGGAGATAGGATTTCCAAACCGTGAAACTAGTCCTTATCGAGTCACAAACCATTTTAGTTCGGGGAACGGAGACTTTAACGGTGGTGCACAGGGAATAAATAGGGACAGACGGAATGTGAACCCGAAACCCGCCATCTCATTTTTTATTTTTATTATTACAAAATCTGGCGCTACAAGCGATCACCACCGGGATCTCTCTCTTTCATTTTTCAAATTTCACATGATTATGCATTTAAAATAATGAAACATGGATTTGAGCATTTTTTTTTTTGCCACTTAACGTAGAAGGGCAAAAACAGAGGTGAGGGTCCACTAAAATGTTTGTGAGGTGTTTGAATTTCGTGACAGCGTTTTAGCTCAATCCAATTTTATATGAAAGACACAGAAGGGAGAACGCGAAATATTGTGTCACAGTACCACGTAGAAGCATTTGCTATATTGTGCGAAGCCGTATTCCGAACAAATTGGGGGTCTGGGAGCGAAATCCCACCTAAGAGAAGGCTACTATAATATACTTTTATTGTTGTTGTAAACATGACTATAATTATAATTGTTTCTAAACGTTGCTTTAAAGAAATTACCTAATAGAGCCAATTTCCAACCCCCTGTTCCTAATCTGGTCTAATGCGTTTTTTCTGTACATACTCAATTATACCACTGCAAAAGCGGAGCATTCGGACAAAATACCCTATACGGTGCTCATGGTCCCGGGTTCGATTTCCGGTAATGGTACATTTTAACGAAAAAGGTGGTTCGAATTCCACTATAATCAGCAAGTGCACGTCTTCTTTAGCAGTCATGTCATTACCGTGAAACGTTAAACTCAAGCAACAAATCAAAATACCCTATGTACAGAGGCCTATGCTTTTGTAATAATGTCGTATATTTATCTTCTTGCTCTCTCCTGTTTAAGTGGAAAATTCCTGGATGTACCAGAAATTGAATTCCTTATACATTCATCTTTAAATACATCAATTGAGTACAGTTGGGAGCTTTTCTTGAGAAATGAACCATTCCATGGGTGTCAAAGTTTATCAGTCAGTGACTCCCCAATTCCTCGTGAATCCTGGGTTCTATACCAATCATAGAAATGTTTTCTTCACCTTTGATACATCAGAAGATTTTGGTACGATTTATATGCCGCAATCTTAACGCGCACTTAAGAAAATATCAACAATGTTGACAAACTGAAATCATGGTGAAAAACAAAATGTAACGGGAATTCAACATCTTGCCCTTAGGAAATGTTATTCGCATAGCGCCAGAGATCAAAGATGATGTCCCTCTCAGAGAGGCACTGAAAGAAAATGTCATGGATACGGATCGACGACCGGAACATACCCTTTCATTCTATTGGATAGTGAAATTGATATATTTTTGTCAAGCTTCATGTTTTGCGATCACTTTAGTGAAACAAAGGGAAGCTATATTTATGTACACTGAGGAGAAATGGGATAGGCTTCGTGGCAGATAACAGATGACAGGATAAATACCATCGTCAATATAGCACTTTCTTTTGTGTAAGTACTGTCCAATACAGTGCATCTAATAAATCGCGTGACTAAGTGTGAAGTGAATCATTATACCACCACGCCTTCGAAACGGAAGTGCGTATTTAATATAAATATAGAGAAAGAACATAATTTCATTTAAAAAAACTTACAAATTCGGGTCATAAAATATAATCTGGGAATCAAGTTTACACCCTCCCTTCAGCCCCGGATTCATATGTGTCCCATTTTTCCAAATTGAAATTCTGGTCTGGCTATGCTCATCTTCCAGGAAGCGAACCGCCCCCTCCAAATGATTCTTCTGGATCCGTTAGTGATGTCAGACATCTTGCAACGGCATGATCCAAGGACAGTGCGTATGTAGCATATGGATAACGTATGCTCCTTACTGATTTCCGTAGTAAGCAAGAGGATTCCGTATATTTGTACAATATACTGTTGTCCGGAGAACGGAATTTTCTCTCAGTGTACTTGAAATACTTTTATACTTAGGTATGCACCACAATATATAAAGAGGTTGTTTAACACACATATATAAAGGCGGATTACATATTAGACTGGTGATTTACTGCAAGATTATGCATACGGTAGTGTGAATCATCCGTGTAGTCTAGGTGTTGATTAATAAAAGCAAATCAAATAAGGAGAAAAATGGTTTACGTTGCTGAGTATCTAATTTGATAAAGTAATTCGATACATAAGGTATGAAAAAGTAACTATTGAGTTAAAGAAATGGGAAGAAAGACATGTTTTCTATGTGAAGTGGTGAATATTTTTCTTATTTTTTTTTAAAGAAAACTATGATAAGACCATTGAAATATTTAGTTTTGGGACAGAAGTCACCAATGCCTACAGTACTTATTTAGGTAGTTGAAACACGTGAAAAACAAGTATCAGTTATTCTGTGAAGTAGTTTGGTAAAACTTTTTACTTTCCCTACTTTAGCCCGTGACGTGTCCTGACTACTATTAACAGACATGTACTCAGGAAAACACACTTGCTACGAACTAATGCTTGTTGTCTAGTCAAATAAAGGTTTCGAATATTTTGTAAGTTGCTGTTAAGTCATGTTCAGAAAAGTTACCCACCTTGGTTTGAATAATTTACATCATAAAGGAAATTTGTAAGCTATCTTTCATTTTCAATTTCACATTTATAAGTATTATTATTAAGGTAAAAGAAAAACAGATAAACAGCATGAATGCCTGTTAAGGCCAAATTCTCAGTAAGGGAAATAAATTATTTTACAAGAATCCAGTTAAATGGATTTTTCGCATCAAGGCAAATTGTAAGAACGCGGCGTTTAAGTTATAGTAAATATAGTAGTAAAGTTATGTAAATAACGTGTTTCCAGATAAGTACCTCGACAAATACTTCTAAGCTATGATAGCTCAGTTGATGATAAGAAAGTGGGTCACGATCAGAGAATTAAAGAAATTATGTTCTCAGATCTCAGTGAAAGTGAAAACGAAAGAATTCTAACTCAGTATTTTCTAGAATTTTACGCCAAATTGGAAATCTGTACTTCTAAGGAATCTTATTATTTGGGTTTGGAGAACGGTAAACTTATGTTATTAATTCCCCCATTGACAACCCACCCAACCAGGTACATTCTAGGAACGTGCCATTTAAGTTCCATATGTACCGTTTACGTACCTGGTACTTGAAAAATGTACATTTTATATGCATAGCACGTGTCGCTAGGTACGTGCCTTTCGAGGAATTTCTGACACTTGAAAGGTACTTTTACATGCTTCACTGGAATGTGAGGAATGTGAATGGCACATACCCCATGTACCATGGCATGGTTGTGCGTAAGTTGCTTCGTATTGCGACTAGGGTTGCCAATTTAGCCACTTTGTGACGAGATCTGGCCATTTTGAGAACGTCGTTAGTCACATAATTTCCAAAGAGCCAATAGTGGCTTTTTAGCCATATGCTTTTCACTTCTATAGCCAATTTCTGAGTTATGCCACTTGTAATATATTGTGTGTGTCATTTTGCAATTTTCTGACGTTTGATGCGGTCTATAGGTTGTAACATTCTAAACCCCACTGTCAGAATTGTCCTCATAAAATTAGCATTGATGGTTATATTGTGACGTTACACAGCAGAGAAAAAGTTCATCTTAGACTGGAGAAATGGTTATCCTTCCTTTTCCATTATTATTTGGCTATGAAACAAATGCCGGAGACATATACAACCGCTATATACAACAGTGTGGTGTTGGAAGGTGTAATGATTAGGATGTGATGTTTTATTTTATTTTTTTTGAAATTGCAACACTTCCAATGTACCCGTAAAAATGTACTAAAGAAATAGTGCCCATGTTTTTTAAATATTCAATTAGAACTGGACAATCTACATGAAATTTGCAATCGATCAGTGAAAACGTCATCTTTCTAGAGCCTGTAGTTTCTGAGATCTCATTGTCGAGAAACATATATGTGTATTTTAAAAGAGCTCCAAAGATGGCAGCACAATTCATTTGCATGTATTTCGGAGAAGGCTTACTAAAGGCAAAGGCCTTTGAACAATAATTTAAAAGGATAAACTTTGTGAAAAATATTTATTTCAGTAATTTATTTAAACTACACTCTTTTAAAAATATTTGTCTTTGTTATAAACGTGAAATCACAAATAACCGTAAATCAAAGGTTTGAATGCTAAGATTATAGGTTAGAGCTCGGTGGATCGTAAATGTTACTGTAGTATTTTAATAGATAGTTAAATTGCCACACGGATGCCGGAGGAGGGCATATATTTTCAGAGTTAGTTGCTTGGCTTTTTTTAAAAGTACAAGCTTCTAAATTCGAACGTAAAAATGAAGCGTTAAGGTTTTAGTATTTAAGTACTCGCACCCCCAGTTGCATAGCACTGCCCTAAGGAACATTACTGACATGCCTAGTACATTCCTGGCACATGCCAATGCCAAGTAAATGTGTCAAGTACATACACGGTACGTGATATACACATAATAGATACATTCCTCGGTATGTGTCATGCACGTACTTTTGGGCGGAAGTAACCTTATTCCTTACATGTGTATTTCACATGATTGCTCTATTCACGTACCTATCATGTACATTCCAATGTACCTCGAGGAACATTCTTTACACATGATCAGTATGTACTTGTGTTGGGTGGGAATTTGCCGCCATCGATGGCGGATCGCCTCCTACTTTAGCGGCCAGGCCACCAACACATGCAGTGTCAAGGTGGAATGTGTACGTTGCCCGCTTATGCCTTTTTGCAGTTTTTTCCCGCTGGCGCGGCGGCCCGCCAGCGACGATAAAGTGCCCGCTATGCAGTTTTTCAGCCAGCGACGGCAGCTAAAGAGCCTGATTTGAGAAATCGTCGTCTGGTCGCGCTGCCTGTATGTTCGGTCTGCGTTCTTCATTTGTTACATGATGATGCACTGTGGGTGGACTCCTTTAAACGTTTACAAAGAGAGTACACGTACAAGTGGGAGAAGACGTTTCATGAGTGATAAAAATGTGTATACATTATACCGTAGTGCTTTTCCAAGTAAACAATAGTCTGGTAACTGTAACAAATTGCTGGTTAAGCGAAAATGACAAGAACATGTGTACATGTAAGTGGCCTCTGATGGGGAAGATGACGAATAAAGTAAATGCTATATTGTGTCCCTTTACTGGCTTCTTCCCAATGACTATAGTTAGCGTAACACAGGTGTTGCTGTGTGTTAAGGGGCCTGATAAACCAAATTAAAGTACCATTTTTCTGTAATCAAACCGTAAAAATAATCGAAAAATTGCTTTGCAAGAACAGTAGTGTGCATGAGATACAGTTATCACGAGCCGGCTAACTGCTTTCGTTAAGCAGAAATTTGTGAAATTTGCATTAACGAAAGCAGTTAGCCGACCCGTGATAACTGTATCATGCACAAACAATTTTTCTATTATTTTTTCAGTTTGATTACAGAAAAACGGTAATATTTAGCAGCACTTTAATTTGGTTCCTCCGAAACCTGGTTCTTGAGACTCAGGCATTTATTCATCCGACTGCCTGCGTCTTAAAAACCACAAATCACTGACCAACCCGCATGCGACATTTTAGCGGCAGCAAACACGTTACCGCTAAGCGGGTCGTCGGCAGAAAAAAAATGCAAAGTCGTTGGCGGGCCATTGTCTATACTGGCCCGAAGCCCGCTGTTTGGCCGCTCTTGGCCCTTGGCGGCCCGCCAGCGATTGAGAATGGGGTCAGTCCTTGCGATTTTCTTCGTCAGTGTTGCATAAGACTTGCATTGTCTATATTGTAATGATTTGGTATCCTTCTGTTTCCCTGGTTTCTATTCCTCGGTTGGTATCTGTGACTCGTCTGGGATATCACCAGCGACAATTCTGCCATTTTATTGGCCAAGGTAGAGAGGTCATTTTGTGGAGGATTGTGCTCGCGGGGGGGAACTGTCTTGGGTTCTTGATCTGAGGTTTGATATTCTTGAGGGTTAGTTTGAGAAATTGCCATGGAAGGATTAATTTGTTGTTGATATGTAGGTATATAACTGTGCATTGGTTGTGTGACTGCTTGTGTTTGTATAGGATAGGTATGGCGATATAACAGTTGTATAGGAGACATTAGCTTTGGTTCGGTTGGTAAGCCATAGGATGTATTCTGCGGGGATAGGTATATGATTTTGGCCGTATAGCATGTGCAGTTTTTGTGATAGCTCTGCATACTCTCTTTTCCTTAGAAGGTCATTAGCGGCTTCCAAAGTGTTTAATTTAGTCTTTAGGGCATCTACTGTTGCAAACCTTTCTAATGCTATCTTATTAAGGAAATCCCTCTGTAAACCCAAGGATAAATGATGGATCTTTTGTTCTTCTGTCACTTCCGGTAGAAGCTGCCTTATTGTTCGGAGTTTACGTAAAAAGTATGAGTCTATAGACTCATCCATTCCTTGTTGGACCTCGAATAATTCCTGTTCTGCTTTATACGATGGGACCTTTGGCCTACATAATGATACTAATTTAGATTTTAAATCGTCATAGGACATGGTATCAAATTGATTTTGGTTTTTAAGTTGCAACACGAGATCTAGTGCTGTGTTTTGTAGATATATCGGTAAAATGTCCTTCTTAATTGGTGCCCATGATTACATGGTTGCCATATGGTCGAATAGCATAAAAAATCTGTCCGGGTCTTTGTGCAAGTATCGCGCATACTTAGTCAAATGTGGCATGTTAAAGGATATATTAGATACACTCTCTGTCATATTTGTGTTATTCTCTCCTGATCTGTATGTTTGTTTACCTGATCTAGTTTCCGGCATAAATTGCACTCGGAAAAGAAAAAAAGAAAAGAAAAGATAGATGGTGAAACCTAGATGAATTTTGATATTAACCTTATCAGTGACGTCTGGCAAGACAGCTCCCCCACTTTGAAAATTGAAATAATGACTAGGTCATTCGTTTGTACTACGTTTGTACCGTTTGTACCAAAAATATTTTCGTTGTTTATCATTTTCCTTATAGGGTTACATGAGAGGTCATCTGGGGGGCTATCTTGGCGCCAAGATAGCCCCCCGTATCACAGCACAAAAAATTGAAATACACCATTCGAAGGCAAATTGTTTGTACCGTTTCTACCGAAAAACATTTAGTTTGTACCCTGATAGTTTTCGAGAAAGAAAGGATGACATTTGGGGGCTATCTTGGCGCCAAGATAGCCCCTCGTATCACAGCAATAAAAATGAAATACACCATTCAAAAGCAAATCATTTGTACCGTTTGTACCGAAAAAAAAACTTTTGTTTGTACCCTAGTAGTTTTTGAGAAACAGGGGATGACATTTGGGGGGGTATCTTGGCGCGAAGATAGCCCCTCGTATCACAGCAATAAAAATGAAATGCACAATTCGAAAGCAAATCGTTTGCACCGTTTGTACCGAAAAAAGTTTTGTTTGTACCCTGATAATTTTAGAGAAACAGGGGATGATATTTAGGGGGCTTTCTTGGCGCCAAGATAGTCCCCCCGTATCACAGCACAAAAAAATTGAAATACACCATTCGAAAGCAAATCGTTTGTACCGTTTGTACCGAAAAAAGTTTTGTTTGTCTCATGATAGTTTTCGAGAAAAAGGAGATGACGTTTGGGGGGGGGGGCTATCTTGGCGCTAAGATAGCCCATCCCGTATCACAGCACAAAAAATTGAAATACACCATTCAAAAGCAAATCATTTGTACCGTTTGTACCGAAGAAACTTTTGTTTGCACCCTGATAGTTTTCGAGAAACAGAGGATGACATTTGGGGGAGCTATCTTGGCGCCAAGAAACCCCCCTGCGTATCAAAGTACAAAAAATTGAAATGCACCATTCGAAAGCAAATCGTTTGTACCGTTTGTACCGAAAAAGGTTTTTATTTTGTACTATGATAGTTTTCGAGACACAGGGGATGACATTTGGGGCGGGGGCTATCTTAGCGCCAAGGTTGTTCCCCGTATCAAAGTACAAAAAATTGAAATACACCATTCGAAAGCAAATCGTTTGTACAGTTTGTACCAAAAAAAAAAGTTTTTTTGTACTCTGATAGTTTTCGAGAAACAATGGATGACACTTTCCGTAAGTAAATACGTATTATTCAGCAACTGCCTACTTGCTTTCGGCTATTGTCTATGAAAGCGGCAACCTTCTCGAGCCGTTAATGTGATAAATGTAAACAGTTAATTTCTTCAGTTGGTATAAAGCTGAAACGTGGAAGATCGCACGTTTGTGAAGTTTTCCCGCCCACCTAACGAATTTTTCTTTTTTCTTCTAATTGTTAGTTTATCGTTGGTTTACGTTAATTTTGCTAAAATTATCGTTAGTTTTGCAAAAAATATGATTTTATTCGAGAAATAAAGTTTCTCGCCAACTGTGAATTAGCCCGCCCATATTGAATTCTCGTAAAATTCCAACTCATGTCGTTAGTTTATCGTTAGTTTACGTTAGTTTTGCTAAAACTATCGTTAGTTTCGCAAAAATAACGATTTTATTCAAGAATTAAAGTTTCCCGCCAACTGTGAATTAGCCCGTCCATATTGAATTATCATAAAATTCCAACTCACACCGTTAGTTTATCGTTAGTTTACGTTAGTTTTACTAAAACTATCGTTAGTTTTGCAAAAATAACGATTTTATTCGGGAAATGAATGGGCAGGCCAACTTCACGGTTCCCCACCCGCAAATGAATTTCAAAACTTTTTTCTATCACATCGTTAGTTTACGTCAGTTTTGCGAAAACCATCGTTAGTTTCGCAAAAATAATGATTTTATTCGACAAATAAAAGTTCCCGCCAAATGTATACCCTAACAGCACATTTACATAACAGGCATACGTAAGAAGTATATAAGGCACATACTGGACACATTCTCATGTACTGTACCTGAGGAAACATGATAGGCGTATGCCTGCTATGTAATTGTGATTACATTTGGCGGGAACTTTTATTTCTCGAATAAAATCGTTATTTTTGCAAAACAAACGTTAATTTTAGCAAAACTAACGTAAACTAACGATATGAGTTGGAAGTTTATGAGAATTCAATATGAGCGGGCTAATTCACAGTTGACGGAAAACTTTATTTCTCGAATAAAATCGTTACTTTTGCGAAACTAATGATAGTTTTAGCAAAACTAACATAAACTAACGATAAACTAACGATGTGATATGAAAAACTTTTGAAATTCGTTTGTGGGCGGGGAACCGTGAAGTTGGCCTACCCATTTATTTCTCGAATAAAATCGTTATTTTTGCAAAACTAACGATAGTTTTAGTAAAACTAACGTAAAAGTAACGATAAACTAACGATATGAGTTGGAATTTTATGAGAATTCAATATGGGCGGGCTAATTCACAGTTGGCGGGAAACTTTACTTCTCGAATAAAATCGTTATTTTTGCGAAACTAACGATAGTTTTAGCAAAACTAACGTAAACTAACGATAAACTAACGATATGAGTTGGAATTTTATGAGAATTCAATATGGGTGGGCTAATTCATAGTTGGCGGGAAACTTTATTTCTCGAATAAAATCGTTATTTTTGCAAAACAAACGATAGTTTTAGCAAAACTAACGTAAACTAACGATAAACTAACGATGTGATATGAAAAACTTTTGAAATTCTTTTGTGGGCGGGGAACCGTGAAGTTGGCCTGCCCATTTATTTCTCGAATAAAATCGTTATTTTTGCAAAACTAACGATAATTTTAGCAAAACCAACGTAAACTAACGATAAACTAACGATGTAGATAAGAAAAATAAAAATTCATTAGGTGGGCGGGACAACTTCACATACGTGAAGGTCGCAGTTTAGGTGAGTAAACATTTTATTTTTTATTTTTCTTTGTTTAAGATTATTTCTGTGAATCCAGTTTCTTTCTGAATTTATACACACTTCGCTATTCTCTTTACGGTATTTATTTAAGGAAAAGGGTAGAAATAAATAAATTTTAATTGAATCGGTGAGTGGAAAAACACCACTAGTCCACAAAACGCAATTTTGAGATATTTGAAGAAAGAACTTACGTTTGTTAATGCCACAAATGTACAGTCGACATTATAGCATTCTGCTATAACGTGCGAGGTCTTGCAAATTGTACAGGACTTCATTACCACTTGTAGTTCTACATCTTTAGTGTTATTTTTGCCTTTAACTCAAAATGGCTTATTTTATACTCACACTGTTTCCCACTCGCCGATTCAATGTTAATGTTGAGTTATTCCCAACAAGTTCTTTTCTTTCATTTGGATATGTACAGCCAGAGTTCTAAATACACATAAATTCACATGAATAAACACATAATACTTATTAATGAGCATGGGAAAAGTACACATTACGGGGCCTAACTTGTGTACAAGATAGCCCCCCAAATGCAACTCCTCTTTCTCGAAAACTATTAGGGTAGAAACAAAACTTTTTTCGGTACAAACGGTACAAACGATTTGCTTTCGAATGGTTATTTCAATTTTTTGTGCTGTGATAGGGGGGCTATCTTGGCGCAAAGATATCCCCCCAAATATCATCCCCTGTTTCTCGAAAACTTTCAGGGTAGAAACAAAACTTTTTTCGGTACAAACGGTACAAAAGATTTGCTTTCGAATGGTGCATTTCAATTTTTTGTGTTCTGATACGAGATGGGCTATCTTGGCGCCAAGATAGCCCCCCCAAATGTCATCCTTTCTTTCTCAAACAGTATCAGGGTACAAACAAAACTAGTTTCGGTACAAACGGTACAAACGATTTACTTTCGATTGGTGTATTTCAATTTTTTGTCCTGTGATACGGGGGGAGCTTTCTTGGCGCCAAGGTAGCCCCCCAGTTGACCTCTCAAGTAACTATAAGTAAAATGGTACAAACGAAAATATTTTCGGTACAAACGGTACAAACGTAGTACAAACGAATGACCTAGTCATTGTTGCAGTTTTCTAAAGTGGGGGGGGGGCTATCTTGCCATACGTTTATCAGTGCCTGCTTAAAAGTTAATAAAAAGAGCGTCCCGCACTCAACTCCGGTGCCTATCACCATGTAATGATTTGGTAGCTTTAATAATGGACCGAGGTTTATCCCCTTCACCAATTTATTATAAAATTTGTTAGTTACAGATGTCTTTGATTGTAGAGACTAAAATAGTGTCTATCTTGTTATTGACCAGATGAGAGGAAATAGGCGTTTTGCACGGTGCCCATTCTCTCAAGGCTCAAACACCGTGCCCGTGTGTTTTCTCGGGGTTCTTCCGTTTCCTCCCACTTTCTTCATTCCACCATTTCACTGATTTCTCATTATCACCGTCTCCTTTAGCCTAACCGGCATAATCGTGGGACGTTAAACTTAAAGATTTCATTTCATTTTTTTTTCTCTCAAGGCAGTCTCCAAGGCACCTGCTGGTTCTGGTGAGTCTTGAAGAATAGCCTCCTCAGCTCAAGGCAGCTTCGCGGGGCTTGGTTGTAGTAAGGATCCCTAGTCCAATGCGAACTTCGGTAAGGAAAGGTGTACCCCTACTCCAGTGTGACCTCAGGGCTGGTGTAGGTTATTTGATCAGTTGGTCGACTGATGCTGGATCCCTCGGTGGTCAGGCTTTTATCTGTCCTCTTCGGGTCCTTCCGTGGGGTCCGTCTTCTTTCAAAGTTCCTCAGTGTCTTTCGAGTAGGCTTCTTATCTGCTAGGTTTTTTACAATCAATAGCAGGTGTTGTGTTGACATGTGCTTTTGTCGTTATATGGGGATGCTTACAATATTTAATGAAAGCAAAGTCATAGTAAGTGTACTATCAACATAATGGAGGATTACAGAATGATATTAAAATTTGCACGGTATTTTGAATAAATGAATTTACTAGTGTATAATGGTTGTAATTATGTTTGATATGAGTTATACTTCGAGTCCAAGAGAACAAACTCATGCTTAGGAAGCTATTTTAATAGTAATTAGAAATATTTATTTACCTTTAAACCACTGAATTTCTGCAATAGGATAACCAGCAACTGGACAACTTATCCGAAGTACTTCTCCAGCCACGGCAGATATTTCCGGCATCTTACGAATATAAGGCATCCCTGAAATAATGATAATAAAAATATTAAAGTAACTGTTTTAGTATCTCATTGGATTTAAGTTCCTTATTTATAACGAAGCTCTTGTGGTGAATCATACAAGCAATTCATTGAGATATTGATACATGAAATATAACGAAAAAAAGCAAAAAGCAAGTCCACGCACAAAATATAACCAAACAGATGAGCTAAACAAAAGACCACTAAACAGTTGGGACAAATAACGCTACTTTTATTTTCTTCAATATGTAGGGTACGGTCGTTTAGTGGTAGGTAGGGATGGGCATGAGTCGAGCTAAAACTCGACTCGACTCGAAAATCAAAGCTAATTCGAGTCGAGTCAAAGGTAATTTTCTCGAGTCGAGTTTGAAAAATAGCTCGCTCATTTAGCTCGTTTTAACTCGTTTTGAAATCATTGCCAGATTAGACTGGAAAGCTATGAGAAAAGTAAGCGGTAATGTGGAATATTTTTTTTTGTTGCTCACGAGGTGAGACACTGCTCGCATCTCGCCTTGTCTCCATTAACAAAACGGCAATGAATTTTTAGAACAAGACGGCCTCAAATGTCGTGAGCACTAACATAAGTGTATACTGTAGCTCTCACCACCAAGGCTGAGAACTGAACGGTGAAAGTTTTGAGTCGAATCAGATGCCCAACCCGTATAGAGATGTTAACCGGCTCAGCTCGGTTGAACTGAGCGAACAGCTCGAGCCAGCTTGGTTGAGATGAAGCACCGACTCGTCTCAGGTGAGCCATCGTCTCGAGCCGGCTCGGTTGGGGTTAGTTATTAGCTTGGTTTGTTTCGGCTCGTGTCGGTTTGGGTGGGTGAGCTGTTGGCTCGGCTCGATAGGGAATGAACTGTGAGCCGAGCCGCTCGAGCCGTTCCAAACCCTAAACCCGGACCAAGCAGTTTTGAACATGTGTGGCCGGGGCCCTCTAACTTTTAACGATTTTTGGTTCGAGCCCGGATACTTGCTCCTCCGGAACTCAAACCAAGAACCTCGTGAACGATGTCCATGCCTCCTAGTCTTCACAACTACTTATGGTCGGCAGTCAACTAGTTTTTAGTATTCAGATACAAAGCACCTATCTTTCATGTTTCTACACGGTGTTGTTATAATAATAATAATAATAATAATAATAATAATAATAATAATAATAATAATAATAATAATAATAATAATAATAATAATAATAATAATAATAATTGTAATGTTATGGTAGAAGTAGTATCACTGATAATAGTTATATTGTCTATGTAGGATATTTGAAGAAAGTACTTGAAACTACAAACAGCATTTGGGTCTTTTTGGCTCGACTCGACTCGAAACTCGAGTCAAATTCGAGTCGAGTTCCGAGTCGAATTGGAGGAAATTTTTGGAGCCGAGTTCTCTAGTCGAGCTCAGAGATGTCTGTTTCGAGTCGAGTCAAGTTTCAATGAAAACTCGCTCGTACCCATCCCAAGTGGTAGGGCGGTTACCTCTCGTGCGTGAGGTCTGTGGGTTGATCCCCGACAAGGTAAATTTGTGATAGACAACATCGCGTTGGTGGATTTTCTCGGGTACTTCCGCTTCCTTCTACATCTTAGTTCCACTGATTCTTCGATCATCATTTACTTGCCTTAATCATCCCTCTCCCTTATACAAAAGGCCGTAAACGTGAGACGTTAAACTGAACTATTTAATTTAATTTCATTTTATTTCCTTCAATATAATTTAAATATTTTATTAGTGTTAACAAATATTAAAATCAATTCTAATTGTTTGTGTTTAAATCATAAATTATTCCAATTATTTAAAATGCATTACATTCTCTTCAGCAGTGAATGGATGTCGGTTTAGATTTGCTCCTAAAATATTTAAGTGATTATTTTGAACTTATTGGATTGGAGTTTAAAGTCCCGTTCTGCGGCAAGACTACATGAGATGTGAATTTACTGCTTAACGTGAGATTCGAACCATATGAACTCCCTCTGGAAATCAAATCCGCGTCTCCTACGCCAAGGGCGAGTACGCTATCCACATAACCAGAAGAGCTCAATTCGAACTGTTTGAGGCAGTTTTGTGACATTTCTCTCTCCATTTATAATATTATTATTATTAGAGGCGAAATTTTTTCGTCAATGCGACATGTGCGAAACATTAAAAAATGCGTATATGTTTCAGGCACCTCGGACATTTCGTTTCGTAGCCAGAAATCACACTTATATTATCGTAAATTTTTGCAAAATTCGGCAGTATTTGCGATAAATGCGAATGAAAACGAGAAAGTGGAATTCTTGTTAATTATTGCTAGAAATAACTAAAAAGTGCATTTCCAGTATTATTTAACTTAGAAAAAAACGTTGCATTTACGAAAAAGCTCTGCGAATTGTTTGATCCAGAAACTGTTCCACCTCATAAAAATGTAGACATCAACAAAACTGACTCTTGTGTAAATCATCGACTGTATTTTTTGGTGAAAATGTTCATAATCTATTGGTTGCTTACCGTGAATTTAAAAGTAAAGTTATTGAAGTTCTCAACAGTGAGGATAAGGAACTTGACATTGTATCATCGTTAAATAGTTCAAAAGTTAACCACAGGTATATTGTTGTCAGCTTGTTACGTTCAATATATTCACTAGTCTCGAGTGTTGATGCAAAGAGATTATATTTCAAATGAAATATGACTGACAAGAGAACAAATTTAAAAGAAGAATTGGTAATATCTTGCTGTATATTATCTTTTAACTAAGGATGACGTTAAAGGAAGTATTTAAATTTTTGCAGAATTTTCTATATTTCAGTGAATTAGTTAGAATGTGCACCTGATTAAAGGGTATCCGGTCAAAACAGCGCAAAGACAAAAACAGCGCATGGACAAAAACGCGCAAGGACAAATACAACGCATGCAAACACAGCGTGGACAAAAACAGCACATGAACAAAAACCATGCAATGACAAGAACAGCGCATGCAAATGCCGCATAAAAAAAACAGGGCATGAACAAAAGCCGCGCAAGCACAAAAACAGCGCATGCAAATACCGCGTGGACAAATCAATGCATGAACAAAAACCGCGCAAGGACAAAAACAGCACATGCAGCAGCGTGTGCAAAAACAGCCCATGGACAAAAACCATAGATGAACATTTTGCACTAGGATCGCTCGCGCTAGAGCTCACTTCTTTCAAATGGGCTCGCGACCACTCGGGCTCGCGATCACTTATATCAATTGGGCTCGCGCTTTCGACCACTTCCCTCGATTGTTCTCGCAATCACTCTCGCTCGCGATAACTTGGGCTCGCGCTCACCTCTCTCGACTGGGCTTGTAATCACTCGGGCTTGCACTCACATGAGCGGGTTAAGATAGGAATTAGGTTAAGAAGAATTGCCAAAGACTATTTGCAATTTTTATAGACATCCTTAGGAGAGAGGAGTCAGGAACAATTACAACAGAAGTCCCTTAACTGTGACAACCCAAATGACTTTACTGTGTTTCAGGTTGCATAATTGGCAGGCACTCTTCCTAGTTAAATAGGTATAAGGACAAAAACAGCGCATTGACAAAATTCGCGCAAGGACAAATCAGCGCATGAACAAAAACCGCGAAAGGACAAAGCAGCACATGCAACTATCTCGTGGACAAAAACAGCAGGTGAACAAAAACTGCGCAAGGACAAAAACAGCGCTTGCAAATACCGCGCGAGAGAGAACAGCCCATGGTGGAAACACATAGATGAACATTTTCCACTAAGCTCGCTCGCGCTCGAGCTCATTCCTTTCAACTTGACTCGCGCTCACTCGGTCTCGCGATCACTTACCTTAATTGGGCTCGCGCTTCCTACCACTTCCTTTGACTGTTCTCCCAATCACACGCGCTCGCGATGACTTGGGCTCGCTCTCACCTCTCTCGACTGGGCTCGTTCTCACTCACTATTATTAAGTGGGTTCGCGCTCACTCGGGCTTACGCCCACTTCTCTCAACTGAGCTCGCACTCACTCGGACTCGAGCTCACTTTCATCAACATGGCTCGAGCTCGCGATCTCTTCTCTCAACTTATCTTGCGATCACTTCCCAAACTGGGTTCGCGTTCACATGAGCACGCACTCAATTCTCTCAAATGGGCTCGCGCTCACTAATCGTAAGTGGGCTCACGTTCAATGGACTCGCGCTCGCTTCCCTCAACTGAGATTACGGTTACTGAGGCTCGCGATCAAGTTTCACAACTGGTCTCGCGCTCACTCGGTCTCGCATTAACTTCCCTCGACTGGGCTCACGCTCACTCGGACTCGCGCTTACTTATTTAATTGAGTCTCGGGCTCAGTCAGGCTCGTTTTCAATTATACAACCCGAGCAAGGCTGGGCGCGAGTGCCGATCTCACGAGCGTCGGGCTCGCTAGTTTGGACACCTATGACAAAAGCAGTGCATGCATGGCCCGCAATGCACATCCTTTCCAAAAGCGAACACTAAGGCAATAGTTGTGAGACTAATCTAGCAAAGCACACTAGCTCTTGCGCTTAACCCGACTCTTTGCTGGATTGCGCTGACTTGCAATATTTCAAACTTTTCTATAGATTTCATCTTACTGCTGATTCCTGCCAGCCAGGACTATGTTAACAAGTAACACTTCCCAAGCGTAACACTCCGATTTTGATAAAATTTGGCAGGTAAATACAACACATAGAACAAACGAATATGTATTTTTTATTTTCTGGCGAAAAACTTGGGGCAAAAGCCCCCTCCCAAAATTTTGGAAATTGATGTTCGAAAGGCAAAATGAAGTTGACCGAAGTGAACAAAATTGTTGCATAGATATTGTAGATGTAAAATGAGGGAATACTGGTTTCGTATTTTAGTGAAAAAAAAAATGGTTAGATGGGGCATGGACCCTTACAAATATTTGATCACGAAATATCAAAAGTGCTAATAACAGTATGTCAGATATGTGTAAAGGACATGAAGAATTGCAAGGAAGGTTTGTGTAGTTACAATACGAAAAATAAGAGTACTTTTTTATTTTCTGAGGAAAAATTGATTCAGTGGGCAAAAGCCCCCACCCAAAATTTTGAAAGTTGACGACCGAAAAGCAATATGAAGCACACCAAAGTGAATGAAATTGTGCACAGATAGTGTAGACGGAAAATGAGGGAATATGGGTTTCGTATTGTCTTGGAAGAAACGGCTGAGTGGGACACAGACTTCTCAA
Source organism: Thermobia domestica (assembly GCF_964235325.1). NCBI lineage: Eukaryota > Metazoa > Arthropoda > Insecta > Zygentoma > Lepismatidae > Thermobia > Thermobia domestica. The sequence goes on from NC_137459.1 coordinate 267,649,982, forward strand.
AACCTCTCATCATGAAATATCAAAAGTGATAATAATATATCAGAAGTGACTGAACGACATGAAGAATTGCAACGAAACTTTGTGTTGTGACAATAGGAAGAAAACAAATACGTATTTTTTATTTTCTGCGGAAAAACTGTTTTAGGGGCGAAATCCCTCACCCAAAATTTTCAAATTTGACTCCCGAAAGACAAGAAGTTAATCAAAGTGAATGAAACTGTGTACATATGTTGTAGACGTAAAATGAAGGAATATATGTTTCGTAGTTTTCTGAAAAGAAGAAAACGGTTGGGTGTGCCACAGCCTTCTAAACCGTTGATTACGAAATGTCAAAACTGCAAATAAGTATACGTCAGAAGTTCCTAAAGGATATGGAGAATTGCAACGAAACTTCGTGTAGGGACAATCTGCAAAACAATAAACGAAAGGTATTTTAATTTGTGAGAAAATAACAGTGTTGGGGACAAGACCCCCCTCCAAGAAAAGTAAATATTACACGTAATATTGCAGGAAGAAGTAGACCGAATCAAATGAAATTGTGTGTAGATATTGCATATGTAAAATAAGGACTTTAGATTTTTCTCTAGTGTCCCTATCCGATTTGCTTCAAATTTGGCACATCAATAGCAAAGAGAAAATAAATCGACACGTGTTTATGAGGAAAAACATTGTAAGGGTTAAAGGCGCCTCATAAAATACTACAAAATACGCTATAGTGTTTGTGCTTACTGTTGATATATCAAATTTGAAGAAATATGATGGGGACACTTGTGAAACACATAAGGCCTTATTTTACATATACGATATTTCATTCGCTTCGGCTCACTCCTTCCGCCACCCAACGCCTCGGTCCACTGAACAGTTTTTTTTTCTTTTCAGAAAATACGAAACATGTATTCCCTCATCTCACCTCTACAATATCTGTGCACAATTTCATTCACTTCGGTCTAATTCTTCTTGCCTTTGGGAATTCAAATTTCAAAATTTTGGTTGGGGACTTTTGCCCCTAAACAGTTTTTCCACAGAAAATAAAAAAGTATTTGTGTATTTTTACGTATTGTCACTACTCAAAGTTTTGTTCTAATTCATCATGTCCTTTAGACACTTGTGATATTACTGTTGTTAGGACTTTTGATATATCTTGATAAAAGGTTTGGAGGGGTCCGTGAATTAGTCAATCTTTTATCCACGAAAATAGAAACCAATATTCTCTCATTTTACATCTACAACATCTCTGTACAATTTCATTCACTTCGGTCCACTTCTTTTTGCCTTTCATTCGTCAAATTTCAAAATTTTCGGAAAGAGCTTTTGCCCCTAAAACCGTTTTTTCGCAGAAAATAAAAAACTCGTATTGGTTTATTTTTTTGCTTATTATTCCTACACAAAGTTTTGTCCCAATTCTTCATGTATTTTAGTCACTTGTGACATACAGTTATTAGCATTTTTGACATTTCGTGATCAAAAGTTTGGAGGGGTCCATGCGGTCGCTTTTAAGTGAGACGTGTTTGTAGGTGCTCCAGGAATCGGCGAAGCATGAAATCATGGGGATATCGCTTGATTATTGGAGAATTAGCGTTGAACTCTTCAATGCGTGGTTGCGTGTGAAGTGTTGCCATCTCCATAGCATACATTTCTGAAGTAACGTTAACTTATTCTTTGTAGGAGTAGTTGTCTCAATTCTGCTAGTCGTAGTTGGTTTAGAGATCAACCCTGGGCCCCAAACCCTGGAGGATGTGTTCGTAAAATTGGAGACAATGGAAAGGAAGATGAATGGCATGTGCGAGACTAATGCGGAATTTTATAAACATTTAGGTGTGCTGAGTGAGTTAAGAGAGGTGAAAGAGGAGAAAAAAGACTTAGGGAAGAAATTGTAATGAATCAAAATACAATAGATAAGCTTGAGAATTTTTCGCGATGGAACAATTTAATTTTTACAAACTTGCGAGGGAAGAACAATGAGAATTGGGAGGATTGTGAGAATGCATTAGGACAGTTTGTGCAAGAACGCCTCGGAATTGAACTTTCGGAACAAGATATTGAGCGAGCGCATAGGCTAGGCAAAGGCAGATACAGGTCCATTATTGTGAAATTCCTTTCATATAAACGGAAGTTAGAGATTTTAAGAAGTGAGTATAAGGCAAAAGGGACTCCCACTATAATATTTGAGAACTTTTCCGCGCGTGTTCGTGATGTGAGAAAGAAACCGACGGGGTGCACATGAAAAAAGCCAGAGAAGGAAGTAAGCGCGCTTTTTTAAGATTTGATAAAGTGTAAATTGAAAATAAACCAATTTTTGTTAGAAGAACTGGAAAGTGTTAGTGATGTGTGTGATCAGAATGAACTTTCTTCACAAGGTGGATCAAGTGAGTTGGAAACAATACAAATGGATAACCGTTCAAGGACGGGTGGTGTATCATTTCCTCAACTATGCAGAAGAAACACAAGATTGACAGCTACAAGACGCTGAGGGGGGAGGGTGATGCCATGAAAAAGAGAGGGCTTAAGCAAAGGTAAGGAAGTAAAGCATGAAAAATCTGGTCACTCGCAAAAAGTGAAAGTTGAAAATACCAAGGGACAAAGGAAAAACACCAGCACACTCCTAAATATCGTTTATCAAAATGCAAGAGGGGTGAGGACCAAAACGTACAATTTCTACTGTAATATATTGTCATCAAACTGCGATATAATTGGAATAAGTGAAACCTGGTTGAAAAGCGGCAACTATGACACAGAATTCTTTGATGACAGATATTCAGTGTTTAGATGTGATAGAAATCTAAAACGGAAACAAAGAGGAGGGGGAGTGTTACTAGCTGTGCTGAAAAATATAAGATATTTGCTATAGACTGCTCTGAAATAATTACAGATTGCATATTAACAAAGATTGCAACTGATAAAATGACAATATATGTTTGCACCTAATTCAAAGGTAGAGCAGAATGAAGAAGTATTTCAAGGTATAGAGTCAAAATGTCAGCCAGTTTGCACTATCCTCTTATTTTGTGATTTTAACTTACCAGAAATCACAGGCACAGATTTTAATTTTCTGAATATCTCAGCCAAATATCAATGCTTGCATAATTTTATGTCGCTGTACAATACAGCATCTTTGGTCACTAGGGACATCTTACCTTAAGTTAAGTAGGATATGTACCACCCAGCATTGTCCATAACAGTAAAATTAAGCAAATTATTAGGTTTAAACAAAAAAGTAATATCAGCACATATAATTTTAGAAAGGCTAATTTTAGGAAACTCTATTTTGAACTTCAAAAGATTGACTGGACATTCCTTAGCTGTTATTCTGAAGTTGATACGGTTATAGAATCATTTTATAATACTATATGTAATATATTTGATAAGCGTATTCCTCTCAAGAAGGAGGTAAATAGAAAGTACCCGTTTTGGTTTACTAAGCCTATAATTAGAAAAGTAAAAATAAAAGCTCATCAACACAGGGCAATTAAGCACAATAGGAGAAATATAGCTTATCACTTCCAAAAATTTAAGAAGTTACGAAATGAACTTAAAAAAGAAATTAGAACAGCATATAGTAACTTTGTTGTGAATACAGAAAACACGTTACAAACTGGTCCTTCTCAGCTCAGGACTTTTGTTAGAACTAAGACCCAACACCTTAATTGTAACACGCTGATATACAATAGCCAACAGTTAGTAATGACGAAATTGGAAATTCATTTGCTACATATTTTCAGTCAGTCTATAATAACGAAGATATCATGGATAGCAGTAGTAATAGTAATAGCTCTAATGAGACACTGGACAAAATAAGGATTCTAAAAATTGAGATGACTGAAATTAAAAAAAGCAATAACAAAACTGAAGGGGAAAGGAACGATAGAACCTGATTGCATTCCAGATTATATAATGAAGGAATGTGAAGAACACTTTCTACTTCCACTCTATATTTTATTCAACCTAATTATTTCTACTTGTAAGTTCCCCAGTAAATGGAAAGTAACAAAAGTCTGTCCCATTCCTAAGTCTAATAATGGTAAATATATTCAAAATTATAAACATATATTAGTATTGGGTACTTTTGCTCAAGTGTTTGAATCTATTCTTTGTAAAGGGATTGAAAGTCACATAAAACTATCAATTTCAAAATACCAGCATGGTTTCGTCCAGGATAGACCGATAGTCACAAATCTCAGTATTCTTAACAATTTTATAGCAAGAACCCTAGATCAAGGTGGTCAAGTAGATATTATCAACACCGATTTTGAGAAAGCATTTGATAGAGTAAATCACAAGGTATTAATAGAGAAACTTCGTCAGTTTAACTTCTCCGCAGAGTTAATTGGGCTGTTCGTGTCGTATTTGAGAGACCAAAGGCAGTTCGTTGTATATAAGGGATACAAATCAGCCGAATACTTGCAACTATCTGGTGTTCCACAAGGGTCAAATTTGTATCCTCTACTATTTGTTATATTTATAAATTATCTTTCTGGATGTATAACAAATTCCCACAAATTGTTGTATGGCGATTACCTCAAACTTTTTAGATGTATAAATGACTGTAATGAACTTCAAAATATAAATTCAGTAGTGAAATGGTGTCAAAGTAATTTATTGAATGTAAATATTAGTAAATGTAAAATCATGAATATCACAAAACGTAAAATACCAGTGCAATTTAAATATTCAATTAATGAGACTCAACTACCCGTTGTAAGTACTGTCAATGATTTAGGAGTAATGTATGATACGAAATTTACATTTGAACCTCATATTGATAACATTATAAATGAAGCCTACAGAAACCTTGGGTTTATTCTAAGAATTAGTAGGGAGTTTCGTAAACCTGCCACGCTTCAAAAATGATATCAAGCTTACGTTCGATACAAACTCGAATACGCGATGCTTGTATGGAACCCAGATATAAAAATTAACTCACTAAAAATAGAAAAAAAATCAGTCGAAGTTTCTTAGGTATATTGTATAAAGGAAACAAACATTTTCCCAAGAATTGAACACTCTAATTCATTAAATAGGAATTTTGAAACTCTAACCCTCAAACAAAGAAGAACGTTATCTGACATGATATTGTTATACAAGATACTTAATAATAACCTAGACTGCAACGAATTGCTTTCGAGCTTACAAATAAACGTGCCAGGTAGAAAAACACATCCAGAAAACTGTATCTTTTTTTATTGTGCAAAAGCAAGAAAGATTATCCTAAATAAGTCGCCATCATAAAGGATTAGTGCAACCTACAACAGACTCTTAAATATGACAAATAATATAGATATTTATGCTGATTGCCTCACAGGGACATTGTAAATATATTATTTCGTGAAAGATAAACATTGTAATTGGGTATAATACCTGTTGTGTTCTCTTTCAATAAATAAATAAATAAAATGGGACAAATAGAGCATTCAATATGTCAATGCGAAGAAATGCACATCAGAACATCACGTATTATGGTGTCCATTACTGGAAGACAGGCTAGAGGGAAGAGATAAAGGATAGAAATAAACGAAATTATAGCTAATGAGGAGAACTATATATGATATTAAGCAAAATAACAAATGACTAATTAGAAGTAAGAAGAGAACAATATACTAGGACAAATTATTAAAATTGCAAACAAAACGGATAAACACCGAAATAGAAATGATGTTTATTATAGTGTAGCTGAATGAATAGAAGAGTGGCTGTGAACCTTTCTGAGCTGGAGGACTCCTCCAGGAACGTCAGCATTCCGCGTGTCCCAGAAAGAAACTGTATGCTTGCGCTCGATATATTCCCGGGTAAAACCGGATACGAACTCCGGATATACATAGAGAGAGTGTGGTTCGTTGGTTTGTGTGTGTGTGTGTGTCGAGAACGGTGTCGGAAAGTGTGTTTTGTGTAAATAGTAAATTTATAAATACCTTTAATGAAAAAAAAAATGTCTCGGAACGGAGGCACAAGCCATTGTCCGCATTGCTGTATTCAAATGACATGCAGATCTCACAAGGAATATACGTATATGAAAGGAATATATATGCGCTGGTTTGTCCATGCGCGGTTTTTGTCCACGCTGTATTTACACGCGCTCTTTTCGCTCAACGCTGTTATTTTTTGCGCGATTCTTACCTACACAAAGAAAAATCCGTTCTCCGGACAGCGGTATATTGTACAAATATACGGTATCCTCTTGCTTACTATAGAAATCAGTACGGATCATACGTTATCCGTATGCTACATAGACACAGCCATTAGCTGTTGCAGCATGTCTGACATCTAACAGTTTTCCGTATATCACATGCATATAGCCTACTTATGTTACCTTCGTCAGCTATATGTTGTATACGTCCATTTGTATGTGAGATCCTGACCGTCTACATTGTTTCGTACAGAAAGTACGTATAGGTGAAACACTTATACAGAAAGTATTATAAAACATGCGTTTTCAGTTATACGTCTGCTGTACGTTGTCCAAAAACTACAGGAATTACGCATGTAACCTATCTTTTTAAGTACGCCACCTACATTTTTTTTTCTCAGTGCAGAACTGATCAAAGTATATTCTCATTTTTATATTAGATATACACCTTACTCCCAAGAATTTAATGTTTACAAGTTCCATAAAAAAAAAAAAAAAAAAAAAAAAAAAAAAAAAAAAAAAAAAAAAAACTTGTGCCACATTAAAAAAAATAAATGCGACATAAATGTACAAATTATGATAATGCTATAAAATATAAAAAGTTTAGTCTCTAATTATTATTATTATTATTATTATTATTATTATTATTATTATTATTATTATTATTATTATTATTATTATTATTAAGCACGTGTTCAAGCAAATAAGGATACATCTTGCAGATTAGTTCATGATATGTATATATTGGAAGTACTTCCATTTTAATGCGAATAGGAAGGAGCTACTTAGTTATATTTCAAATTAAACACTTCTGCAAACATCTTAAAGCTCACGACCTAGAAGGAAAAGTCTGCTAGTCTAATTTGTAAATTTTGAGAGTAGCTTCTACGTAAAGTTTTGTTCAACAGTAGGCGGAAATGGGGAAACCCTGGACAATTTTGCATATCAAACTGCTATTTGGTAATAAGGAACAAAATAATTCTAAAATGATCTTTAAATATGCATTTCAAACGTAAACTTTATGCGAAAAGCATATATGCCAAAATATATGCAAAAATGAAGAAAGATAGAAGCCAGAGCTTACAGGATTAAATTTTTACAGATTGCAAAAGTTGGAGGATACTACCGGACATTTAATATACTTGAAATATTCTCATCTTCTACACTTACAAGGAGCAATATGAACACCTACTCGAAAAGCACAGGAATCATAAGTGTAATAAATACCTGTGTTTACGTATGCCAGGTCAAGCCTTGGGAGAATTTCATAAGCCAAGCCTTGGGAGGATTTACACTTCACTTACAACGGACTTTGTTCTGGTGTCACACGAAATGTGGAACGAGACTATGGTCAATCGATTTGTGTTAGTGAAAAAAAATAATCAATAGGCGGGAAAAACCCGTGATCGCAACCGTTCCGTACTTATGAGAGGTAGTAAGGGCACTGCCAACACAACACGTTGCGGATGATGAGACGAAATAAGGAGCGAGTTTGATGAAAATATACGTAGAAGCGCAGATAAACATGTACTACAATGTGACGTTACATTCAATAATATTCACGGAAATGAGGGCAGAGGCGTAGCACGTAACGACAGAGGAGGATGTGGGTAAGCGCAAGTAAAAATGGTCATATAATTGAGGAAAACGGAGAAGCGAGACGTCCGAGGAGTGGCACAGTAATAATACATGTTCAAGTAATCAATCACAAGGTATAGACAGCCTGTAGACGACACCGTGAAGCAGAACTGGAAGAAAGAGAGCTATAGAGGAGATTGTCCGTAGTGTTCGGATTCCCTCCCCTTGTAACGTCCGATGTGTGTGGACTGTTGTATACATGTAGGCATTAATTTCCATATGTTTGTCGCACGTGATACAGTCTGTATAACCCTTCAACATTGCTAGGATCCTCCCTCCCCCACCTAAAGTGCTGACCTGCTTCGTGCCTGGTTGGAAGTATACGTTGAAAATGAATAAGAATGATCGAGAAGTATGACTAAAATATAGGGTAAAAATGTAGTGCAAAATAATGGATTTCCCCCTTACTATAGGCGGCCGAAAACATGAAAAATGAACTTTAAAGCTCCGTAGCTCCAAAACTATGGAACCTGCCATAGTCGGGTCAAGACTTCACTGATGAACTAATACATATGTTATCCAAAAATACATGTTTCAGAATCCTGTGTTACTCAGGAAACAATTTTTATAGAGGAAGTTTGGTTAAGGACATATAATTTTAAGTACTCACCAATTACCTCTCTAAAAACTGTTGCAGAAGTACTGCAGGGTTATGAAACATAGATATTTGGATAGAGGACATACTAGTTCTTAAGTTTAGTCTTGACCCGACTACGGTAGGTTCCATAGTTTTGGAGGTATGGAGCTTTAAAGTTCATTTTTCATGTTTTCGGCCGCCTACAACTCCGAAAGGAAGCATTTGTGCACCGAGATTGGTGTATACTTTTCGTCTTATCTTGGTGTCAGGAATCACTTCCCAAACGTTGTCAGGTTGTTTCGAAACACTCTGTATTATAGCATTACTTTTTTAAAAAGGAGTTCAGTCTACCAAAAACTACTTATTCTGTCAATGTGTCCGTTCGGGAGACACAAAATCTGGAGAAGTACTTGATGAATCATGTTTAATTTTATCCAGGATGTAGAAGGTGAATAGTTAGAAATCAAATGCTTTAGTGGAGGTGATCTATCCATCGGCAGTTGCAGAAACCAACCATTTCTACTTTTAATGTTGTTTACTATAGAGGAAAGACGGTAATATATAGCTAGAAGCGATTTCCTGCAATTGATTAAGCACCACAAGAACCCTTTCTATCTCCATACTTAACTCTATACTAAAACCGCAAATGATGTAAACCAATATTGATACCGGAAGTTCTTGTAAATTTTTATTTTACTTGATTGATTGAGGTTTAATGGGAATGTCAGAATCGATGTTATTTGTCCACGTCACGAAATATTGATTTACATAAAGCAAAAATTATAATAGGAAGAAGCAGTGTTTTCTTTTTGGAATCAATTTAGCGTTGTAAGAATACCATATCTTTGAACCATCTATTCAAACCGGAAGTGGCAAAGATCAACCACTTCTGGTTTAATGTTGATGACTATAGAATAAAAAGCTAATACATAGCGAGAGGAGGTTACTGCAGTCAATTAAGTGTCCCAAGAATATATTTTATCTACACTCTAATTTATCTACTAGAACCGGAAGTGATTTAAATCTACCACCATTTTTGGATTAAAGATTAATTGAGAAAGTATCGCGTCATTAGTAAATCTCAAATATAATAAAAATCGATTGTCGTACACACAATATTTTTTTGAGTGGGGAATGTAGGGTAAGCGGAAATGCATTGTTGAGCTGTTAAAATATAGAACTTTCATTTTCACTTTGTGTACTCTGTGACAAACCAAACTTCTTCACGTAGTGTACATTGCGACTGTTAATTGTGTTTCTTTCTTTATTTTTTTTGTGAAAATCTGAGAAAGACGGAACCCCAAATTTGATAACCAATACCTCAGGGATCAATTGACTGCCTACTAACAAGTAACAGTTCGCTGCTTTGAATCTGGATTGGCGCAGTGCGACACAAATCCTGAAGAAGCCAGTAGTAAAGATACATATGGATTCCCAGCGTTAATCAGCAACGGATTTGGGAGTTACGGACCTGTAAAGTTAACATAGGAATCAATAGGAAACAACGTTTAGGTATTTCCTTGACGTCTCTTTCTGCTAACCTGAATACAGTGTAACACTGTGAACGAATACGTGTCACAAGAGTCTGAATGTCTTAGGGTGATCCTAAGAACTTGGCTGGAATATGTATAGTAGGTACCTTCGGCAGCATATGGAAGAGAGAGAGAAAGAAAGAACAAGATGTTTAGGAATGATCCAAAAAGTTGATCAAAAGATTGCGATCTTGGCCAATAATTAGTTTTTGGATCAGAGGCCACAAAATTTTTGAACGACCCATAAATCGAGTTTTCTTATTTTCCACGGAATAAGACGTCATACTGATGTGAGTTAACTGATACATTGGGTTTCGCTACACAATATGTAGTTCCCCAGATATAAGGCCTACAAGAAAATTTTTGATTGAAATATATTGGATCTTTTGATCAAAAAATGAGGAAATAAACATAAAAATAAATATGTTTAAATGAAAGAATTTGCTGGTTCAGAGGGTAATTCTTATTGAAATAAAATGTGTTGTAATCTCCGGAAATAAAGTAAAGAGAGAAGCCAAATGGTAATAAATAAATATGTCAAGATCTAGTAACGTTTTGGGCCTGAAGATGTCTGGTAACCTTTCGTATGTCTGTTTTTGACCCAGTTTCTAACAGCGCGCCACATGTGAGCCAAACTTTGCTGAAGTAACTCGTGCTGCAGCTTGAGGAGAAAAATGGTCTTCTAAGTAATTTGACATAAAGCGCGGTAGATAATTTAAATACGTTGTCGTTGTATTGTGTTGTTGTTCGAAGTAGATATTTGACTCGTTTACTCGAAGGAAGATTTAATCGTCATTCTTGGTTTTGGAAGTCCGTGTTTTTCCATTCTATAAGACAGTAGATTGAAAAGGAAGGAGGATGAGTTGAGTTGAGTTGAATTTGTGTTTCACATCCCATTCATCAGCGAGACTATATGAGACGTGGACATACTGATTAGCGTGTAATCCGAACTTAGTGAGGGATGGAGGTTGTATTTCCCGTAGATTCCTATGTTAAATTTACAGGCCCATAACTTTACAGGCTATTCCGGATTCAAAGGAGTGCAGTGTTACTTGTTACGTTCGTGACAAGTTTCGTATAGATTGAATGAGTTTTGTACTCGTAGATAGCATAGATTTATATTGTCTTTGTGACTGAGTATTTAAAAACAAATATCAAATTAAAGATAAAATGGGTATATTGTGTAAATATTCCCTAGAACAAAAATCTAAAATATTAAACCAGTTTTCTCATTATTAATGTCAACACTGAAGACTAAACTTTTGAGTCTTTAGAAAATAAAAATATCACTGTACTTCTACTAACCGTATACATTCAATTCTCCACTGTGACTGTCCTCTCCAACTTTGTTAACAGCAGTGCACTGATATCTGCCACCGTCTTCCACTTGTACTCGGCTGATATTTACATGGCTTATGACATCCCCATGCATCGGGACATACTGACCAATCAAGAACCTAGAAATAAATATATATCTCATCTTAAAATACAAAATTAATAGTGTTTTATGATCCAAAATTGAATAAACCATATACCGTACATGGGTTGAATAAGAAACACAGACAAAAGTGTTATAACAATTAAAGAGATAATTTCTAAAATTCAGGTCGAAATTGAATTACTTATTCATAATATTCCGAGAAATATGAAAATCTATAGCTGCGACTAGCCAAAGGCTAGTCCTAACTATATATGAAACTACATAAACTCACTCATTGACGAAATAACGGATACTTCCGTTTGACGTGGAAAGTTGGAATTTGGCATGATTGTATGTTTTCGGGACTAGCTTACAGGAAAATTGACGAAAGTGAATATTTTTAATTTTTGTGTGGTGTAAAGGGGATGAAGAAATCTCCAATATCCAAAGAAGAATTGGGTCTTTCTTGGAATTCTAATGTCATATTTCAGATACCTGGAATTCTAATAATCACTTGAAATTCAGTATGCTTGTACATTTTTGTTATCATTGCCTACTTAATTATTTTAAGTCACTAATAAAAATTTCCAACTTTAGAGTGGTTTTATGAGGAACTGAAAAACTTTCCCATGTTACTTATATGGGACACCTTCTACACCCTCAAATTATTGGGCACTTTCTGTAGGAATACAATGATTGAATTTGGCATGATTGTAGCTTTTTGGGACTAACCCACAGAAAAAAAATTGCAAAAGGTGCATATTTTTAACTTTTAGACGGTCTAAAGGGCGACGAAGAAATTCTCCATGTTATGAAAACTTATAAATGTTTTTTGAACTTATAATTTCGTGTTGCAGGTACTTGAAATTGGAATAAAAGCTTGAAATTCAGTTTGCTTGTACGTTTTCTATACGGTTATTTAACAAAATCATTAAAAAATAGAGTGGTTTTATATTGAACTGAAAAATCTTTCCCATGTTATTTATATGGGGCATCCTCTACCCCCCAAAATATTTAGGTTCTTCAGCCAGAATTGAATTGATGAAATTTGGCATTATTGTAACCTTCTGAGAATAACCCACAGGAAAATATCCAAAAGTGAATATTTTTAATTGGAAGGGAGTCTAAAGGGAGAGATGTAGAAATCTCCCATGTCATTTAAATAAGCGTTTTCTTCGGATACAAAATGTTATCTTTTAAATAGTTAAAATAGGAAAAAAAACATGAAATTCGGTAGAATTGAGGATTTATGAGGTGCGAGGCCGTAGGGCAAGTAAACACGGGGGTTTAGGGGCGAACCCCCAACTGGTCAAATTCAGGAATATTAAAAGCAAATACAAAAACTCACTCTTCATGCAAAGGCTGATACACAAGAGTTGCGACGCCGTAGTCTGAGCAAACGTTGGGGTCTGGAGGCAGGGTCCCAAGCTGGCCTAATGGTAATTTTATTGTAAACCGGGATATATCTGATCAAAATGTGGAATAAAATTGATTTCCTTTTTCAAAACAGTAGTAACAAACCAATTTGTTATATCTCTTACAAGCTGAGTTTGTACACTTTGAAAAAAATAGTCTTCTATCATGCATTTTTGCACTGAGGTAAAGCAGTTTTGTATAAAATTTTACATATTCACTTAAACATTCCATGTAATAATCAATCTATACATAATTTTTATCAAAAATGAATATATATGAAGTTTCAACAATTGATATTGTGTTCCCGTTTAGATTGAGAATAAAGAAATAGTGAAATAAATCATTAGTCTTGAAATGGACGCGAAGAAAAACATTCTTATAAAATAAATTAATTATTTTGATAAAATCGTAAACAATTCGATACTTGTAGAAATGTGATCGTAAAACTCGCCATACATATCTTGGGACCGTAAACTCAGTTATTTTTGAACCGAAAAGTGAATTGTATTTGCGTCCAAGGACTCCCAAGATACTGACTGAATTTTATTAGCGTCGATTGTTAACAACAGTACTATATAAAACGAGACTTGCAGTTTAGAGACAAGACTTACCTGAATATATTTTATGCACACTTGGTCTATTGCTAGATCCTATGTATATATTATGAACCTTCACTTTTTATTTAATAGGTCATTTAACGCTGTTGGCCCCATAATATAAAACACCTGCATATAGGACTTAGCGCTTAAAGTTTTAAAAGAGAAAAAAGTACAATATCTAAAAGAATATTCATACACCGATATTTTTAATCGTATCTTATCTATATGGGAGACCGTAAGCAAAGGTATCACTGGAAATGAGATGCAGAATAGCAAATACAGTTGAGTTTAAAACACCAAAGTGATAAAGATGAGCACACAATCTGAATTGTATAAGAATGAAACTCAGAAAAGTATTCATTCAACGCGAGTGTTACCTTGTTTGTTGTTCTGAATTCACATATTTTCTACCTGCAGCACTTGTATCTGCAGAAAGCGTTCCTTGCCTGCCAATTGTGTCTCTGATTTGGTAGTGAATGCTAGTGGTCAACATGGGATATAACACAAGCGAACTTTCCCTGACCCAACACAGTTTGCTCTAGAAGTACAAAGAAACTGCCGCAACGGAAAATAGACGAAGATCCGGTTGCCCACACGTACTTACATGCGGGAAACGACGGAAATTTGTTAATTTAGTCCGCAAAGAACCGTTTAGAAGTGTCGTGTCGTTGGCTGAAAAAATCGCAACAACTCCACACACACACACATTGTAGATGCTCAAATGGTATTAAATGTTCTACATAGTGCCAATTTACATGCTAGGACAACTAGGAAGAAACATACACTTTAGAAGTAAACCGAGAAAAGCACTCACGGTTTGCTAATCAGTAGCTTGGGGGGCTAACAAACTTATGGATACTGATATATTTCCAGGTGAGTGGAAGTTTAATATATTCGGATTAGACAGCAAGAAGTGGGTATGGTGAATGCCAAACACTGAACTGCAACCCCAACATATAAAACCTACAATAAAATACAGAGTAGGATGTTTGATGGTTTGAAAGGGTATGGACATCATCTGGGGTGGGAAACTCAGCTTTCATTGTAGGTACTATGAATGCTAATAAATATGTTGATGTGCTTTGCTGTAACCTGTTAAGAAGCGTGTAGCAACTGAGTCTAGAAGCAAGCACTCGAGCACACTGTCATAAAAGTTAGATAAAATAGTTATTGTGTAATGCTCCATGACAGCTTCTAACTCCATCACAAAGCACAGATGTATATACTGTAGAGTTTTTTTTTGGATTGTCTGAGCAAAAATATACAGACATCGATCTTCGAGCAGGAAGGCCTGCAAAAAACTTCTTTTAGAAGAATGGTCTAAAATTTCCAAAGGAAGTAACAAAACGATGCTTTGATCTATGTCCAGGAGACTTGATGCAATATTTTGTGCTAAAGATCTACACACAAAATATTAAAATAGGAAGTCATTTATTTGCTACATTAGTATAGAACAATTTGTTCTCTTTATTTCTGTTTAGATACTTTTTCTCGGTTGAAGGAACATCTTGTTTAAGTTTGTAGAATACATTTTTGTTATGATAAAACGTTTTCCGGAGAAACACAGTAAATGGCGTGTATTTTCATAGGAGTGTTATATTGCTTATTACCTTTCCTATCGATATATACAGTGACTCAAAAAAGTATTCATACACCCAAAAATTCCGTCGTGGGTGAGTTATATGAGAGAGCAGAAAATTAAAAGTTATATTGAAACAAAGAGACGGAAGAGTACTAACAGTTGCATGAGTTGAAAATATGCCAAGACTATAAGGAGACGAATACAATGCGAATCACTTAATTATGATACTCAAAAAAGTATTCATACAGAGGAACTGTTATCCTGTTCTGTGCCTTGAACACTTGTACTGTTCAACTCGAGCAATCGTACTGTACCTACATTGTCCGTTACCTGCAGCTCATTGCATGTGTGTTAGTCTGCTTTTGTTGTGAGTGCTAGTAGTCAAAATGGGGAGCAAGAAAAGTGAACTTTCCTTGACGCAACGTGATGGGGGTTATTTCTCTTTATAACGAAGGTAGGAGTTATCGTGAAATTGCAAAAACTCTCTCAATTAGTTTTGGTACTGCAGTTCCATCATAAAAAAGTATAAAGAAACCGGAGCAACAGATAATAGACGAAGATCAGTACGTCCAAAAGTGCTTAAACGCCGCGACCAACGGAAAGTAGTCAATTTAGCACGCAAATCACCCTTCAGAAGTGCTGTCACTTTGGCTGAAGAAATCGCGTCAACATCTATTTGCAGTGTGAATCTTGAAACTATACGAAATTTACTATATAGTGCCAATTTTCATGCTAGAACAGTCAAAATTAAAAACATACATCTCAGAAGTAAACCGACAAAAGCGCCTAAAATTTGCCAACAAATACCATACTAAACCAAACGAATTTTGGGATACTGCTGTATTTTCCGATGAATCGAAATTTAATATATTCGGATAAGATGGCAAAAAATGGGTATGGCGAGAGCCAAACAGTGAATTGCAATCGCAACCCCCTATCCCTACTGTAAAACACGGAGGAGGAAGTGTGATGGTTTGGGGGTGCATGACGTCTTCTGGAGTGGGAAACTTAGTTTTTATTGTAGGGGTCATGGATGCTAATAAGTATATTAGTATGTTGCGCCTTAACTTATCAAAAAGTGTGCAGAATTTGGGTCTTGACAAAGTCTTTGTTTTCCAACAGGACAATGGCCCTAAGCACACCGCTTTGAAAATTAGGGAATTGTTACTGTACAACGCTCCATAACAGCTTCTGACTCCTCCACAAAGCCCAGATGTCAATTCTATCGAACACTTGTAGAATTATCTCGACACCAACCCCGTACAGTACAGAAACGGCGTCCTTCGAGCAAGGAAGAACTGCAGAAGATATTGCTGGACGAGTGGTCTAAGATTTCCCCAGAAATAACCAAGACGCTTCTTCGGTTCATGCAAAGGCGTCTCGAGGCAATGATTTGTTTTAAAAGTATGCATACAGAGTATTAAAAACATGATTTTCTAGTACGGATTGTTAGAACTCATCGAGATTTGTAGTTCATGTTGCTGTATGAATACTTTTTTGAGTTGAGAAAGTACATTTATTTATTTTTGTCATCTAAATATTTCTCCTTTTGACATTTTTTGTACAAACAAACATAATAAAGTATGTACATTTTCAGATGATTGTAACATTATTTTTATTTAACCTTTATATATAATCCTACCTAAAAAATTTGTGTGTATGAATACTTTTTTGAGTCACTGTATCTACGTCAAAAGCTGCAGGTGTATGAACACTTATTTGAAACACTGCGTGATAATAATAACGCTGTTGTTCACTGCTACTTCACGTTAAATCTAATAGGAGCTTACGAGGTGGATTCATTACATTGTTTTGGGAATATATTCCCAAACTTCCATTGTGACAGAAATGTTATGAAATTCTACATTTATGGCGGAAAATGTCAACCGTAAACATACTATAGAAAGCAAATATTCATTTGAATGCCTAACTAACTAACTCTATGGCCTATGGAACCCGGAGGTTCAATGCCGCGTTCACAAAAGCACTCCACTGACTTCTATCCTTGCTAACTGCATCCAGTTTCTACTTTGTGTTCCTCTCTCTGCGAGATCCATCTTAATATTGTCCTCCCATCTGCGCCTAGGTCTTCCAATGGTCGTTTTCCGATTGGTCTTCCAGTCAAGACTTTGAAAGCGTTTCTACTTTCTTCCATTCTAGCTACATGACCTGCCCATCTAAGCCTCTTAGACTTGACGACCCTAACAATGTTGGGTAAACCGTATAAATTATGTAGTTCCTCGTTATGAAATTTCCGCTATTCCCCATTCCCGTTCCTCTTGAGTCCGAATATTCGTCTCAGGATCTTGTTCTCAAATACTTTCAGTCTATGTCATTTGAATGTCTACCAGTGTTATTCTTGAAACTTTACATATGTAAATTAAAGGTTAACATCTAATTAACGATCTCATAATTTGAGTTCTAAAAAAGAACAAAGAAATCTTTTTGTTGAATGCAGTACAAGGAGTTGGTATCTAAAATTAGAAAGAAAGCTTTGTTTGTAACCAGGTTTAGTTCATCTGTCACAATAGATACAGTCAAAAAAGATGTTACAAAGCAAAATGTTACGAATTAGTATGTACTAAATTAAAAACTAAATACGACTCTTATTTTTCGTTTCATGATGAAGTGAATGAATCAGAGTTTTCAATTATAAACGATCCATCAGTGTGGCCAAATGAAACTATTATTGACCTTTTTTTAAATGGAAAATTACATCACATGATGAATCTAGGAATAACAGTGGTTTTCGTTCTTCAAATGACTAGTCTCACTATTTGGTATCAGAGTGTGCGTGGTTTTAGAACTAAAAGTAGTGTATTTTTTCTTCTGTTTCTTACTGTAATTAGGTACAGTTACAGAAACTTGGCTATCGGGCATGCACAACGACTATGATTATTTTCCTGATACGTACGGTATATTTGTTTCGGAGCTGATAGAAACTATAGTGATTATACATTGGTGATGGCTCTTTGTTAGGTATTAGAAAGCAATTTTCTGTTCATCGTAAAATTGAATTAGAAAGAATAAATGAATGTTTGCATTGAGTTAAGATGTAATTCAATTAAGCATATTTTGATTTCATATGTGTTTTTTTTTTACCCTGGTTTTTATTTCCAAGAGTGAAAATTATCTTATGTTTCGAGCAAAATACATTTACTTAACTACGATGTTTTAATTATTAGTGATTTCAATATTTCTAAAGTTTAGGATTTGGGATTTAGATGTCTGGGCTTTCGTCTCTGAGGCCATTTAGACCGTTAAGTGTGAGGGCTTCGGCGAGCACACTATCTGGGAAAATGCAAGGAAGAAAGCGGCCTGGGACCTATAAGTTAGGTAACACCCCGGCATTTGCCTGGTGTGAAAGAGGAAAACCCAGGGAAACCTCATTCGTCATGGCTGGCCTGAAAAAGCGTTTTACACCTTTTCAACCGAGTGCCCCCACCGAGAAACGAACCCGGGAACGCTCGCAGCGAAGGCGAGAGTGTTATCGAGTACGCTACTCGAGGCCACTATTTCAAAAGTTAACAGGATTAACAAACATTATTACTCTAAAATCAAATTCCAAATTCTTTTAACATTTTAGATAATATGAATTTAAGTGTTCCTTCTTGAACCTCGGATTTAGATTGGTTGTATCTAATATTCTGTCCAACAAACATTAGCAAAATATGGAAAACCTGACATATAAAAAGATCTTGAAATTACAGTTTTATTTTTCAATATGGTTTGAAATTATAAGATGTTTCTAAGCGATTCCAATTTGTAAAATATTACTTAGCTCTTTATTGTCATGTTGCTGAAGCAGATTGGTCTAATATTTAATCAAGAATAACACTGGTCTAATATTTTGCAACGAGCTGATATAAATTTAGTAGCACAAAAAGCTCAGGATATTATTGCGCTGTATATATAAAAAAATAACATTCCTATGGGAGTTGGTTATCACGGAGAGTATATAAGTGATGACCAACTCCCAAGCAGCCAGAAGGAGTGGAAGTCTGATGAAGACACAGTTACTGTGTTAGAACTGTTACGTGATAGTGTTTACATATTATCACATAGCTTTGCTCAGTGTTTTATTGTGTATTAGTACAAAATGGAAACAAAGCCTGATATAATAGTTACAAAGCCAAAAAGTTTCAAATATTCTTGAAAAATACCGATTTCAAGAAAAGTATAAATTGGATCAGTGATTTCAGATCTTTTTTTTCTGTAATGAATGTTATACCTAGAATTTATATTTGGTCTAGGAATTAATTCGTGCGGTTGGTACGCACACATTGAAGCTGTAGTACAAACACAAAATACATAAATACCTTAAGAAAAATATTGTCCATCGCTAGCCACCTCTTTCGCCCATCTGTCAGGCAATGTACGGATTCCGTGGCGAAAGAAGTCCTCATCCTTGGAAGCGATCCAGTCAGAGACCCATGTTTCGATATCTTCTGAAGAAGTAAACCGCTGTCCAATCAAATCGTGGTTCATGCAATCGAACAAGTAGTAGTCCGAAGGAGCAACGTCTGGTAAATACGGCGGGTGGGGTAAAACTTCCCATCCGACATTTTCTAAATAGGTTTTGACCGGTTTTGCGACATGTGGGCGAGCGTTATCATGTTGAACAATAAGTTTATCATGTCTGTTCTCCCATTCTGGTCGTGTTCTGGCCAGAGCTTGCTTCAAACGCATTAATTGTCGTCGATAACGTTCTCCATTCATAGTTTCACCCGGTTGCAGCAGCTCATAGTACACCACACCTTTCATATCCCACCATATGCACAGCATAACCTTTGCACAGTGAATATCTCGGTTTGGTTGTGATGGACCTGGTTCACCTGGTTTCACCCAGGCCTTTTTTCGTTTAGGGTTCTCGTAATGGATCTACTTCTCATCACCCGTAATAATTCGATGCAGAAACCCCTTTCTGCTCTGTCGTTGAAGCAGCAATTCGCAAATGGTTTTTCGTCTTTCAACGTCTCTGTCTTTCAATTCATGTGGAACCCAATGTGACATCTTTTGAATCATTCCCATGGCTTTCAAGCGTTTGGAGACTGTTGTTTGATCAACGCCTAATGCTGCTGCAAGTTGTTCCTGCGTTTGACACGAATCCTGCTCGAGCAATGCTGTCAATTCTTCGTCTTGAAATTTTTTTGGCTGTCCAGCTCGCTCTTGGTCTGCCAAGCCGAAATCACAACTTCTAAACCGTGCAAACCACTTCTGACACGTTCGCTTAGCCAGAGCATGGTCACCATACACTTCCACCAAAATACGATGACTTTCAGTCGCACTTTTCTGCATGTTAAAGTAATGCAGCAGGACACCCCGCAAAAACACTTTATCAGGCACAAATTTCGCCATGTTCACTTAACTACAAACTGGTGTTGTTGACGCTTTAATCCACTGCCCTGTACTACGAACGATACGCGATGACAGGGGTTTGCAACACATGTGTGGATACACGGAACTGTGGGACGTTCCGTTCGTTGCGCCATCTCTTGTCCACCCGCACGAACTAATTCCTAGACCAAATATATATGCTCCTTATAGTTCATAATAGTGATTAAGTTGATGTGGTTTATTTGGATTTTTGCAAAGGTATTTGATAAGTTACCTCATTATATATTATTAAGTAAATTGATAAAATTCCATCTACCATGTTGTATAATGAACTGACTTGGTTCGTAATTATCGAACAAGAAATTCTTGGTAAGAAATACAGGAAATATTTCTTCAATTTGTAATATTACTTCTGGAATGCCTCGGGCCTCAAATTTGGGGCTCTTATTATTTTTGTTGTTTATTAATGATATTTCAGGGAATATTACTTGCAATTATTTGCTGTATGGGAATGATATCAAAAATTTTCATCCCATTTTAACTATAAGCGATCATGTAACTTTACAAAACAATATTAATATTATTGTGCATTGGTCAGAAATAAATTCCCTGTCTTTAAATTTGTCTAAAACTCAAGGGACATTTTACTCCAGGAAAACAAATCCCCCTATATATTACTCTAGTAATGGTAACCATCTAATTTAATTTGTAAATTATGTAAAAGATTTAGGAATTACTTTGAATACGAAGCAATTGTTTCATAAACATCTTCAGTTAATGACACCTAAAACTAAGAGAAATTTTGCACTTATCAAATGGTTTTGTAGAAATTTAAACTCAATTAATGCATGTAAAGTTCTTTATCTATGCAATGTACGGTCTCACTTTGAGCATGCATCTGTTATTTGCAATTGTGAACCAAAATATTTTGCAAACTCTATTGAACTTATAGTAAAATAATTTTCCTGTGTGGCTAAAATGGAAATTAAAGCAATATGATAACATGAGCTTAAGTGATATACGCGAGGATTTAAGCTTATTAACTCTTGGTAATAGACACAGTTAGTGATGAACGCAAGAGTCTTGGTCTTGCAGTTTTTGCAAGAGTCTTGCATGCAAGACCAAGACCAAGACCAAGACCAGGAATCCCGATGCAAGACCAAGACCAAGACTAAGGGGTGCAAGACCAAGACCATGCCTGCAAGACCAAGACCAAGACCAAGACTCTTGCGCAAGAGTCTTGCATAAGTACCGGCTCGGTGGTAGAGCAGTCACGTGTGGTTATTCGGGTCCCTGGTTGAATTCTAGCTTGCGCTATGGGAACTTTTTGGTAGGCAAACACCATGTTCGTGGTTTTTCTCGGGAATTTGATGTTCCCTCCTACTTTATTCATTCCACCATTTCATTCATTTCTCATTTTACCGTCTCCCTTAGCCTCGATGCATAATCGTGGGACGTTAAACTAGATATGTCGTTTAGTTTCAAAACATATTAGTGGTGGTTTTCTTCCAATGTAGTGTTGAACATTGGTAATACCGTACACCATAGGTGTCGACTACATAGGTATGGCCTTGGCTCCGAGACTCAAGCATCCGTTGGAAATTTTTAATGTGTGCTCATAAAATTAATATCGAAATAACATTTTCATGACATTGACAAAAACTTAGTACATGTGACCGCAAGTTTGATTTCATGGGCTGATGCTTATATGTTGAATAATTGTTTATTAATATAACTTTTAGAATCCTTAGGTATACGACACATCGAGGATTGAGCGATATAACATACTACTACAACAATAAATCTATATTATAAAATTGAAAATGACTATTTTTGTGACTCTTAATTTCTTGAACCACCCAACCGATCTCGATAAAATTTTCAACATAAATGAGGTTTGGGCCTGGGAGTGTTTTCATCACTTCACTTTGACGGTAAAACTTAGGGGAGGGGAGAAGGGGAGTTATAAAATAATAAATAAAACTTAATAACTTGAACCGAACGAGAAATCTCGATCAAATGTTTAACATAGATGAGGTTCAAGCCTGGAATGTTATATGTCAGTTCACTTTGACGGAGGAATGTAGGGGAGAGGAAGATGTACGAAAATCAATATGAATAAAAATAAAAGTGACTAAGTTTGTGACTCAGTAACTCTTGAACCGATCTCAATCAAATTTTTAACATATATGAGGTTCTTTCCTGGAATTTTTTTTTTTTTGAGTTTGTTTCACTTTGATGGTAGAACCTAGGGGTGGAGAAGGGGAAGGGAATATATATATATAATAAAACTCTTGGACCACTCGACCGAACTCGATCTCATTTTCAATGTAGATGAGGATATGATTTCTGTCATATCACTTTGGCGTGAGGAAAGGGGGAGGGGAAAGATATTTAAAAATGAACGACAATGACCGGTATTAAAATAGAATCTATAGTTTTGGGGGTCGCTGAGATAAACAGTGATATTTCCGATGCTGTTTAAATTAAACTTTAGCCCCGTAGCTTTTCGGAGGGGAGAGGAGATATATATATATATATAAAATGATCGAAAATGATGAATATTATTGTCGAATCCATAGTTTTCGAGGTCGCTGAGTTGAATACTGAGACTTCCTATACCGTTTACAACCACATTCAGCCTCGTAACTTTGGAGAGAGGGAGATACATAATAATGATCAAAAATGGCCAAGTATTAGTGCCGAATCCATAATTTTCGGGGTCTCTGACACAAACAGTGGCACTTGTGATGCCGTTTATATCCAAATTCAGCCCGGCAACTTGGGGAGGAGGAGGAGAGAGAAACATAAAAATAATAGAAAATAACCGATATTAGAGAGTGATTTACTAATAGTAAAAAAGTGATTGACTAACGAAACATATTATTATTATTATTATTTTAGTTTGAGCCAACGAAGTGGGTACTTTAGTAATTCATATTCACAAGTGAGACCTAAAATAACTTGGAGTTTGATGCCGTTATTTTGTATTTCTAATACAGGTCAACAATATTTTTATAAAATGAGTTTATACAAAAGAGATAGACAGTTGAGTCGTTTTCAGTTTTTACTCAATTATTCTAAAACATTAAGAGGTTTGATTATAATAATTATTATTTTAATTTTCTCTCCCTCCTTTTTGTTCAATATTGCTAAAAATATCACTACCATCATAATAGCTATTCTGCCATTATTGGCAGGTTATTTGCTTCAACAGACAAGGTTCGACGTTCGGTGGTCCTCGGCTAGTCTCTTCGTCTTGACGTAGCATTTTTTTTTGTTTTAATACCTTCCTTCAACTAGTCTTCTTCGCCCCCTCCCTCTCTTTCCTTCCACAATACTCTCTAGCACGTCTCTCATAATACAGTTCCTCCTAAGCCAATATCCTATCCAGTTCCTCTTCCTCCTCTTAACAATATCTAAAATTTTTCTTTTTTGCTCCTACTGCTAATATTTCTAACAGCTTCTCAATCGTTTTCGTTCAACACAGCTAATTCTCTCCTTTTTCTCCATGCCAATGTTTCGAAAGTCTGCAATTTTTTCATCGCTTTCGCGTAATGTGAATGTTTCTGCCCCATAGAGTACATATTGGAATCAGTAAAACAAAGTTTCAATATTTAATTGGAAGTTTGTTTAATACGAGGATTAGCTAATCGTTGTTGAAAAGAAAAATCTGACGCCTTTAGAGTGTAAAAAATAATTTGCAATTCATGGTATTTCAATAATCTGTTCCGTCTAATTTTCTTTCATGCGCCTCAGGGGTAGGCTCCCCGATTTGGGAACCAGTGGAGTGTTGTATCTGTTAAAAAAAATATAAACAGATTACCAAACGTTGTGATTTAGGCATATCTTATAAGTAGTGAAGCGTGGGCACCCATTAAAAAAATAAAGGTCATCAGCTATGTTGTACACTATTATCATACTTACACGACGTTAAATTATATTACATTTAGAAACATACATTGTGTTTCCGTTACTACTGGTGCATTGTAGAGTTTATTATCCCTTATATCCATAGTAAAATTTACCTATGAAAAGCTTGAGATTTCTTAAATGCAAGACTTGCAAGACCAAGACCAAGACCAAGACCAAGGGTTCCAGTGCAAGACCAAGACCAAGACTGGGTGTGCAAGACCAAGACCAAGACCACCCCGGTCTTGGTCTTGGTCTTGCATTTGCTCATCACTAGACACAGTCTTTTCGAATTAAAATTCTTACATAATCTACTATGGAGGGTTTTATTTAGATGCTTTTATTTCATTAAGAGTTCCGTACATTAGAACCAGGAAATTTATTTCTTTTGCTTGCACTAGAGTATTTTCTAAATCCATTCTCTAAATATTCTCTTCATAACTGTATTTAGACAGCTAATAAATTCCGTTCTACTTTACATCTATTCCAATCTAAAGGACACCGTACGAAAAACATTGCATTTCCTCGTTTTTCCGATTTGAATGATTTTTGGATATGTTGTAGCTGAGAACCCCCGTTAATTGTTTATATAGGACCAACTCCCTATGAGCAACCCTGTGACCTCCAGAAGTGACCAAGTCACACCGTAAAAAAAGCACATTTCCTCGTCTATCCGATTTGAGTGATTTTTGCATATGTTGTAGCTTAGGACCCCCTGGTCAATTGTTTATATGAAGCCAACTCCCTATGTAAAACCCTGTGACCTTCCGAGGTTACCAAAAGTCACACCGTTACGTGGATTATCCTCATTTGCGCAGCCCAGTATAACACACAACTATATTTGTATGCCAAGTTTGAACCAGTTCTACCAACATACATTGTGTGACCTTTGGTGACCTCTGGAGGGCACAGGGTTGGTCATAGGGAGTTGACCCCATGTAAACAATTTCCCGGGAGGTCCTCAGCCACAACATCCAAATATCACCCAAATCGGACAAGCGAGGAAATGTAATGCTTTTTGTATGGTATGACTTTTGGTGACCTCTGGAGGTCACATGGTTGATCATAGGGATTTGGCTCCATATAAGCAGTTGAACAAGGGGTCCTCAGCTACAACATATACAAAAATCATCCAAATTGGAAAGACGAAGAAATGCAATGCTTTTCATACGGTGTCCTTTAGATTGGAATAGATGTAAAGTAGAACGGAATTTATTAGCTTCGTCATCAATTCTTTATATATATATTCTATGTTTATGCATGTAATGTTTTATGATTACAGATACTATATGTTTGTTTTTTTATTTTTTTATCTATTTATCACTGATTTATTAAGCATAATTTTTATTATTATTATATATATAAACTGTTTATTTTTAAATAATAATGTAACGCATTTTATTGTACTCTACTGTATTGTACTGTGTATTGTATGGTATACTATACTGTATTGTACTGTATACTGTATATTATTCTTGGCACACTTGTTGCTGTTAAGCTGTTGTTGCCAATAATGTGATTATTATTATTTATTTATTTGTTTAATGTTAAGCTGTTCATCGTCAGTGCGGTTGCCCACTGAACGATATTTTACCAACTGATCGGTAATTTTGTTAGCCTCAAAGATATTATATACCTAGGTATATATTGCATTTTAAATATTGAAAGACACACACACACACACAGTTTCAATATTTAAAATGCAATTATTAATCTTTTGTTTGGTTTGGTTTGAACATTATCAGTGTGCCGGTAATTTTACTTTTCAGAGTTGTCAACCCTAGTGATTAGAGTCTTCAAAATTTAAACTGGTTGTTAGCTGTAATAATATTTCACGACAGTTTATGTTAACGATGCAAAACAACATAACGCTAAGAAGGCTTATATGTAATTAATGAACATTACACGAGTTTTCTAATATTTGCTGCAAATGTTTCTTATTCATCATCTTATATTTAAAACTTCGAAAACAGAAGTGATTTACAGCATTTGATTTAATTTGCTTTCTTACTCCGTCCAAATCTTTCATGCAGTATTATCAATCATTTCTACTGGTCAAAGCTTATGATTTCATTGAATTTTACAATCACTTTTTCACCTATTTCTACTTTCTACTTAATCTAAACGTACCTAAAATACGCATAAATAGAACATCCTTTACTTATAGACATCGGGTGTTTCAGATAATGGGTTCAGTGTTTTATGAATGAAAAGCTATTGGAAATAAGAGGATAACATCAAAAGTGAGACAGGGAAATGTAAGAAACAGCATCAAATAAAATATTCTACTTATTCCACGGGGTATCCTATCATAGAACTTGGAGGGGTATACCGTATGTAATATTATGTAATATTATGTACCGCTGAAAAGGTCATTATAAGAAAAGAAACATATGTAAGAATAAATTTCGCGGATCACTGTTTCTTAATAACCATAATTTAATTTTGAATTCCTTCACAATACAATAAAACATCCACTGGTTATAAATCAAGGTTTTTAGATGGTTACTTTGTAGCAACAGAACATAGGAATATATAATTTAAAACATATTTCTGATGTAACAAATGTTCATGTTAGTGTCAGATAAAAACACATAAATCTTTGAGAATGAAGTAAAAGATGGAAATGGGAAAATGGAAATAAAAGAATCAACTCACAAGATCAATCTGAAATGAATTTCATGTGAAAGACTGCAGAATTAAGGAAAGGGAGAGACAGAACTAGAGAATTTGCAGAGATGATAATGACGGTGGGGAGGGGGCTCAGAAGGTAATACAAACATTATTGTAACAAGGTCTCCTAAAAAGTTCTTGCGATTTTCAGAAGAAGGTTCCCACGCTACTCCCACGCGAGATATTTTAGTTACGCCAATGTATGTTAATCGCGCATTTATAACCTATCCCAATTCTAGACATATTTTTGTAAGAATTCATTCCTCAAGGAATTGTGTTTTGATTTTTTTTAATTAAAATTTTAATGAGTAATGTTCTATTTTCACTTTGTAATAAGATAGTGGCTGATGTTAAGAATTTCCCTAGATCTGGAGAATAGGAATAGTATCATATTGGTTTACATTATCACCAGTTTGGAAAAGGAACATGAGTGACGAATGTGTTTTGATACAGGAGAGAAGATTAACTATGTTTCATGCTTTGTGAGGTAACGGCTTTTTCTAGGCAACGTTACTTCTAGGGAAAAAAATAAAGACATAACGAAAAGAAGAACCGTAAAGTTCTAAAAGAATTCCTATGAAAAATACTAGGCAAATATAGGGGGGAGAAGCAAGGTGGCTCAATGTTAGCCCTCCCTGCTGACCTAGAGGCTACAGCATGTGCCTTTTAGTGTGCGTAATGCCGGGTTCGATTACTGGTGGGAGAGCCTTTGGAATTTTAACCGTTCTCGATGTTTCTGTGTTCGTGTCCCTGTTCTTAGAGATAAATGGAAAACGTAAAATGGGGAAGTGAAAAATTGTGATAATTATGGAAATTAAGTTTCTGAGAAACGTTCAGTAAATCAGTTAAAAAACGGCAGAGTGCTTATCTCTGGTGTGTGTGTGTGTGTGTGTGTGTGGTCCTTGGTTCCATATCCGGTAAAGTAAGCTTGTGATGGACAACATCGTATTCTTAAGTTTTCTCGGGGTATTCTCGTTTCCTTCCACATTATCATCGCACCAATTTTTTTCATTGTCATTCACTTGCCTTAATCATCGGTCTTCTATAGAATAACACGGAAAATCATTTGATGTTAAACTGAACGATTTCATTTTTTTACTAAGCAAATACCGGTCCGTAGTCCTAAAGAATTCAGAGTTCTATCTCATTAGGCTTTTCAAACAACTAATCATAGAACTCTTCCAATATTTCACTGATAGATGCTTACAGAATATTAGAATTCAGTGAAATTTGAACACCCATCAAAGATAAGATTGCTACTGTACGCGATAATTAAGTTGGTCCACTTTCTACGAGAAAGATATTGTTTTCTGCCGTACTTGTTGTCACGTTATTAGGCCTATTTGTGGAGCGTCACTAATATAATTCTGACGGCATATTATCATTCGCCCTTGATCACTTTAGACATCTTTCAGGTGTCGCAACTAAGCACTGAAACCTCGCACAAAAACGACATTAATTTATTTTGATTGGCTGGCTGTCAAAAATCATCACCTGATGACAATATACCCTAGCAATTGTAAGGCTGTCACACGTGTTCTAGCAGATGTTACGCAATAGATGAACAAAGTGATTTGGCGAAAGTGGGCTAAATTAAATTTCAAGCTCTAGCTAATCTCCTAATCGAAAACATCTATCGTAATTGTCATAGAAAACATACTGTGAAGCGGCACAATACTTAGGATTACCTTCAAAAGGAAACAACTAAGTGAATAAAATTAATAAAAGTTTATTTGGTCGTTACGAAGAAGACCTTGAAGGCGGGAAGCTTAAAAGAAAGCCCTCTGAAAAATGAAATTACGGGAAACAATATGTGATCACAAGAAAGCAGAATGTCACTTACTTTCATCCACTGTCATATCTCTTTTTATACCCAGCCAAGTAATAAATCGCATGGAAAACTAACATTAAATGACAGGAAAAAAAAGATCACAAAGAAAACAATGTAAAATTCCGCTGCGAGACTAATAAAATTATTATAAAAATGTTGTGGTATTTTCATGGACAATAAATTTGCGAATGTGTTATATCAAATCAATAACTAATTTGATTATCCCAAGCCTCCCCCTTGTATGCCTCACTTGGCCTCAAATGTCTCCATTGCTAGCCAATGCACCAACCCTTGGTTGGGAGGAAACCATAAAACCACAACACAGCTGTACACTGCCTGGCCATATGCTGACAGTAAGAAAGTAAAAAAAGGAAGGAAAAAAAGTCCACCATAATTACATTAACCCTCAGGCTTACAAAATCAATACATGACTTTATATATGTACCAGCTGCATGCGTGACACGACATAGTAATAACACATACGCGGATATTATTTTTCACGGGTGTACGGTCTCATAGTTTTAAACAAATTTATATTGCATATGTTATAGCATATAAGATCACTTATATCAATCTGATTACAACATGCATTGAGACATAACGACAGCATGTGTTGGTACAACACAACAGTCGCCATTAAAAACCGTAAACAGACTTCCCAACACAAGAACATCAGTAAAAGTGATGAGAAACAAGCGAGAGCTTTTGTTCTTTGTCATGAAATATCAATACAAAGGGTAAAGTAAAATTACTGGCAAGAAGTGAACTATATTGTGGGTAAAATTGCAAGGTTTATATCAGCAAGAATTTACACCTGCAATATTTAATGACAGCTAAATAATGTCACTTGAAAGATAAAAGAGTGATGTATTTATAATTTATATTGTTAATATTACTTTTCATTTTTAATATAAAGAATAAAACTATTTTAAACTTCTTGCAACTACCGACGAATTGCTAAAATAGTAGCTATTGTAATTAGTGTTTTAATTCAGGACATAGTCCATTTTTCGAATGTTTGTAAGAAACAGAGAATGCCATATAAAAAGGTATTATATATTTATCATAGAAAGTAATATAATCATTTTTTCCCCACTAATACTGTATTTGGTAATATGAAACGAAAGTAAAACTTCCATCAAGAAACCATTTTTATAGCCGTTAAATATACCAAATGAGATAGATAAATACATAGAAATAGTGCACAAGCAAAATTTATCTTATTTTGTTTTCGTATTGTATTTTAATACTTTCTTTCTGATGTACCACAGGGTGGATAATGGCGTCTCTATGTGATTGCGCACTTTCATCATAATCACGGCATTTTTACAATAATTAACAAAATGTGAACAATATGCAATTTCTCGCTACTGGCTATTTTGGAGCATAGAGCCCTAGGGCCACATTCGATTAAGGTTTACGTCAACGGAACGCAAAATTTACGATTTAGTTTAGTACAATCGGGATAGTAGTTATAACGAACTTTTACATTTTTTTTTTTTTGCGTTGCGTTGCTGTATGCAGAATTTTGCGATGAGTAGCACAGAATGATCTATCCCCAGTCTCTTAACTACTTCATAGTATTTAGTTGCAAACAGGATTCGGGACTGAGAGTTAAACATTTCAATACACAGTGTTAATATTTAAATAAAAATGTTAAAATAAATTTTCGCCAATAGGAGAAGAGTTTCTCAACATCGCTTGTACTAAGTTACGTCCGATATACAGGATGACCGCGTGACTATGTTACACAATTTAAGGGATGATTCCTGATACGGAAACAAGAAAAAAAGTTCAAATAAACTTTTGTCCAGCGTACATAATTTCGGAGCTACAAGGTGCCGAAAGCGTGGAAAAATGACATTTAAAGCTCTATAGCTCGACTATGGTGAATGATAGAGCTAATGCGGCATGGTCACGTCAAAGACACCGAAGCTGCTGTATTCAAAAATGCTTAGGTCGAGATCGTGCAATTAGTGCCCTAGGGATTCCCCAAAGGAGCGTAGGGATTCCCGGATAATCTGTCAAGAAAGATGGGTCGAAAAGGATACGGATGAATAGCTGTCCCAACTGCTAGCAATAATGCGTCTGTACTAAGTCGATATCTCGCACAAGCACAAAATGGCGAACAGTTTTATACGAGCCATAACGGAAAATAATGGGAAAATATGAAAGGAAAATGTGAATAAATTGGTACAAATGGTAAATACATGATAGTACACTATCCTGTTCATTGTACGTATAGACGCGTTTAATAAAGGAAATAATCATGAAACGTACTAAAATGTTGTGTAATCATCACTCTAACATTGTTTTCTTCCCTGTAGTTTTGTCATTGAAAGCAAATAAACAAAACTGAGCGAAACGACCATAATGCAAAAGAGATTGTTTCCTAAAAACAAAAGTCACAAGAATGGGAATAATATCTTCAATCAACATTTTACAGTAGGATCGAATGCAGCCAAGAACATCATCAGTGGCCTGTAAACGAGACAAATCGTCCAATTATCCTACAATAGGTAATGGATATGGCATCCCTCTATTTCAACACAGGCGTTACAGCGTCGCAGTAAGTTCTGACGCATCCGCTGTAACAACCCAGGATCTGTTCTTATAGTATCACAGCCAGCGAGTATTAGTGCTAATAGTTCTTCTGCGTTGTCTATAGGCGTTTCATAGACCTGTGTTTTCACATGACCCCACAAGAAAAAATCAGGTGGATTCAAATCTAGGGAACGTGCAGGCCAATTACAAGGACCGCCTCTTCCAATCCATCTGTCACGAAACGTTTGACTCAAATACTCTCGAGCACTAGCTGAAAAGTGGGCTGGGGCACCATCATGTTGAAACCACATCCGTCGACCAACACAGAGAGGGACATCCTCTAATAACTATGGAAGTAAGTCTGGCAGGAATCTCGTATACACTGGAGCAGTTAATCGTGGTGGTAGTAAATATGGACCTATTATCTGATCACTGATAATACTCGCCCACATATTTATGGTGAATCGGTCTTGGTGGCCCCTTTCCACAATGGCATAAGGATTTTCGTCTGCCCATATATGACTATTGTGACTATTAAATATCCCGTCTTTCTTGAAACAAGCTTCGTCGGTGAAAAGCACGTAGGAAGCAAACTGCGGATCAATTACCGAGCGTTGGAGAAACCACTCACAAAACCGAACGCGAGGTTGAAAGTCAGTTGGACGTAAGGCGTTACCCTCTGCGGATGATAGGGGTGTAACTGTTCCTCGTGTACTACTTTCCAAACAGTATTTTGTGCTACTCCCCTTTCACGTGCTACTTTCCTGGTACTTACTGTTGGGTCTTGGGCGAAACGATCAAGCACTTGTTCTTCAAAGTCCGGAGTCCTTCTGGTTCTTCGTCTTCCTTGGTCGTAGTATTGAGGTTGTAAATTCCCCGTGTCTCGTAAGCGTTGAAAAAGTCTGGCAAACATAGTATGGGCTGGATGTCTTCTTTGTGGATACTTCAGTCGATATAACCTATCAGCTTCTCGACTGTTGCCATTTGCTTGACCGTATACAAATATCATGTCCGCAAGTTCTGCTATCGAATACTCCATTTGATCTCACATTCGAACAAGCAAAGCACAAACTGCACTAAGGAACTCGTACGCTACGAACAAACCACATGAAGAATGACCTTCCACAGCGCCTTCTACTAGGGTTGTCTTATACTTTCCTTACATTCGATTGTTTTCTACCACAGAAGGAAGAACAAATGCTTGTGATCTAACCTGCAAACTGTGGCGTACTTCAGGTGATAGCACCGTCTGTGAAAACAAAATATCTTCTAAACGATAACAATATGTCGACATGTTAAGCATTCTAGACAAAATCTCGGAATCAGTCGTGCAAAACATCGGGAGCAGCGATTAAACAAACGTCCTGATAAATTGTTTTTCCTTGTTCTTTTTCAATGTTCGGGTAACGCACATTACGGCTAATGATAAGAAACGGATATTTTACTGTTGTTCTCTGGCAGTGATCAAATTAACATGGGATGGCGGAAAAATCCCCCTCTCGTAAAAAGTATCCTCGGCTCGTATCATTAAATAAAATAAGATTTCTGCCTGGAAGAAAGCACCCACATCCCCCGGTTTTCCCCTTAGTTTTACTTGCTTTCAATGACAAAACTACAGGGAAGAAAACAATGTTAGAGTGATGTTTACACAACATTTTAGTACGTTTCATGATTATTCCCTTTATTAAACGCGTCTATACGTACAATGAACAGGGTAGTGTACTATCATGTACTTACCATTTGTACCAATTTATTCACATTTTCCTTTCATATTTTCCCATTATTTAGTGCGCGTTATGCAACCACACATGGCACGTATAAAACTGTTCGCTATTTTGTGCTTGTGCCAGATATCGACTTAGTACAGACGCATTATTGCTAGCAGTTGGGACAGCTATTCATCCGTATCCTTTTCGACCCATCTTTCTTGACAGATTATCCGGGAATCCCTACGCTCCTTTGGGAAATCCCTAGGGCACTAATTGCACGATCTCGACCTAAGCATTTTTGAATACAGCAGCTTCGGTGTCTTTGACGTGACCATGCCGCATTAGCTCTATCATTCACCATAGTCGAGCTATAGAGCTTTAAATGTCATTTTCCCACGCTTTCGGCACCTTGCAGCTCCAAAATTATGTACGCTGGACAAAAGTTTATTTGAACTTTTTTTCTTGTTTCCGTATCAGGAATCATCCCTTAAATTTTGTAACATAGTCACGCGGTCACCCTGTATAATGAATGTGTGTACATAAATGTCAAAATGATTGTGTAATGGGTAAAGTTACATAGATAGGGCTCCACATTATGTAGCTACGTGTCAATGAATATATAGTAGATCCTTAAATCAAAATGCTTGAAGAGGATAGGACTCACAGATGTTGTGGATAGTCTCTGTAAAACAAATCTTTTGGTAGACCAAGAAGAAAATGTGAGGATTGCGTGCAAAACAAGGTCTTAAGCAGGTGGGTAATAAAACTGGTGAATCAGATTCGCACAGAACTATAAATTGATTGATTTCTGATTTCCTGACTATGAACCTTCGGATTTCTCAGATCGTGGACACTGGATGATTATAAATGATAACATTTTCATCAAATTTGAAACAAAACCAGGGTGCAAAATTCTGCGAGAAAGGAGGAAATTCATCCATTTAAAATTTTTGGAATTAAATGTCTCTAGCTAATACGTTAGTGGGGTTAAAGAAAGTGACCCTACTGTCAGAAGTTTGCGAATTAATTACAGTGGTCCATAATTACAGTGGTCCATATTTAATTACGAGAGAACTAACGGTTCACGATGTCCTATTTTTCACATAGTTTACCAATTATGAATATTTATATCTATCTACTCTTTATAGCGAATTCAGTAAATACACTCCTGTCCCCAACTCTCATATTTCAACTATAATGATTTACACTCTCAGCACTACGCTCAAAAGCAAAGAATATTTGCTCAGTTTTTAGTATCATGACTTAACTTGTATTTGAGCTGAGTTTAAACGGGACAAAATAAAGCAAACATATACTCTTCATTTTTAAATGTCACTTTCGTCGCACATAAAAGTAACATACTTAATATTTGAATAGTAAAATAGAAATAAAATGATCTAAAAATATTTCCTTCAAGATATATTGTCTGAAAAATCATAATAAAATTACTTTTGGACCGCCAGCACTCGACCACTAACAATGAAATGAAATGAAATAAAGTTTCATGTCGTAACAATTATGCACTTAGGCTAAAGTAGATGGATTGGATTTGGGTTTATCGTCGCTTTCAGCAGCGAGGTTAGGGTAAGTCCCGTAGAGATGGACCTTCTGACAAGGAAGGGTCACGCAGTGGCTCCGCTGAGATCCGAACGAGACAATTGGTTTGCATTTAATATGTTATAACTAGACGAATTCCAATAGTTATACGTGCCACTGGGCGGAATGTCGTGAGTTACAACATATTTTGTAATATAAAAGCTACAAAGCTGGCAGAATAGTTTGAACAGAGTCATTTGTTCGGAAACGGTTGGATAAATGGAAAACTTGGACAATACGCATCCCATCATTTTCAAGGACACACTTTTTCGGATAAAAAAGTTTGCCCCAGTGTCCTCGCAGGGTCCCAGACGGGGTCCAACTCAAATTTTTTTAAATGGCAAGGGGGCTTAAGTAGCACATCGTTTGCTACTATCGTAAGCTGTTGTAAAATAAAAGAAAATGCAGCAAGTCTCGATTCTCTACGACAACCCTGTACAAAATGGCGGAGGGTCAAAATGTAAACAAAAACTTAATTGAAAAGTCCATGGTCACCAATATAAATCGGAAACGGTGAGACAAATATGAAAATAGGAAAGGAAGTGTAGCATTATTTTCAACGTACCACAATTTAAGTTAAAGTTTCTTGTCTCAGGTTGTCCATAGGGTCCCAGGTGGGGTCCAACTAAAAAGTTTCAAAAGGTAAGAGAGGTTAAGAAGTTTAACGTTTGCAAGATCTTGTTAAATGAAAGTAGATGGAGCAAGTCTTGACTTTTTTACGACAACCCTGTCCAAAATTGCGGCGAGTTAAAATGTAAACAAAAGCTTAATTGAAAAACTATGGCCACCTTCAATACAAGATGGCCGCTTAAAACCTATGTCATTCATAATAGTACAAATCTAAATCTCTATTTTTCGCTATTATATATCTAGAAATAATAGGAAGACTAAAGAACAATTGAATTTCGATTCACTGCAACTATTATTTCATTCGGTAACAACACATATAGGCACCTATGTTTTGTTCTTAATGAACGTTTGTCACGGTGCTCTCGACATTATTTACTTGAATATAATGAATATGCGATAAACACATAACTCTGACTTCCTACTCATACTGCTAAACAAAAGTTTTATACCTTCGAGTATTTTTCTAATTTTGTCATACGTAGTTCATACAGAAAGAACTTATCGCACCAGTAGGTTGGGGGCTCTATTGTAACGTATTCGTGATAGTTACATTAGCATGTCATTCGTTGGTTTGATCGCAATACTTCAAACAATATCAAATATACAAAAAAAATCATTTACAAGATTGGCGAGTAGTACCAAACATGTGTAAGTCATTTCACTACATCGAGCTGCGTCAAACTTTGTTGGTTTGTTCACAGTATTCCAAGAAATAACATATGTATATACAAACTCATTTTTCACGCTGGCCAACTAAACAAATTGTGAAAACTGTCATGTTCACAGCCAACATTTTCGTATAATTTTACGGTTAATAAAGTATTACGTTGCATATGTGACAATTTTAGTTGATTTTCATCCTTTGAAACTACATCGATCTTTATGTTATGCATGTTAAAATCACTTTTCTTACGTGGTTTCCTGGTACGCGATGATTTCTCGGAACAAATTAATCGTGTAGTACGAAGGATAGCTGTAACTATAAATATGTTTTGTGTTGTAACGAGATTCGGTAGTACGCAAGAGTTGGTAATCTAACAACGTCTACGAAATTGCGAATATCAGCCATAGCATATGTGGACGATTAAAACTGACCTTGTTTCTTGCTCTTCATCTTATTCCTTCTTTATTCAAGGTTGATGTGTTTTCCAAATCTTCTATATTAGTCTTGCATGGACAGAAGTTAAATTGCCTTCCAGTAAACTACAGACCTCTATATGTAAAATAATGAGATACCATAAATGTTTAACAAATTAGGAACATTTGTTAATGACAAAAGATTGTTTTTTGGTATTATTCTAGCATTTGAATGAAGTATTTACAAAGATCTGTATTGTATTTGACGCAAAAACTTCGTCTTTGGAGAAATTTTTGCAAGATATTTTCTTTTAAATTGAAATTGTCCTATTTTTTCAGTGATTACATACGGTTTCCAGAAGCAAAAGTATTGAAAGTACTCGTTCAGAAAACAATTTCAGTATGGAATTAAACATGTGTTTTTAATTGATTCTTCTATGAAATCGTTGGAATTTGATGGTTATTTTATGTAAAAGAATAAATCCTGACTGATTGATCAAAGCCTAGGCCAAACTACTGAAGCTAGAAACTTGAAATTCATGCGCTACATAGGTAGGCGAAATTCGCGTGGTGACGTATGGTACCGTCAAGAAAATAAAAAAAAAAAATCGACGTGGAAAGAGGACAAAAGTTGCAATTAATATAACAATATGTCCATATCTCAAAATAATTTAATACTGGAGAGACATGAAATGATGTATTTTAACTTTCCGTTTAAAATGCTTCGAATACATGTTTCAGTATTTTTGACATTTCTCATAGAAGGGAAGAGAAAAGGTGGAAAGAAGAAGTTGGGATTGTAATTACTTTTCAGATGCTTCGCCTAGAATGGAATAAAAAATGGTAGGGAGGGTTTACTAAATTGCCATAAAACTTGCAGGAAGAACGCAAAATATATTATCCTCAGTAACATGTGTGGGTATTTGCTAGTTCCCAGTATTAGAAGACGATTTCTCTTTTTTGAATGAATCATAGTTTTAATAGAAGGTTAGTTAGATTCAGTACAAAGAACACTGGCAAAACTTTCTAAAGACATTTGATTTCGACTATGTCCATTAGTGTGGGGACTCTTTAATGATATGTATATGGTATGGTATGTATATCCTTCATTGGGTCGGAGTTTAGTATCTTTTTAGCGCCGAGGCTATGCAAGTCGTGGATCTACAGCTTAAAACGTAATCCGAATGATCGTAATGCGTTCATTTTTTTCAAGGCATTTCCACTGCGAGTTGAACACGTGACTCCATGCACCAAAGGCACGCGCCAACCACCAGATCAGTGTAGAGAACAACACAGATAAATGTAGTGATTTTTGGGTGTCTTAGTGTGTCGTTTCTTTAACCCTGCTTTAGGAGCGTACGTTTTCGTTGCACGAGTAGGCGCGTGGGTGACAGGTGTCACCCACCTATTAAAATATATCTAGAATAAGTAAAGTCATGTTTAAATGACGATTCTTTCATTTGTTCGGTAAAATGTTAATGACAGGCTATAATTTTGGTTGCATACAGTGTTCTGCTGAATACAACGGACTTTTTTTTTCATGACTACTAAGGTGATTGCAAACATGTTACATAAATGTCTTTGAGATCTTCTCTACACATCCATCTCTTACATTTTAGGCACCACTTCCTTGTAGTTTTGTCTCTTTCACTTCTACAGGCATGACAACATCCTCTGGAGCCTGATTGTTTTCAAGATCGACCATTCCCTCTTCCTCAACACAAAGTAAGAATCGAAGTCGGCCCCTCTTCCCAATTTCAACTGAAACTTTGGGAATAGAGCATCACTGTTCTTTCTGAAATTTAGTCACTTCCCAGGCGATACCCTCCAAGAAACTCTCCTTCGTGACAACGGAGGTGAACTGGTATTGAATTTCAGGATGCAAAGTGCAAAAATTGCACACATACTTAGAAAATGTAAAAATACCACCATGAGCCATCTTGTTCCATTACTGTGTTGGGGGTTGCACTAATGCGATCAATTTCATAATCACTGTCATCAGAATACACATACGAAAGGGCCGCGGTGGCTCAGTGGTTGAGCGTTCACCTCTGGTGCTTGGGGTCCCGGGTTCGATCCCAGCCCCCGCCAAGTGAACTTTGTGGTGGACAAACACCATGCGCGTGGGTTTTCTCGGGTTTCTCCCGTTTCCTCCCACTTTGTTCATTCCACCATTTCATTCATTACTCATCATCACCGTCTCCTTTAGCCTAACCGGCATAATCGTGGGACGTAAAGCTCAAAGATTTCATTTTTTTTCACACCTACGACCCTTCCTCTTCGTCCTCAGGCGATTGCAGAACAACATTTTTATCTTTTGTCGTCTCTCTCTTCCGGCGTTTTGATATTTTATTTGTTACGCACATAGGCGCGCGGTTGACAATTGTCACCCAAACACGCTGCTGCAGAGATAATTTATTTCTTACAAACTGTAGACGGGAAACAGAAGTGTACTACTGCCGCCACATCAAGCACTAACAATTAACGTTCAGCTACTGAAAAGCGCAACTCCGAACACTAACAGACAGTTTTGCCAGTTTGAGAGAAAAATCACTGGGTGACACCTGTCACCCACGCGCCTAATCTAGGGTTAAAGTAATATTTTTTATGGCCTCGTAATATTTTTGAGGACTATGGCCCAAACTCAGTGACAGTAGTTTCTGAAGAAATATTTTTTTATTCTAATTGAATTTACATTGAATTCATAGACACTTATTCTTTCTCACAGGATACTCAGTGTGAGCAATGTTTGTACTTTGCTACCCATTAGTGCTTGAAAATTGGTAGGATTATTTAATTTTTTGAATATATTATCTGTGATGACTGGGCAGCTGCATTTCCTTCGCCGTGCTGGCCGTACATATATTCTATCCAGAGAGGACTCTTTAATGTAGTTACAAAGTCACGTGCCTTCTTAATTAATACAAAAAATAAACGGACATTTATTTCTGTAGAGAAATAAGGAATTACCGAATTTGTTTTTAGTTATTTTAATGTGGAGTCTGCAAGCCCGATTGATGTAAATCAGAGATTTGGCAACATAGCATAACTCACAATACTTGATGTAACACTCTGCTCACATGCTCTACTTTAATTCTTTTTCGTGTTAGCCTGTTTCAGGGAAGAACTCTTTACAAGCCTGACGTTACATACAAGGTAATCACACTGTTAATGTGACGGGAAAGAACGTGCTCTCTACCTACCTCTTGCGGCCGGCGGGCAAAGAGGAATTGC
Organism: Thermobia domestica; assembly: GCF_964235325.1. NCBI lineage: Eukaryota > Metazoa > Arthropoda > Insecta > Zygentoma > Lepismatidae > Thermobia > Thermobia domestica. The sequence continues at coordinate 267,689,410 of NC_137459.1, forward strand.
ACGAGAGGATGAAGAAATGTAGCTATGTTCTGGTTTTGCGCGCCACATGATGAAGGCATGGGCACCCGCAGGATATTTTCCAAGGGGGGCAAAACACACACACCCACAAGAAAAGAAACAACAAAGAGCGAAATTATCTTTTCAACTCAACTGACGGATACTATTATTCAAAATACTTAGCATTGCATGCAGCATCAGGCTGAATATAATTATTACTGAAAAAATATGAAACATCACATAGGGGAGAGAAGTAGATTAAAATCTTGGGAATGTATTTGACTAAATTTTGTTACTCTAATTATTTAGTGAATGTTGATTTTAAAAGTATAGGCCTACTATTGTCACCAGAAGAGCCTTTAAATGTTAACCTTTTTCGAAAATCCAGGGAGGGGCAATTGCCCCCTCTTGCCCCCCTCTGTGGGCGCTCATGGATGAAGGTGAGCGCAGAAGGAAAGACGTCGCGGAAGAAAGAATTACTCATATTGTATCAAGGGCAACATAGCTTCGCAGTAGGCTTTTGGCGAAGGATGTTTTGTTCATGACGCTCATATATAAGTTATGGTTTATAAAAAATGAAGTATTTTCGTAATTCACTAAGGATTTGATCTTTCAGGTCGATAGTAATATCGACAACATCAGCTGTGACGTACCAAACATCAGAACGGCTGTTTTTTGTACTCCTGTCCTCGATCCTGGGACTTGCTCGACAGACATTCGCTGAGCAACAGCTATCAGACTTATCTCAGCCAAGGGTAGCTCGTTGCGATACGTTTAGACTGGGGCATTTTCTCACCTAGACCACTATCCGAATGGGTGGTGTTCAACCCACTACCTGATACCTGTATTTGTAGTATCATCTTTGTGTTCACTAGCTATGTCTTCTCCAGGACATACTCACATCGATTCCGGCTCTTCCGTTAAACGGAAGGAACGCCGTGGTAAACATCAACCTAGTCCTGAACGCTCACGATCGCCTCGTTCTAAAGAGGATCCTCAGTCAAAATCACCACGAGCTAAACGTCCTCATACTCTTAGTGAATCATCATCATCTACTACTACTTCAGGTCATTTCGATATGGACAAAGACTTTCCATCTTTACCTCCTTCACAGGATCCGCCTATAGTCAGCAATCAGCAGTTTCCAGTAGTATCTTCGTTTCTACTCACCAATTACGACCCAAAATATCAGGATCTAAAGCAACTCTACCTTCGACTCACCAAATATGTTCCACGTGCAAACATCAGTCAAATAGTCAACATCAGTCAACCCGCAAAAGAATCATCATCAAAAGTCCCGACTCCAACCTGGCTGGTACACTGTTAAATACACATTCCTATGAAATCTTTGGCAAAAACGCTCATCTTTCTAAACTACCTACTTCTACTACGAAACAACCTCCACCACCTCGTCGATCACCAGCACTCTCAGTTGTTATTCGAGGAGAACCACCTGACTATACTGATGAAGAGATTGCCGAGGAACTCAAACTTGACGGCCACACTATCCTTAAGTGTATCCGCATCAAAGACGCCTCTGGAAACACGTACATGGTCTGTGTGCTTACCAATTCCTCATCTACCATCGACAATCTTCTTTCGCATGGCGCTTACATCTATCGTAAAAAGCATAGAGTTAAATCCTCTAAATCACCGGCACCCCTCCCCGTCCGTTGTGAGATCTGCCAAGTCTATAACTCACATCACACTTCTCAATGCCCGAATACACCCAAATGTGGTTTCTGCTCCGGACCTCACGCTACCAAAACCTGCACAAATCTTACGCAACCTCCACTCTGCAGTACCTGTGGTTATAATCACCCCACCTATAGCTACAAATGCAAAGCCCGACCAACCACCGAACCTTCCAAGCCGGAACTTGTTGTTCCTCTCCGTCCTCACGGGACTCAAGATACCACTGTTCCTCCGCCATCATCCGTATATCAACCAATCACCATCAATCAATTCTTGTCTTTCATCACTGTTACTCTTCAGAATATCCATCCTTTCCTTCGTCATCACATCTTACAACAGGTTCAACAGACAGCAAAAGCAATCCTTCACGTCGACTTTCAAGCCAGATATTCTGGTCCTACTGTTTATGTTCACTCCAATGTGCTCCAAACAGCAGTGTGACTCTCTTCAATATCTCTCACATAAACTAACTTTCGCTGTAGCTTTCATCATGGAACTGAACTTTCTGTTTTTGAACATTCGTTCCCTATCACAACATCAACCTCTTTTTGAGCAACTACTCCGGGAAGAACATGTTACTACGTTTCTTTTAAACGAAACGTATCTGACCCCGCGCCCCCACCCACGTCTTTCTGGTTATCAGTTAGTTCTACATGATAATGCTCTTCCAGCACGTCGTGGTAATGGTGGAGTCGCCATCGGATTTCCACCCAGTGTTCATTATCGCCAGCATCTCTCTACTGTTCCCAATCTTTCTGAACATCTCATTCTTACGCTTTATTTTAAAGATCTATCTGTCACTGTTGCTACTCTTTATGTTCGTCTCGGTCATCCCATTCGGCACGACTTCTTTCACTACATCTCTTCTCATTTCCGCTCTTTCATTATTATGGCCGATCTGAACTTCCATAGCCGCTCAGCCCATCAGAAACTAGACTTTCAAACGTATATCACTACCCAAACTACTGGGTTCATTCATACTCTTCCCAAACCAACTCGTCCCGAAAGTAACTCCACCCCGGACGTGGTAATGACATCCGCCAATCTCTCCCCAAGCTGTGCGATCACGGTCTTGGACCCCCTTGGGAGCGACCATGTCCCGGTAAAACTTACCATCCCTCTCTGGCAATCCCGTTCTAATACCCAGTCTTTTCCAGTTCGTACCACTCCTCGTTTCGATAAAGCTGACTGGGTTCGTTACCACTCCTACATCTCTGAAAACCTCTCTGATGTTTCGCCTCCAACTACAGAATTAGAACTCTATACGATTCTTGACACTGTCACCAAAACCATTCACTCAGCGTCGCAGAAATAAATCCCACAATCTGTAATCAGACCACGCCAACCGCCACTCTCACCCCACTATCTCTCGCTCATCACACGCTCCCGCCAACTATATCGAGATTTTACCCGTACAGGAAATCCTGAATTCCTTCGCCTCCACCGCCAGTACCAACGTACAGTCCATAATTATCTCGTGGCCTACAAGCGCCGCAGCTGGATTAAAACGTGCAACACCCTTGCTGACACCTCTCATCCCACCAAGTTCTGGAATCGTTTCCATCAACTCACTGGCAAAAGTACCCGTACCCCCTACCCACTTCTCGATGGCGATCATCCTCTTTCAGACGATACTACCAAAGCTAACGCCTTTGCGACACATCTTCAAGGTATTTTCTCCCCAACTGCGCCTGATGCACCTATTCGCCACCATCCTACTGATAATCTAAACCTCTCCTCACCGAACTTACAACCTCACCCCGATCATGAGCTTCACTCACTTTTTCAGTAATAATTATATTCAGCCTGATTTTACCTAATTATATGCACTACATAAAAAAAGAGTGCTTTATACGCAAAACTTGAACTGAGCGAGCTTACCAGCAACGCATACATACTAATCAAGTTGCAGTTTAGAATTAGCTAATGTTAGATCTATGATAAGAGACTCCATATTCGATTTTTGAGAGGCATGGTATTTTTTATACGAATGCATCTTGGAGTACAAAAATCACTTCTTAGAAATTGAACTAATAGCTTCTCACTCTGCTGCTGATGCATATGTCCGTTTCATGAGATAATCAGGTTTTAAAAAGATGTTTATTTACATTGGGCAAAATAAAGAACTTTGGCACTCACTATAATGCAATTATCATGATAATATAATTTAATTCTTCTTCAAACTGTGATTATGTGAATACTGTCTATACACATGAAAAATGACGCAAAGACGGGACATAATGGTTCGAAATTAGTTTTCTATTTTATCAGCAATACTGGTATTTAATAAGAAATAACTACTGTATAAAGTTTAGAATTTAGTCGCAAGGCAGCATAAACGGTCTGATGCAAGTACGTTGTGTTTCAAAACGATTTGAACGATAGTAAATTGTCCCATGAACGTTAAAGTTCTATCGACGATTAAAACTATATTGAAATACTTCCGACCGCATCCTCGAGGTTTGCTTGTCTCGATCGTAATAACTTGAAATTCCATTGCCAGGTGATAGAGTCACAAGATGCAAAATGGATGTTCGTGGTTTCTGTGTTGCCTTTGGTTTTCCATTTTGCATCTTAGAAGTTCACATTAGTCGATCTGTTGTGAGTTTTAAACGTGGGTTTCCTACAAAATTTCTTAAAGAAGTGCCATCAAGGAACTTCATTCGCAAGTGCTATTAAAAATTCAAAACAACATGATGCATCTGAAAAAGGAAATCGTCTGGTAGGCATTCCATGTTGAAGCAGATCTCGAGAGAGTTCAAGCTTGTTATCAACGGACTCCTCAAAATCCTGATCAAGACCTAGCCGATAATTTCAAACGTCTCGAAGAACTGTGTGGTGTGTAGTACATAAGCGTTTATAGATGCATTCTTGTCCAGTGCAGTTGTTGCAACATTTAACACCTAATGATCACTTGTCCCACAAAGAATTTTGTGAGTCATTCCAAGTGTTGTGCAGTGACAATAACTTTTTGAACAAACCGTGTTTCAGTGATGAGGCTACGTTTCATGTGATGGAAAGAGTGAAGAAAGAATGTCTACAGGACTAATAAAATCGTCGAAATTGTGCGAAATTTGCTAAAAAAAAAAAAAAGTGTTTTGAGCCATTTCATCTTCCAAAGTGTACTGTCAGTACTTCTTTTCCAAATAAATCGCGACTGGAGAAACATATATACTCATAGTTTATACGTGGCTTATGCTACAGCTTGAACATGCCAGTGTATTTTTTTATCAACTGGATGAAGCCCTTTGCAACTTTAATCGCAATAATAGGAATTACCTTAATGAGCGACTGTCATATCGCTGGATTGGGCGAGCTGCTGATAATGATGCCCACTACCACCCAGATCACTGAACTTATCATTCGGTAATATTTTATGTGGGGACATCTCAAATAAACTGTATACAAACCAGCTCTACCATGAAATGGCTGTGAACTGCAATTGTTGTAATGAAAACTGTCGACGAAAACATGCTGAAGCGGGTCTTGAAGGAACTAGATTTGGTGTATGCAGGGTAATCATGGGGGCTCACACTGAGAATTTTAGAGTTGCTGTATTGTAAGTTTTACCACTAAAACTTGGATATCACTCCTTCCCAACCGCTAGGCGTGCTACTAGGGCTGAACGTGAACTTAAACGGCATGGAAAATGTTAGTATTCATCTCGGCTGTCCTGAAAACTATGGATTCGAGACTAATATCTGTCGTATTAGATCATTTTAAATGTCACCCCCTGGGTGTACTATGGCAGTCTTACTCATACAGTGCTCTTTTCTAGACTGTGGGTAATATGTGTACCAATCTTGGCTAAAATTACTCCGGGTGTTCTCGAGTTATGCTGTCAGAGACTCAACAAATACAGTGCACATTACCATGACTTTAATTGGCTGTTCTTGTGTGATGCAATAGCAAAGAATTAGTCGAGTTAATCTAGAATTACGATTCTTTGTGTAGAAGTTCACTAACAGTTGAAATAACATTAAAAGGGCAATTTTGTAATCTATTAATTCTTGATTCTGAGCCTACTTCATCACACAATGAAACTAGATGGAGTATATAAGGATGTATTGAAGTTATAGCCTTGATTTTTAAACTCTTTTGTTGCACAGAGAACGTTTCATGAACGTGATAAATATTTTGCAGTTGCTATATCATTATTATTAGATGTTTGTTGTTCTACTGATAATATTGCTTTTTCTTTGATTTGAATTGAAGTCCTTTAAAATGTAGTAACGTTGTTTTCAAAGCTAGTGTGCGCACATTTGTTTATCTGCATGCGCTTCGAAAGCTAGTAATTTCACAGGTTCTAAGAAAACGTTCAATATTAATTTCATGAGAGCATTTTTTTTTAATTGGTGAAAGTCCATGCACCAACTAGAGCTTTGAGATGTGGACAGTATCTCTGAACAAAGGGCATGACTTTGTCCACAATGTATCAAACTGCTCTCTCTAATAGTGTTCGAGTTATTTTATCTCAACATTAATTTTCTTATACTACCTATTAGTTGACATATCTTAAATGAAGTGACTTTAAGTTCATGCATAATTTAAAATAATAATAATAATAATAATAATAATAATAATAATAATAATAATAATAATAATAATAATAATAATAATAATAATAATAATAATAATAGGCAGCACTTTTGTTCTCAAAACTTCTAGATAGTATTTTGAGCACTTCTTGTATAAAGCAATTTTATGTCCCATTGATTAGGATCTAGTTGCACATTTAAGATAACATGTGGGCTGGTAACTGTACAAACTTGAAATAAACTGGATTTGCTGATAATGTCGATGTTGAATTTATGTCAGATTATCAGATGAGAGAATATCTAAAGAATACTTTTACACAAAATGATATTGAATATTTAACACTGCCACTAGACCTTTCAACATTTGTCATCATTTACCTATTTATGAATCAAGTAGCATTATGCTAATATCTTATACTTTGATACAGCGTACTTGTAAATGTACTTTTAGAAATTGCTCCACAAAGTGCTACGACGTAAACAGCTTAGATCAAATTCATATTATTTCACGATTTTTTGCAGTACACACTAAATATGATATATTAAAACAATTCAATTTGTCTACCACTATTAATTCGTATGTTATTTCAACAGCAATGCCATCACCTTTCTGGGGTATTAGAAATACCTACTAACTAATAGTAAGAATGTTCATCTCCCTTGCTAAACAATTAATAGTCACAGTATATCTTCAAGCACTAGCTGGCCAGCCGTTGAGAGACGACCTTCTCTTGGGTCATCCTATAGAATTATACGACCACCCTTGAATATTTTCTTGGGACGTCTGATTGTATCATAAGATGGGCATTTCCCATCGTACCTAGCTGCCACCTCTTCATATATCATTTGTGTCAATTTTCCTTCAAGATGGAGGAGCCTAATCACAACTAAGTATTTTATTTTGTCCAAGACGCTACCGCCACCTAGTTATCTGGCTGGAACATAATTCAACAGTGGCTATAAATACATAAATTAGCATACATGTTGGTGAGATTTTAACCTATCATTGCGCAAACTTTCACATTACTAGCACATTTCTACCATAGTGAGGATAATAACTTTATGGTCTCCACTTGTATTAGAATGTTTGTATTTTCACTATCATACTGAAGAAAGAATTAACAATAGTTCCTCCTCCCAAGCCTCTTAGTAAAACTCCCAAATATGAGTCAAAAGTTTGGAGGATTGTTCCATATGACGACTCACACAAACCTCTAATCAGATGTTAATTCAAAAACGATGTCGTTACCCTACAAATATCAATATCCGAAACGATATTCTTGTTATATCCGATAATAATCATCTTTCCGCTCCTTCTTCCTTAGTAAGTGGCATCGATACGGGGCTCACCATGTTTTAATTGATTTTTATAGTACATAAAGTATATTTAAAAAAATCCATTTCTTGTCCGACAAACACTTCTAACATGTAAACAAGCTCACGGGTCTTATGTTCACGAATCAAGGTGCACCGTACAGAACTAATTTCCCCACTTACAGTACCTAGTTAGACCTATTATACTCATGTTATTAGGAAAAGACAATAAAATAAATAAAATAACTTTATCAACTCGCTCAATAACTCGCTCAAACTTCACTTCACAGCATCACAATAGAAACAAATGAAACGTGTTTTTGCTTTAGATCAGACAACAGTGAATGTTGTTATCATAGCGGTCGATATATACTAAGCTCGCAGTTGGCAAAAGTGCACCTGATACTCTTTCTGGTATGACACCTGTCAAGACTCAATTCCTGCCATCTGGGTTCTAAGTCACAAAATATTATGTGAATATATAATGTTAGTTTTAACATGGAATGGCTGTGAAACTATCGATGCCAGATGAATAAGCTCTTCATGAAATCGGTTAGTACTAATTATACTTTGTGAGTAGTGTCTAAATATAATGGCAAAATAAAGGTACGAGAACCATTGTAATAGTTTATTTTTGGATTATAGTAATATAACCCAATATGCATTGTACGCTTACTTAAACGTAATAATGGTAGTACATATTCCAGTGTTACCTAAACTAACAGAGAACTTAATTGGACCAGTTATATTGAAGGGCATAATTAATAAAGGATTTACTTCAATCGTAAACTTCATGATGGTAAACTGTGATGCGTAAATGTCAGAAGAAATGACCGTTGAGAAGTTAGTGGGAAAATAACATATACAGAGTGTTTTAAAACAACACCGACAACGATTGGAAGATGATTCCTTACACCAACATAAGACAAAAAGTATAGACCAACCTGGGTGCCCGGGGCGCCATAGGCTGAACAAAACATGAGCAATGAATTTTAAAGGTTCGTTACGTGACTTACCGTAGTCGAGTCAAGACTTCAATTAGGAGCTAGTATGTGCCCTATCCCAATATCCAAGTTTCAGAGTCCTGCAACAATTTTTATACAGGTAGTTGGTGAGTACTTCAAATTAAATGTTCGTAGACAATCATCTTCTATAAAAATTGTTGCATGAGCACCTTAGGAGTCTGAAACACGTATTTTTTGAAACCGCACATATTAGTTTCTAAGTGAAATCTTAAACCGACTACGGTAGTTCCCATATTTTTGGAGCTATGGACCTTTAAAATTCATTTTTTAATGATTTCGGCAGGCTGTAACTCCGAAAGGAAGCATTGTGCATCCAGTTTGGTCTATACCTTTTGTCTTATCTTGGTGTCAGGAATCACCTCCCAAACGATATTTTTTAAACGATATTTACAGTTCCAAATTGGATCATGTTTCCCGGGAACATTCTACAAATACACTGTTCGTGAAGAGGAATAGGCAAATAAATCACTTAGGATTTAGTATCAGATGAAGGACCTGACGATAGGGAAAACCAGGGGCGCCCCCAGGGCAATTCGACGCCCCGTGCAATAGCATCATTTTCTACCCCCTTTCTCCAGAAAGAACACATTTTAAGTGTGACGAGTTTAGATATGCTACCCCATCATGAATAAAGAAATGGAGAGAAAGAACACTCGACTCAGAACGGCCTAAACGCTACAAATACATATCGTTGTGTCTGTTTTTATTTATATAATAATAATATATTATGTTAGCCAAAGATAAACAAACACGCCTCGAGACGAAAGATGGTAATCCTTCCCATAAAATTCAATATCGAGCTTCGATCTCAATATATGACTTCGCAATTCCAGTGAAACTATCACTTTTATTCTTTATTACTTGATTTTTTTTACATCTGTTAAAAAAAATAAAAATGAACTTGTTTCCACCTTCAATGATAAGGAACTTGTTTGTCACAGAGGCGAGGCTAGTTTTCATATCAAAACTGTGATAACTAACCAAATAGACCAGGTGTTCGCTGCTGTTCGAGAATTGAGTTATTTTATTGGACAACCATCAAGCAATTCATACTGGGATTTGTTTGATCATTTGCTTTATCATTGTCCATATGATCTTAAACTAATGCGACCTAAACATGAATTATGAATGTAGAAGGTGAGTTTAGAAAATTTAACTGCCATTATCATGCTCTGTTTCCAACAAGAAATATTTATTTTAAATAATATAGTTACGACAGATTTTGCCGTCCCTCGAAACTCACCCCCCGTGCAAATGCACTTGTTGCACATATGGCACAGCTGGTTCTGAGGAAATCTCTTGTTCATAACGTGGTCAACTGGAGAAAGGCTTTAACTAATCTTTGTTTCGCCCTAGGAAGAATATAAAACGGAAATACGTCAAACGCGTCAAACCAGTGTAGCCAGTAGCAAAAAGTGCACTTTTCTGTCAGAAAGGATGAAAGACTATTGTCCCTTTATACATGTGCATATAGTCTCATACAACAAGGTTACAGACCTTAAGGTTGCCTCTATTCGTAGAACAAGTGGGAAGTGAACAACACAAGTCATTTTATGTAGTTATTTATATCTTTACTTAAAATAACTTAATAGCGTGTGTAATCCAATTTTATGTATATCCAAACGGCAAAGCAGAATGAAAAGATTTTCGGTATATATTAGACCCCAATCCCAATTAAGATGTTATCATATCACATTAATTATAATAGCATACCAAGGAGGAGTGGGGAGGAGTCCGAATTTTTGCAAAAAAAATTAAGTATCTCACTAGCCGCTCAACTTAGAAAGCTGAAATTTGACATTTTTCAAAAATAAGCAGACAGCCCAGGAATTTTAGCGTTTTTGAGAATTCCCTTCAGATTCTAAACCCTTCTAACATTCAATTTTTTTTACACACCCCCTGGATAGAAAAGGAATCCAATTCTTTCTTCAAATCCAATTCCATCAATCAGTGTTGTATGTTTATTGCATCAATTAAAAAAAAAAGGTTTGCTAATTTCTTTCCTTTCAAAATATGAAGTAAACACATGCTCATGTCTGGTTTTGTAAAGCACATGATTTCATTGTTTCGGAGTTTCGATCAAGACAATCAACAAAATAGACATGCTTAATCCTTCTCTTTTGGGCGCCGCAGTTCCTTCCGAGAAATAATTAAGCCGCTTTTTTTTTTTTTAAAGGAAAATTGATACGTATAAATGAAGGTTGAAAGGGAAGAGACCATTAAACCAGTTATCACTAATAGTTGAGTTACAGAATATATTGCTTTGTGAATACACCCCCTTTTATTTTGAACATCCCTGTAAGAAAAAGTTCCTGGCGTACGTATTGACTCCCTTTTTAGTGGGAGGTCGCGCTTTTAGTATATTACGAGTTGGTAGTGGGTTGATATGTAAAAATAATCGGAAACGATTGATATTAGTGTCGAATTCATAGTTTAGGGGTCACTGAGATAAATAGTAACTCTCTCGAAGCTGTTCAAGTCTAAGCTTAGCCCCATCCACATGGTGGGGATGAAAATTAAAATGTCCAAACTCATTAAGATTAGTGTAGAACTCATAGTTTTCGTGGTCGCTAGATGAATATGACAATCTCCAATTTGTGCAAATAGTGTTGCTCACGAGACGAGAAATTAGGTTTTCTCGTCTCGTCTCGATCATGGAAGACTTACTTCTCGTGTCAATTATCGAAGGATTAGTTCTCGTCTTATCTCAAAATTTATTCGGATTGTTTTGTAAATTTATTTATGCCCTGAGTTTTCTTAATTTCATCCACAAATTATGAGATTCCCTCCTCATCACGAAAGGTTTACGAAAGGTAACAAAAATTTAAACTATGTTAACTTTTGTAGCAGTAGTGTGGCCAGGGAGGACGATCCGGGGCTATACACCCCTAAAAGTTTTTTTTTTTTATTCCTGCATTATTATTTTTGTCAAAGTTATAGGTAGCCAATTTTAAAACTGTCAAAGTTAATAGCCTATGCTATTCTTATTTTCAGTGCACTGTATTTTTTATGTATTTTATTGTTATTTACGATGTAGAACCTGTTTAAATGCGCTTGCCCTTTCTCTATTGAAAGTATTTAAGCAAAACTAAATTCGCTTGAACAAGTCATTGAAGCGGTGGGGGAATATAAATTTGTAAAAAATGAAGCCTAAAACAACTTTTACGGGGGAGGGTTCCGGACCACCCACTATCCTGTGTGGTATTCCATACTACTGGTGCGTAAAGAAATAACGGTTTTTAAAAGAACCGACAGATTTTTTTCAAAAACTGGGAAGATTATGAAAATTCCGATTTTCAGAGAAAATTCTTTCGAATTTAAAAACTGTTGCGTTTGTAACTGATGCCGATTTTAATAGAAAACCGAACCGTTTTTTAGTAGAAAAACGAGCCGGTTTAAGACCAAAAACAGTTTTGGTGAATTCGGTTAGTGACAGAATTTAAAATGTTTTTGAAGATTGTGGTGAAAACAAATTAAACTTCAGAGTTGACTTGCGCGGCAGTTTATAATTGTTCGTGTGTCCAGCGTAGCTGGTAAGTTCATCTAGCATATTAATATAAGTGCTTGCAACCCTAACGGTAGCCGACAACAACAGCAGAAGCATGACACAAGTAAGATTGTCAGATTTACTCTCACTCAAATATTAGTGTATCGAAAAACTTTTTTAAAATGGAGCTACTTTTGCAGTAGATAAACGAAGAAAGTAAGACTGACTGTTAGAATAATAATAGAGGTATGCAAACTCATTCTTTATCAGTTAAACTTCTTACGATAAGGTAAGTTTGGCAACATGAGCTCAGTTGTTGCCACGTCGGCGGAAGCGGGATGACAGTTTTGATTCATTGTGTTCTGTGATAGTTCAGTGAATTTTGTTGTGCAAATTTATTCTGTTTTGTTTTATTTTGTTATTTTCTTGTTATAGTTATTCCGTGTTATCTGTGTTACTATTAGTGCTGTTAGTAGTTAATTTTGTGTTTAACTGCTATAGTGGTATTTTTGGAGACAGTGGCTAAAAATTCCCACATTGTTATAAGAAGCAAAGAAAGAAGGGAAACCTCTTTCTACTGGTGAAAAAATCATGTTATTAAACGTTTATTCATATTTTCGAAACCAGGCAGTGAAGCTGGAGAGAGGGTTTGTCCTTAGGCGTCAAGGCATCTCTGAAAAAAAAAGGGGGGGGGGAGTAATAGTGTGATTCATACCATGACTGAGAGTGGGTAAATTCCTGGAGCTGACCTCGTGTTTCGCGGCACAAAAACAGCTGATTATCACAAAGAATTTGAGCAGCAGAATATGAATATTTCCAAGAAATACTCTTTCCGAATGTACCACCAAATTCCGTGATTGTTATAGATAATGACCGCACATACTCAATAAAAGACGAAAAAATCCTTACGAAATCATGTTCCAAAAAAGAAATTGTAGAAATTAAAGAGTGGTTAAAAAGAAAAGTGTTGAATGTGATTCAAGCTGCAACAAATTTGAAGTAATACAAATGTTAAATAAAGTTGCTTCTAACACAGAAGTCTCCTACAGAATAGAAGGCATTAAGTTCTTCGTCTCCCCCTTATCATTGCGAACTCCCTCCCACTGAACTTGTGTGGAGTAAAGATTTGGGTGCTTCTTGCCTCCAGGAATAGATTACGTGAGGTAAGTAATTACAATTCCTCTTCTATTATTATTATTATTATTATTATTATTATTATTATTATTATTATTATTATTATTGAGTCGCTTACCGCTGCGCAGTTTGGTTTGTGTTCTTTTTTATTTTCTCAAATCGGCTTCCTCCTACTCATAATAAGTGGCAACATCGCGCTAGTTGAACGTCATTTCCGTTTTATAATCTTCCTAGGGTGGGACAGAGAGTAACTGACTATTTTAATTTAAGACAGGGGGTCGCATTTCGTAACAGTTTGCGTTAAGGCAACGCAAAATTTGCGATTTATCTGCGATATTAGGAGTAGTATTTTTTAATTGTTTGTCTTGTGTTGCGTTTAGTTATGCTCTGCAGATTTTGTGAAGGCTAAAAAAGAACGATAACCTAGATACGGACATGCGAAACCGGTTACACGATGCTCGGCCAATATTGAAATAGAACTTTTCATTTCCAACTGGCCTTATGAACCAGTTCCAAATAGTTTGTCATTAACCTTTTAATTGAGTTTGACTGAATTGGGAAAATTTTCGCACATATACCTATTTAACCACCTTTACTTTACATATGAATTAATGTGGAATTATATTTTCTTTGGAAGAGAACTAATCAAATCTTTATTTAACTTTTATTCAGAATCTACTTTCGAAAGTATAGGCATCTAAACACAAAGAACTAACTCATAAATGAGTTTGTGTATAGGGTAAGAACATATATATTCTCTAAATGAATTTTCTTTGTTTTTACTTTTCTTTTATATGTCGTTCATATTTTGTATCCCCTACAATAATATTCTATTTTATATTGTGTTCCCTCTTGGGAGGGTAGAAACGTGTTTGATATATATTCCCTCTTATGAATTTTAAACCAGCTATTCATTTCTTTCTTTCTTTTAAATTTTCAACCTATATTCAGAGTTATCAAGTTTCACGTTTCTCTTGCTATTCCACTATTTTTTCGCTCTTCCTTCCTTGTATCTTCTTGTCATCAACATTTTCCCTCTATTTATCACTGAAAGTAACCTTCTTCTGCGATATACGAGTGCAGGCTAATTTACCTGCAGTACATCCCGCTTTGTGAAGAAAAGCGGCGTAATGTTTCTTTCTGCTTCAAGTGGGGAACATAAAGGAAGTCGCTGCCGTCATTTTCTCTCACAGAAGAGGGATTCGGCTTGGAATGTCAAATATAGCGATCCGATGTGCAATTTCTATGATCTTCCTGATCTCCACACACGCATGTGATACTCCACAATAGTTACTTTTTTCATGAAATGACATCAACAAAGGCTGTTCTCTCATGGGTGAAGAATACATAAAACTTTTTTTTTATAAGTTTTAATATATTCAGTATCTACTTTGTGTTTCTGTTTGAAACTGTAAATAGTAACAACAACTTTGAAGGTTTGTGGTGAAAGAAAAAGGCTAATAACATTTCTATTCCATTTAATTTTAGTATGTTTATGTGATTTTAAAGAAACAAAATTCTTGTTTGTACAGTAATGGTTAAATATGTAAAACAGATCGACACACATGTACGTGCTTAAGCTCTCCCCGCTGGCTTAGTGTCTAGCACGTTTTTCTTTTGTGCATATGGTCCCAAGTCCGATTTCTGGTAGTAAAGTATTAGAAAATTGAACGCATTACGGTGGTTCGGAACCCACTTTTAATTTTAGGTCTATGTCTCGTATATCCTCAGTAGTGAACAGGAACGATAAACTTCAACACCAAACGAAACTTACAGTCTTATTTAATAGAAGTTTGAGCATTTCTTTCTCTTAAATCCACCATATTGTTAGAACCGTATGCAGGGAATTCTAATAGATTGCTTTAAAATAAAAATTCGAATGACTCAAGGGAAACTTACATTAGCTTCATTTAATTCCATTTACGGATAATAATTATGCACTTTTCAAACAGAGGTTGATTTTCTAAAAGCAATACTACGCATACTTCTAGTCCGTTGACGACAGAGAATAATGGAAGTATGCGCTTACTTCGTGTAAAGTTTAGAGAAACCATTGAAGATAACATCCCTTTGGAAACTTAGATTCTATTCTAGATGTGTGATCATCAGAAATAAAGCTCTGACTCGGATAGTTTGATGTCATTTAACCTGGAACCGTCCTCACAGTATGTTGTGTAATTGACAATTATTGCGTTGTTATCAAAGGAAAAAGAGAGATATACAGAGCGAATAAATTGTACTTTTTCATGTTTACAGAAAGGGAACTAGCATCTTAGATCTGATTCACTAATTTCTGGAGTTTTACTTAGATTGATCGCACATCACTCGTATCAGAGCCGAGGAGAAACTTTGATAACAGCCTAGGTATGACTGAGGAGCTGATTCAAGAGAACAAATTCAGGAGTCACAATTGTGCTCTCCGTTCTTGCTTATACACCTTACCAAATGACCGGTACCATATCTGAAAGCTCATGTCGAGTCAAATATTATGGGTAGTCCACGCTTACTGAGCTGACATAGGTTAGTGGTAAGCGATCTTGTTTTGTAATCGGCAAAATCAGTCGCAGGTCATCCTGACTAAAGAGTTTTTTTTTAAATATATTTTCATCACGGAATGTACACGGTTCTGAACATGAAATATGGGGTTAACTTACATATGTGCAGAAAGTACACATCATGTGATGGAATAATCCTCTTGAGAAAGTTCCATCGGACCTAACCCATCCCCCTAAAATAGAGTAAACTGGCAAATCAATTGAGCAAATTACTTGCCGCGACCTCTAGAATATTGTTCAGGTGGGTTTGACACTATTCTCACTGAACAATACAAATAATTAGTGTAAAAATATATTTTAGCCATTTGGTCCTATATACCATGACCTATAGGGAAACCAACCATGAATCCATGACCTACTCTCCAAGATGAGTAGTGTGATGTTTCGCATGCTATACCCTGACAGGCGCTTCTATGAATTGTCATTAGCTCACTACAAGTATATCACCATTTACGCAAAACGTCTAGATAGTTCTCGAAACTGCCATTGATTTCTAATAGAAAGTGCTAGGAAGTTCTAGAGGCTTCCATGGAATTCTACTGGAACGTCCTAGAACTTTCTAGATCTTTCTCGAACATTCTAGAGATGTCTAGACAAGTCTAGAACATTCTAGAACTTACTCCAAAATGCTACAACATTCTAGAACGTTCTCACAAATTGTAGAACATTCTAAAACTTGCGCAAACATGCTATAACCTACTTGAAATGACTACAACATTATAGAAATTTCTCGAAAAGTCTAGAACATTCTAGAACTTGTTAGAAGATATTTTAACCTTTGAACATTCGTAAGATTCTAGAACTTTTTTTTTCGAAAATCTGGAACATTTTAGAGGTGTCCGTCAGGGTATAGGTCACGGATTCATGGCTGGTTTCCCTATAGATATCGATATATAGAACTAAATAGCTGAAATATGTTTTTACACTAATTATTTGCGCCGTTACATGAGAATCGTGTCAAACCCACTTGAACAATATTCTAGAGGTCGCTACAAGTAATTTGCTTTATAGGTCAACAGGGTAGCTCAATTGTTTTGTCGGACCTCCTCAGGAGGCGGGTTTAAGCCCAACGGAACATTTTAAAGAGGATTCTTCCATTACATGACGCGTACTGTCTGGACATATACAGGTTGATCCCCCGACTCCATGTTCAGAACCATGTACACTTGTGTCCAAAATTATTGTCGCATGTCTATAAATATGTTGAAAGAATATAGCGATAATTTGATAACGAATTCGCCCGGTATTTCTTACAATGTTAGTATAATCGGCAAAGACATGTATATGGCAAATTTCATGTCAAAAGAGCAGTAAATAAGAACAATAAAACGAAAATAAAACTTTCTTGTCCATTTAGGGACACTTTGTGTTACTCATTCTAATTTTTGTATTTATAATTCTTTTCCTATTAAATTTACCACAAATAGCTATAATTTCTCGATTATACACATATCAGTATTAAAAGTGTGCAAAATCATCATCAAATTATATTCGTACAAGAAGACAGTTATAGATATACGACATTCATTTTGGACATGAATGTACATGTACTCTCACAAGTAAACCTTACGTTTGGGTGAATCGAGTTGCTGACTGAAACACATATGAGAAAGTAGTATTAAATGTGGTCAGTATTTCAGTGAAGTTGAAGGTGCGAAGCTCCAGGGGTTTAGGAGATACAGCTACCAGAACATCACATGGAAGTACATAATAGTCTTCATACAGTTGGAGGTAAAAGCCCTGTAAGATCTCTTCTAACGACAAAAGGTGAATAACAAATATATGGGTACATATTAGGACTAGGGGGAAGTCATATAGTAAGAGTATACCTGACGGCGGTCATCTTGAAATCCGCCATTTTGAATTAAGGTTAAGTTTTTAAAATAGGAATAGGGTCATGTGATACATGATTTAAGGTGCAAATTTAATCAGATGAACAATGGTGACGTTAATTTTGATTTTCGTGCAATTGGTAAAAAGTTACAGGGAAATTAAATATTGTTGCAGAATATGTATTAGTCCTTTACCCCACCTTGTAAATGTTGTGTTAATGATAATAATTAAATAAAAAGCATGTGGATAAATATTAGGTCTATGGTAAGAGTTGCCTTGATGGCGGCCATATTGAAATCCGCCATTTTGAATCAGACAAAAGTTTTAAAGAAAACGCGTTACAGTGACATCTTATTAATAGCAAATTTTACCATAAATCCAACGGTATAACCATTTTTGCTTTATCATTAACCAGCACAAAATTAAATGGGAATAGAGTAATGCAATAGATGACTTCGGGCTAGAAGTTAATAAGAAATACAATGGTGGCGTTACAATGTTTGTGCAAGTCATGCACTCTTTTCTGAACTACATATTGATTGTACTAATTGAGGACTTTTCTGGAAGAAACACCCAAGTTCAATTATGACTCAATTCCACTTTGGTCATTTTTCCTTAAATTAGCAACTTGTTTATGCGATAACAAATGCTGGTTAATGATAAAGCAAAAATAGTTATACCGTTGGATTTATGGTAAAATTTGCTATTAATAAGGTGTCACTGTTATGCATTTAGTTTAAAACTTTTGTCTGATTCAAAATGGCGGATTTCAACATGGCCGCCATCAAGACAACTCTTACCATAGACCTAATATTTATCAACATGCTTTTTATTTAATTATTATCATTAACACAAAATTTACAAGATGGGGTAAAGGACTAATACATATTCTGCAACAATATTTAATTTCCTTGTAACTTTTTACCAATTGCACGTAAATCAAAATTAACGTCACCATTGTTCATCTGATTAAATTTGGGCCCTAAATCATGTATCACATGACCCTATTCCTATTTTAAAAACTTAACCTTAATTCAAAATGGCGGATTTCAAGATGGCCGCCGTCAGGTATACTCTTACTATATGACTTCCCCCTAGTCCTAATATGTACCCATATATTTGTTATTCACCTTTTGTCGTTAGAAGAGGTCTTACAGGGCTTTTACTTCCAACTGTATGAAGACTATTGTGTACTTCATGTGATGTTCTGGTAGCTGTATCTCCTAAACCCCTGGAGCTTCGCACCTACAACTTCACTGAAATACTGACCACATTTAGTACTACTTTCTCATATGTGTCTCAGTCAGCAACTCGATTCACCCAAACGTAAGGTTTACTTGTCAGTTATACCAACAAATATCTATATGATACTTGTAAATATATGCCTTGCCGACTTCGTTTCTTATTATTGTTATCGTTGTTGGCTATTAATAATTCTGCAGTAAACCGGAATTTCCTCGGACCAGGGTCTGGAAGTTTGACATATGAGTAAATAAGCAAACATTAAAATTATCGTTAAAGGGAGCATGCCATCCAAATCAATCGTATTTATGTGTGTGTCTGTAAACGATAATTTTTGTAAAATTTACTGAACTTGGATTATTTCTTCTTCCAACTTCGGAAAATAGCCCCCTGTTTTTTGAAGTTGAAATTAATCAACAATACGTGTATAAAAGACAATAATATCCACCCTTGCACATAACGTAATGAAACAAAATAAAAGTTTAGAATCATTTTGCGAAAAAATTATTAGAATGTAACTGAATAAATTTTCTTAAGAATTGTCTGATAATTAGCACTGATTGGAAATGGAAATAGTCGAGAATGAGAGGATGAATTTCTCTTCAATTAAAAGTATTCTAAGATAAAACTCTTTAAAATAAATATGCTGTTTGATTTTACTGTTGTTTTGTTCCTACTAATTGTCTGTTTTTCTTTTTCAGGCTGAAGTGAATCAAACAAAAGGGTGAATTGACCTCATCTTGAATAAACAAAAACATGCTAAATATATATTACCCAGAAATTATCAAAATTTCTTGAATCTATCGGGAAACTTATTCGTATTTAATGCAGTATGACATATATTTTCTTTTATATTTTGTGGTCCTCTCCACTACTTCGAGTTAATATAAGCCAAGATTGAGGGGGTAAATTTACATCCACAATTTAAAAAAGACATTCTAAGTCTGATTTCATAAAAGAGAATATCATATGAAGATTAGCTGGTGCTTTCTCTGAAAACTAAGACTTTTTCCCTATTAGTTTGGACTGAAATTAGGGACATGCAAGAGGTTAAATTCAGCACGCTTTGATAAAAATGTTTAACTATATCTTTTCTAAAAATTGTCAGATTTTCATGTACTTTCTTCAAGACATTTTACTGTAACCCAGTGATTCTCAAACTTTTTGATAACGCGGCCCCATGTTCTTTGGAAAATTGATTTGCGGACATCCTTGCAATGCTATCTGAAACTTCACATGGTGTTAAAAATATACTAATTAGAATTATTACTGACAAAAAAAAAGAGGAATCAAAAGATACATGATTGTTTCCTAGTGAACGAAATTTCGATTGAAAATGCAGTAATTTTCAAGACTGAAAATCAGTTTTTTTTCTTTTTTTAAAGAGAGAAAATGCAGTTCATAAACTATGTTCTTAAATGTGGGGTCATTAATGTGAGGAACGAAATTCCTTGTGTTTTTCCATAATTGCATTGGAATCTGGAATATATATTGGCACCATCTATATTAAGTCAGATTCCATTTTGCTTTAAGGTTTTAATACCACAAACAACAGAAAAGGTCTGCTTACGTAAGTAAGTGGTAGGTAAATGCATCAAATGTTACAATGCCTTTTTAGACAACTCTTCACACTCACAGCACACACGCAACCAAAAGCCACAAAGTTCATTTTCTTTGAAAACGTTTTTCTATGAAGTATCATATAGCTGTTTTTGTTCTATGTTAGGGAGATTCATATCTTGTATGTCATGGATTTCTGCATTAATGAAAGGATTTTCAATTCAAACATTACCAAGCTGTGGGACAGGAATATATTCTCAAAAACTTGCAGCTAATGCTCACAAGTGTCCTACAAGTGTTTCCTGCATTTCAGCAGAGTTTTTTTTTCCTGAAGAGTCAATGAAATCCTTGGCAACTGGAAGTGATGAATGGTTATTGTTTTGTACTCGTACTGTCCACAGCTGCAGTTTCTTAATTTTAAAAATACTTCTTGCATAACAGTGTGAGTTCCATTTTATTACAACATATTTCAATTTTTAGGTGTCGTGGTCCCCACTTGAGAATCATTGGTGTAACCTATTGCACGAAGTTGACACCTGTCAGAGAAAGAAGCCAATTCATTTCATTCTTTTGTTTTAAAACAGTCCCATTTATTTTGAGAGCTCCTTCTTGGCTAAGCGGTTATCGTACGCACCTTTGACGTGGGAGACCATGGTTCGCTTCCCGGTGGGAACTCATGTGGTTCGGATTTCACGTTAATCAGTAGGTCCCGGCTCATATAGCCCTGCTGTGAAAGGACGTTAAACTCAACTTCTCCTCCTCCAATTTCTTTGGATTATACGGAAAGTCGACCAACGGTTTAAGGAAGAATTCAAGCTACCGCACCAGAACTCTATGGATTCCACGTAAACAAATGCAAGTGCCTGCCACTGAACAAACGAGGAGGGTCATAATTACTTGATACTCTAAACTCTGGCTTTGCTTTAAATGAAGACGAATCCTAGCATATTCGATTACACGTATTACTCCCTCGAGGGAACATTTACAAGATCAACAATTTAAATCATAGTGGGACAGAGTGAAAGGGAAAAACACATTACAATTATGGAGGATGCTACATGTTGGATATGGATACTAATTATATCAGACTTAACAAAAATTATAATCTGGGTTTTTCGCAAGTTCAGAGTGCGATGGCGTCTCATGAATGCACGAAACCAATCTAAGCCAGCTCATGGATGATCTAGTTTGTTTTCTGCTCAAAACGGTGTGCTGCTTCCATTACTTCCTTTAATTAGAGGAATGGGACAGAAGAAGAGTGAAACGGAAAAAATATTTTGAAATACTGCAACATGTTATAGAAAAAAAGGGATGCCCTTCTGAAGCCAGAACGCATTTATAATATGAATAAATGTGGCTTTTCAACCAATAACATGCTTTCAAAAATTATTGCCAAAAAAGGAAAACGAAAAGCCATAAACAATGAATGTAGAATGAGAGGGAAATGTCATAGTATGTGCCTGTTTCAATGTAATTGTTGTCTACATTCTGGTATTGACCATTTGCTTAAACAAGCGTGCAAAACTAGAATTTCTACTTCGTATGCCTGTTGGTTCCGCAGTTCAGATCAGCAAGAAGGATTACATCACTAAGATATTTCTGTATTAGTAGAAACATTGTGCTAGATACAAAACGAATGAAACGGTTGTTTTAATTTTAGACAACCATGCAAGCCATAAAAGCTTCAAAGCTACAACTTTTTGCCGTGCCTATAGCGCTGAACTTATGCGGCTGCCGTCTCATTGTACGCATGCCTTCAGCCTTTAAACAGAAGTCTGATTAAATCACTGAAATCTGAGTAACACAAATTTGCAATGAATGCTCATTTTGTAATGAAAGCTTCTATAGTGCTGCAAAGTAATGTTTGTCCAAAAAAAAAAAATAAATAAATAAATAAATAAATAAATAAAATTAAAAAAATAAAAAAAAAATAAAAAAAATCGCTGGCTAACGGAAGTCGAGTCATTTTATATAGAAATTATTGGTAGTCTTACTACGCATGTTTTAAATAATGAGAAGGTATTCTAAGTAAGTGAATTACACTGAAGTATCATTGCCAAATCTGTCTTTAAGATATGGCAGGGAACATATATTTCTATCTACTTTCAGCGCGGCTCCATTTCGTCGGTATTTCGGGGAGGAATTCTTAAGAAAAATGTCATTGTTGGTTTCCAAACTCTCACAAATATTTGTTTGAAGCTTACTGTCTATGTCATTTCGCGGAACATGTTTCCGAAGTCTCAATTCATACTTTCGTGCACACTGCTCTCTACATTTATCACACGACTCATATCTGGATATGAGAACATTGGTCGCATTTTCCTTTTCAGGAATGCTTTTCAAGTTACGAAAGTGAAATACCGTGTCGTTTTTCATCTAAATTTTAGTTGGAGACTGATCCGAACAATTACGGCATGAATTCTCTCTCAACACACTACTTGAATTTCTATATCGTAGTGTTTTAGTACCTCTTGATGTGACACTGGTTTCGGAGTATTTTAATGCAGAATCATCATCAACTTCGCAGCATTCACTAGTACGTGAGTATACGTGTTTTATTATATCGTCCAGTCCTTTGAGTTCAAGTTCGCATTTTATACAGGGGTAGCTCTTCTGCTTGGCACCATCGTGGTCTGACGATGTGACATAGCGCTCTCCGTAAAATATGCATTTCCTATATTTTTAATTCAACCGAAATTTGTAAAGAATAAGCTCTCACATCCAGAACAAAAAATGATTGCATATGTCCCATTACATGACGTTCTACCTTTTTATATCTTAAAACATCTCGTTACATTTGTTACAAGAATAATGCTTAAACATTCACTAATGACTTAAGTATTGCCTCTTAAGACAACATTTCGTTCGTTGCACTCACAAAACACATTCCACTGTATAAAGCTCAAGCTGTGGATCCTCTTTTCACATACGGGAACTCAAATGTTGGTCTAATCGTTCTTGACTTGGAAATTGTTTCTCATGGGATTATGTATTATAATGCAAAGACGCAATGCCTTGCCTTCTGTACCCTTAACCACATGTTTCAGTTTACATATCATTTTCACTACATTAAACTTTAAAATCAATGAGAGAGAGATTAAGAAGAAGAAGAAAATGTTAATCAATTTCCTCAGGTTCAGTTCGCTTTCAGTCCTATATTTGTGAATCATTTGCGAGTGCCTTTGGTTGCAAAATATTTGGAGCATAAGAATTCATAATTACAATCAAAGTATTGCTTGTCAAATACCGAATTTGGCTGATTAACGGAAGGACAGTGAGTTTACTGGAAGAAATTACTGGAAGTCTTAGAATGTAGGTTTTAAATAAAAGAGTATTCAATCTAAGTAACTGAATTTTATGAGGGTGGAAATTATGACGCCTTGCAGATTAAATGCTTTTAGTTTTATTAAAAGTTTATTGAAACTCGATATCCTTTTTTAATGGACCTGCACAGAATCGATGTCAGGTTGAAAGTTTTGTTCAGTTGTTTGAAATACCTAAGTCCATTTGAATTAAGGAAATTTCCAGGTACACCGCACGAGCTCATTTATCTGAGGAACCAATTTCAGTATTTAAACAACGGATATATATGTTTTCCTTGGCTATTCTTATACTTTGTTCAATTTCACTTGTAGATTAAAGTATCTATTTTCTTCGGCTAAATCACAACTGACTGGCAATTAATTCGTTTTGTTACATTATATTCCACTTCATTATCATTTATTATTCTTGCTGCATTATCATTTGTTATTCGAAATAGTTTAGATTGCCTGCTAGCTGAAAATTTACGATGATATTCACACACTTTGTTAAAATTATTGCTGAATATTATTGCTCAGTCGTAACCAGCATCAAACGACTGTACTCCACAATACAGCTATCACCGGAAGGTTCAACACTTATAATTGTATACATCTGCAGAGGACGAATGCCAGACTCATAAAAGGCTCTATTGAGTTTCTGGATGAATTTGTTACGGAGTACAAAAGACGTGGGGTCCCTGGCATACTTTCGGATAAACTACTGGGAAATGTGCAATATGGAAGTTGATGCGAGTCATGAAGTTCAAAAAGGATAGTGCCAATCGAATGTGATTGATGACTCTAAATAACTATATTTTATGCTTTTATTGACGTGTTGGCTAAATGCGTGCTGCTTGTTCTCAGGAAAGGCAGTTCTTCTATAAGCAGTGAGAAAGGGTCATCGATTGGCTTTGTATCTTTCGCCATTTCTACATGGTTTACAAACCACAGTGATTTCACTGAAGCTTCGTTTCCAAGTCTGTCTTTAAGACATGGCGGTGAACTTATATTTCTACGTACTTATTATATATATATATATATACACAGTGGTTCCATTTCGATTGTTTTTCGGGGAAGAATTCTTAAGATAAAAGTCATTGCCGGTTTCCAAGATCTCACAAATATTTCTGTTTTGAAGCCTATCGTGTATGTCATTTTGGACAAGTTTCTGATCTCTCAATCCATAACTTCTATGTAAATTGATCAGTACAATTATCATACGAATAATTTCTGGATGAGGACATTGGTCGCATTTTCTTTTTCAGAAATGCTCCCCAAGCTCTTGTTCTATGAATTCACGTTTACATTTTATACATGGGTAGCTTTTCTACTTGCCTACATTGTCGCCTGACGATATGACGTAGAGCTCTCTTTACAAATGCATTAATATATATATATATATATAATGTCTTTCGAGTCCTCGACTGGAGATACAATTTGCACTATGTGGCAGCGTCGCAAATGAAGCACCATATATTAGATCTACAAATACGTAGTTATATCGATTCTTTCCAGATGGCAGAAAAAGTTGATATTGACTGACAGTAGCATCACTTATTAGTGTAGCAATCGATTCAACAGCTTGTTGTATTCGCAGAGTAATGCTAATGACTCTGCGACGTTGCCACATTGTGAAATTTCGATTCCTCATAGCGGCTGAAGGAGGCCCAAAAGGTCATACCATCATACAACATTTTCACTTTATTTTGGCCTGTAGAATAGTGCTCTGTGGTCCGTGGATGCCATTTTTAGAACACCCGATATATATATATATATATATATATATATATATATATATATATATATATATATATATATATATATATATATATATATATATATATATAAAACGTTGGTTTCCAGAGCCGTATATGTGTTGTTGGTGCCACATACTTTATACATACGTTATTTCCATTATTGTTATTATTTCCATTATTATCACTATTATACTGCACTATCCATGAATGCTATTTGCATGACAGTTTACAAAATGATAAATAGTATATGATTTCCTATTCAGTAGAACTATGCTTAGCTACGTTTAATATGGTATTTCACTATTTAAGACTAATTCGATAACTGTACTGTGATCGAAATTGTTCCATCATGAGATCACAATTTCACCTAGGAGAGAACTAATGCGATCCGGTTTTTTTTTTATTCGTGACATATTACGGTGTACTGGCTACAGCAAATGTCTGAGATGCGTCGTATTATGGGCATGTATATTTTCATATGTCAGCAAAAGTGTATAAAAGTTAGAATGCTGTAAGTTTCTTTCGATATATATCCAAATTTTTCTCAGATGGTCATAAATGTTGCACAGTCTCAGCAAAAAAAAAAAAAAAGATATAGTGACCTCGAAGAACATATTAAGAGTAGATAGAAAAAACAATATTCATGAAGAGCTTTTTATGGGATGTAACTTTGGGTAGATCAAGAATAACAATTATACAGGTCAGAATTTAAAACAAAATTATACAGGGAAGGTTATGATATTTGAAAATAACACTATGAAACTACATATTATTAACAACCTGATAATGTGTCATTACTCATTTGTCCTGAAAAAATCCACGAGAAGTAGTTTGTTCTTGAGGATGGGATAAAAAAAAAAACTACTACGGCAATTTTGTTTATTTTTTATTAATAAATATTTCGTTAGTGACCTAATAATACTGTGGGGATATCGCGTTTTACTCGATGAATTATGTTAATAAAAATTATAATAACAACATATTTTAAACTCATAACATATTGGACTAAAATTCTGCGAAAATGGCAAACCATATTTATTTGTATTCATGGACATTGAATTCTTATCATCTGATCAATGTTAAATCTATATTTTAATTTTGCGCAACTTGCAGTTCATTTACATATTCATACATAAAATTATTTCCATTTTGTATTGACTCTTTTCCTTTCATGTATTCCCTAATCAATAAACATGGAAATTGTTCCTTCGTTCACATTCCAATAATCACCTCATCTGACGTCAATCTACACACCTTACATTTCATCATCCTCTTGACGATTCATTGAACAAAGGACGCATTGCAACAAAATCAGTGAGTAGGGGACAGATCGAGGAGTAGTAGATGATGTCAACCTACGACGATGACGTAAGACGACGCTCCATGATTCTTAGAATCGAAACATTATTCAAGTTTGTTAAGAGTAATATACACATTTACACAATCTTGTATTAATGACAAGAGTGACATTATTGTCAAAAGAGCGTCGGTGCTCCGAGTCATTCAACGCGGTCAATTGATTTCATTTTCGTTGCATCTGCGCCAATCTTAAATTCTAGCCGTCTGGACGACTTATCCTGGATATCATGTACCCGAAAGAAGACAAAGATACACCGAAGAAATCATCGCTGGAGAACTGACGAAAATACCAGGCAAGTGCTGTGTAGAATTTTACCTATCCTAAGTCTATCCCTTGCTCTTGAATCTTTTCTAACCCTATCACATCACAATCTGTTGCTAATTGAAAAGAATTCAATGTCATTTGTAAAGCAAACCCAGCTAACGAACCCATTACCTTTGCTCTACAAGTTTTAGTTTACAAGATCTTGGGATGGCTTGTCAGTTCTGAATCCTTTATATCTTAATCATACTTTCGTTTCTTTGAGTACAAAAACTGACGAGACCATACTGCACATATTAAGCACTTTTGAGCACTTTGCCCTCCTGAGATATTACGCCCCAAACATGGCATCAAAATCACGAACTTCAACTTTCGGACCCCCATAAATCGACGATGCCAGTAGTATCATAGGTGTGGATATTTCTACAGATTCTTTACATCCAGTAATATTCAGCACAAAACTTATGAAGCCTCCACTTTATGCCATTCCAAAATACAACCCCATTAAAAGTGTAATTTTCTGTACTTTTTCTAATGATTTCATATATTGGTTTGCAACGCTGCATATTTATTTAGAAGCAAGAGTGTGTGTTTTCCGTAAACCTTAATCTCTCCTCTAAACATTACCTTTTCTTTGGAGTTCGTCTGATACTTACGCCCTGAGCAACTGTAGTATTCGTAAACTCTTTCAAATGCAAAAAATGGCACTCCACCGACAACAAAAATGGCCGCCATTCATTAACACTTGTACATACGACAACGCGAATGATGTTATTGACCTTCTCATACACAAGGCTAGTCACACTCAAAGTTTTATAATTTTCGGAGATGGTCGAGCAACCACCTCTGGACCACTTCGTGTGGAAAAGCTTTATTCGTTTAATTGGTGTGCATAGAGAAACAAACAATACAAACAAACTGCAACTCAGCTGAGATTATAGAATCGACACTCGCTGAAGCTCGCTGGGGGCTCCGCCCCCAGGCCCCCGGTCAGGCCTTTGCCATGAGGTGTCATGTTCTAGAAAACTATTCCTTCAGGAATTCACTTTCCTTTACAGCAGACACCTGTTACCAACACATACTTCAATTCAACCGGTATTATTCCTTCCGTGTAACTTTGAAAAGCAAACACACAATTTATTAGAAAGAACACTATTACTACTTCTACTCTGGCAATCATGTGCATGGCTTATTATGTACACTTTGCGCACACCTATACATGTTAGAGACAATAACAGAATTTATATTCTCAAACATAAACAGCGGACACTGTCTTCCAATAGCCTACCTATTAAACCTTGCATTTTGCGAGAACACTCACTGTTTACAAATATGATTTTTGCAACCTTTCAAATATTTATTCGTAGCATTTTTTTAATAATATGTTTTGCAGTGTAATTTAGTACAAGGTATTATAATAGTGTCCTTGTAGTTAATTGTACATATTACCTGCAAAGAAAGCAATTCATATCTGTGATATAAGGGTGGGAATATATTTCAGTCTTCCTGCACATTCATTCTTGTATTTACAATGAAGACTACAATTTACTAGATAATTTACAAATATGAATATTGTTGGAGATTGTTTAAATTTTTTTCATAGCATTTGAGTGAACACTACTTTTGTACTATAATGTAGTACAGTGGATTATAATGGAAACCTTGGGCATAGTTGTACATATTACCTACAGCAAGACTTCTTGAAAAGTTTCATATATACTGCACAAATTCTTGCAGTCTCCCTGTATATTTATTCATGTATTTTCAATGAAGACTACAATTTGTAGGTGATTTACAAATATGATTATTGTTGGAGGCTTTTTAAACATTTGTTGGTAACATTTGAGAGAACACTACTTTTGCACTGTAATATAGAAAAGTCCCTTATAATGGAACCCTTCGGCATAGTAGTACATATTACCTGAAGCAAGACTTTTTGAAATATTTCATATTTACTGGACAATTTTTTGCAGTCTACCTGTATCTCTCGTCTTGTATTTTTATGAAGAATAAATTTGTTCGAATTTACAAATATGAATTTTGTTAAGGCTTTTTAAACATTAGTTCATAACATTTGATTGAACACCAGCTTTTGCACAGTAACGTAGTGCACTGTATTACAATGCTGTCCTTTGGTACAAAAGTAATTATTGAGCAGCAGGACTTGTTGAAATGATTATTTATACTGGACAATTGCATACAGTCTTCCTGTATCTTTACTCTTATATTTTCAATGAAGACGTTTATTTACTAGGTAATTTAGAATATGAATATTATTGGAGGCTTTTAAAAAATTTGTTTATAGCAACTCAAACAACACCACTTTCTACATTGTTGTAGAACATTGTACTAGAAACGTGTCTTTCTAATTTCCTATTACAATCAAATAACAAGACATCATTTCCATAATCATCCTAAAAAACACATATATAACACGATTACTATTCCGATTTTAGAGGTATAATTCCACAGACGCGGGCCCGCTACGTACCAGTACTATGTGAGCACTACGTAGGAAGTCCAAAATCTAAGGAATTGAGTAGTGTAGGGGAATGACGTGAGCCTACTGTGGAAAAGGCCTGGATTCGATTCCCAGCAAGTCTTTCTCTCACTTTTTCTTTGTTTGAAAGTTTATTTTTATAGCATAGGTGATTGAAAATAAGCTTGACTTTATTATATACGGCATTTCATTCCAACCGGACCCGCAACTAAAACTATTAAATCGAAAGGGCACTTTTCCACGTATCTTATATATTAAAATTATGTACGCTGCCGACGAGACAATTTTCAAAAGGTGCCTATTTGTATGTGTGTATGAGCGTGCAGTAGCATACGCAGGAATTTATTTCGGGAGGGGCCAAACACAATATCAGTGTATTTTATATTGAAATTGCTAAACTTGTCCCAAAAATTAGGCTAAATTTACTCAAAAGTTGGAATTTCGGGGGTGGTCCGGACCCCCAGGACCCACCCCCGGCGTACGTGCCTGTGTGGGTGTGTATTTCCTTAAAATTAATATTTTATATTTTCCATTTGTGGTATTAACTTCAAATATGGCATACGCATGTATCTTAACTAGGACCATAAAAGGGGAGAGAGATATTTTGTAATCGTTTCCGGTTTGAAGCAGACACTGTTGTTGCGAGACAAAATGTATTGTTGTCTTGTATGGACACTATATGGTGAAAATGATGCCCAATGTTTCTTTCAGACTCTTTTTGGGGGACACTGCCTCATCAGAGCGCCCGTGGCAAGATCAAAATAATACGTTTATAATACAATAACAAATAGAATGTTATCAGCAGTGCCCTCAGGGTAACACTCCCCCCACCCCGCGAACATTGCTTCCGATAGAGATACCGGTGATGGTCTATTTCCAAAGCTACATATGTTTGATTTTAAATACTTCAGTATCGTCTCGAAACTTTACACGAACATACTGCTAGTTTCGAGACCATCTCAACAGTTAGCGTATAAATATATTCTTTTCGTCTGTGTCTGTAATAACGAAAATATTTTGTTCACGCAATGCCAACAGAAACTATTTTGATAAAACGAAGCAACGTGATAAGAAAAAAACGTAAGAAAAAAAAGAGGGTTTGACGGGGAATCGAACCCAGACCTACTACTCAGAAAGCAGACACTTTACCGCGGAGCTAACTTACTACGTTGAATTCTATTTGTTTTATTCTCCTCAATATACCACATAAGAGTCCAAATGAAGGCAATTCAAAAATATGGCAATTTTGCATTCAAGATGGCGACTTCTCCAATGATTTGTTTCTTCACTTAAACTGAACTACGTCCTTAATAACATAGTGAAACCTGGCTTACCTACCAAGAGCACGACTTACAATTTTCATGGTTACAAATTTTTGAGCCGCCATTTTGAATCGAAGATGGCGACTTTTCCAACATGTCGGATTTTTCCCCTCACATGCCCTGTAATCTACACACTTGAACGCAATTTCGTGATTCCACCATATCTACAAGTTGTGTACAATTAGACGCCCCCTTATAACATTCCTAGCACTTTCTTACACCGAACATGACTATTTTTTCAAGTTTAAGGGCGGATTCGCAAACTACGCATCAGAATAAACATCACCTCGAAATTTCAACGTCCTACATACAGCCATTACAAATTTCACATTTTTTCGATTTGCGCCGCGAAACGAAAACGAATTTTAATGCTCTTTTTTCTATCATAAACTATGTTCCTAGCTTCACTGCCTGACAAAATATGACGTTTCTATGGTGTGCGGAACTACTCTAAAAACCAGCATTTCGAAACGACGAAAAATTTCGACACTTCATATACATGGAAAATGTCGCCATTTTCGTGATATCGGAATTTTCCCATTACTCACATCCCATGACGAACAAGTATGCAAAATTTGGTGTTTGTATGTTTTGTGGAAGTATGCAAACAATTAAGTGTGTTTCCGATTATAGTGGTATATAATTCCACAGACGCGGGCCCGCTACGTACCAGTACTATGTGAGCAGTACGTAGGAAGTCCAAAATCTAAGGAATTGAGTAGTGTAGGGGAACGACGTGAGCCTACTGTGGAAAAGGCCTGGGTTCGATTCCCAGCAAGTCTTTCTCTCACTTTTTCTTTGTTTGAAAGTTTATTTTTATAGCATAGGTGATTGAAAATAAGCTTGACTTTATTATATACGGCATTTCATTCCAACCGGACCCGCAACTAAAACTATTAAATCGAAAGGGCACTTTTCCACGTATCTTATATATTAAAATTATGTACGCTGCCGACGAGACAATTTTCAAAAGGTGCCTATTTGTATGTGTGTATGAGCGTGCAGTAGCATACGCAGGAATTTATTTCGGGAGGGGCCAAACACAATATCAGTGTATTTTATATTGAAATTGCTAAACTTGTCCCAAAAATTAGGCTAAATTTACTCAAAAGTTGGAATTTCGGGGGTGGTCCGGACCCCCAGGACCCACCCCCGGCGTACGTCCCTGTGTGGGTGTGTATTTCCTTAAAATTAATATTTTATATTTTCCATTTGTGGTATTAACTTCAAATATGGCATACGCATGTATCTTAACTAGGACCATAAAAGGGGAGAGAGATATTTTGTAATCGTTTCCGGTTTGAAGCAGACACTGTTGTTGCGAGACAAAATGTATTGTTGTCTTGTATGGACACTATATGGTGAAAATGATGCCCAATGTCTCTTTCAGACTCTTTTTGGGGGACACTGCCTCATCAGAGCGCCCGTGGCAAGATCAAAATAATACGTTTATAATACAATAACAAATAGAATGTTATCAGCAGTGCCCTCGGGGTAACACTCCCCCCACCCCGCGAACATTGCTTCCGATAGAGATACCGGTGATGGTCTATTTCCAAAGCTACATATGTTTGATTTTAAATACTTCAGTATCGTCTCGAAACTTTACACGAACATACTGCTAGTTTCGAGACCATCTCAACAGTTAGCGTATAAATATATTCTTTTCGTCTGTGTCTGTAATAACGAAAATATTTTGTTCACGCAATGCCAACAGAAACTATTTTGATAAAACGAAGCAACGTGATAAGAAAAAAACGTAAGAAAAAAAGAGGGTTTGACGGGGAATCGAACCCAGACCTACTACTCAGAAAGCAGACACTTTACCGCGGAGCTAACTTACTACGTTGAATTCTATTTGTTTTATTCTCCTCAATATACCACATAAGAGTCCAAATGAAGGCAATTCAAAAATATGGCAATTTTGCATTCAAGATGGCGACTTCTCCAATGATTTGTTTCTTCACTTAAACTGAACTACGTCCTTACTAACATAGCGAAACCTGGCTTACCTACCAAGAGCACGACTTACAATTTTCATGGTTACAAATTTTTGAGCCGCCATTTTGAATCGAAGATGGCGACTTTTCCAACATGTCGGATTTTTCCCCTCACATGCCCTGTAATCTACACACTTGAACGCAATTTCGTGATTCCACCATATCTACAAGTTGTGTACAATTAGACGCCCCCTTATAACATTCCTAGCACTTTCTTACACCGAACATGACTATTTTTTCAAGTTTAAGGGCGGATTCGCAAACTACGCATCAGAATAAACATCACCTCGAAATTTCAACGTCCTACATACAGCCATTACAAATTTCACATTTTTTCGATTTGCGCCGCGAAACGAAAACGAATTTTAATGCTCTTTTTTCTATCATAAACTATGTTCCTAGCTTCACTGCCTGACAAAATATGACGTTTCTATGGTGTGCGGAACTACTCTAAAAACCAGCATTTCGAAACGACGAAAAATTTCGACACTTCATATACATGGAAAATGTCGCCATTTTCGTGATATCGGAATTTTCCCATTACTCACATCCCATGACGAACAAGTATGCAAAATTTGGTGTTTGTATGTTTTGTGGAAGTATGCAAACAATTAAGTGTGTTTCCGATTATAGTGGTATA
Source organism: Thermobia domestica (assembly GCF_964235325.1). Taxonomy (NCBI): domain Eukaryota; kingdom Metazoa; phylum Arthropoda; class Insecta; order Zygentoma; family Lepismatidae; genus Thermobia; species Thermobia domestica. The sequence goes on from NC_137459.1 coordinate 267,722,932, forward strand.
TAATTCCACAGACGCGGGCCCGCTACGTACCAGTACTATGTGAGCAGTACGTAGGAAGTCCAAAATCTAAGGAATTGAGTAGTGTAGGGGAACGACGTGAGCCTACTGTGGAAAAGGCCTGGGTTCGATTCCCAGCAAATCTTTCTCTCACTTTTTCTTTGTTGGAAAGTTTATTTTTATAGCATAGGTGATTGAAAATAAGCTTGACTTTATTATATACGGCATTTCATTCCAACCGGACCCGCAACTAAAACTATTAAATCGAAAGGGCACTTTTCCACGTATCTTATATATTAAAATTATGTACGCTGCCGACGAGACAATTTTCAAAAGGTGCCTATTTGTATGTGTGTATGAGCGTGCAGTAGCATACGCAGGAATTTATTTCGGGAGGGGCCAAACACAATATCAGTGTATTTTATATTGAAATTGCTAAACTTGTCCCAAAAATTAGGCTAAATTTACTCAAAAGTTGGAATTTCGGGGGTGGTCCGGACCCCCAGGACCCACCCCCGGCGTACGTCCCTGTGTGGGTGTGTATTTCCTTAAAATTAATATTTTATATTTTCCATTTGTGGTATTAACTTCAAATATGGCATACGCATGTATCTTAACTAGGACCATAAAAGGGGAGAGAGATATTTTGTAATCGTTTCCGGTTTGAAGCAGACACTGTTGTTGCGAGACAAAATGTATTGTTGTCTTGTATGGACACTATATGGTGAAAATGATGCCCAATGTCTCTTTCAGACTCTTTTTGGGGGACACTGCCTCATCAGAGCGCCCGTGGCAAGATCAAAATAATACGTTTATAATACAATAACAAATAGAATGTTATCAGCAGTGCCCTCGGGGTAACACTCCCCCCACCCCGCGAACATTGCTTCCGATAGAGATACCGGTGATGGTCTATTTCCAAAGCTACATATGTTTGATTTTAAATACTTCAGTATCGTCTCGAAACTTTACACGAACATACTGCTAGTTTCGAGACCATCTCAACAGTTAGCGTATAAATATATTCTTTTCGTCTGTGTCTGTAATAACGAAAATATTTTGTTCACGCAATGCCAACAGAAACTATTTTGATAAAACGAAGCAACGTGATAAGAAAAAAACGTAAGAAAAAAAGAGGGTTTGACGGGGAATCGAACCCAGACCTACTACTCAGAAAGCAGACACTTTACCGCGGAGCTAACTTACTACGTTGAATTCTATTTGTTTTATTCTCCTCAATATACCACATAAGAGTCCAAATGAAGGCAATTCAAAAATATGGCAATTTTGCATTCAAGATGGCGACTTCTCCAATGATTTGTTTCTTCACTTAAACTGAACTACGTCCTTACTAACATAGCGAAACCTGGCTTACCTACCAAGAGCACGACTTACAATTTTCATGGTTACAAATTTTTGAGCCGCCATTTTGAATCGAAGATGGCGACTTTTCCAACATGTCGGATTTTTCCCCTCACATGCCCTGTAATCTACACACTTGAACGCAATTTCGTGATTCCACCATATCTACAAGTTGTGTACAATTAGACGCCCCCTTATAACATTCCTAGCACTTTCTTACACCGAACATGACTATTTTTTCAAGTTTAAGGGCGGATTCGCAAACTACGCATCAGAATAAACATCACCTCGAAATTTCAACGTCCTACATACAGCCATTACAAATTTCACATTTTTTCGATTTGCGCCGCGAAACGAAAACGAATTTTAATGCTCTTTTTTCTATCATAAACTATGTTCCTAGCTTCACTGCCTGACAAAATATGACGTTTCTATGGTGTGCGGAACTACTCTAAAAACCAGCATTTCGAAACGACGAAAAATTTCGACACTTCATATACATGGAAAATGTCGCCATTTTCGTGATATCGGAATTTTCCCATTACTCACATCCCATGACGAACAAGTATGCAAAATTTGGTGTTTGTATGTTTTGTGGAAGTATGCAAACAATTAAGTGTGTTTCCGATTATAGTGGTATATAATTCCACAGACGCGGGCCCGCTACGTACCAGTACTATGTGAGCAGTACGTAGGAAGTCCAAAATCTAAGGAATTGAGTAGTGTAGGGGAACGACGTGAGCCTACTGTGGAAAAGGCCTGGGTTCGATTCCCAGCAAATCTTTCTCTCACTTTTTCTTTGTTGGAAAGTTTATTTTTATAGCATAGGTGATTGAAAATAAGCTTGACTTTATTATATACGGCATTTCATTCCAACCGGACCCGCAACTAAAACTATTAAATCGAAAGGGCACTTTTCCACGTATCTTATATATTAAAATTATGTACGCTGCCGACGAGACAATTTTCAAAAGGTGCCTATTTGTATGTGTGTATGAGCGTGTAGTAGCATACGCAGGAATTTATTTCGGGAGGGGCCAAACACAATATCAGTGTATTTTATATTGAAATTGCTAAACTTGTCCCAAAAATTAGGCTAAATTTACTCAAAAGTTGGAATTTCGGGGGTGGTCCGGACCCCCAGGACCCACCCCCGGCGTACGTCCCTGTGTGGGTGTGTATTTCCTTAAAATTAATATTTTATATTTTCCATTTGTGGTATTCACTTCACATATGGCATTCGCATGTATCTTAACTAGGACCATAAAAGGGGAGAGAGATATTTTGTAATCGTTTCCGGTTTGAAGCAGACACTGTTGTTGCGAGACAAAATGTATTGTTGTCTTGTATGGACACTATATGGTGAAAATGATGCCCAATGTTTCTTTCAGACTCTTTTTGGGGGACACTGCCTCATCAGAGCGCCCGTGGCAAGATCAAAATAATACGTTTATAATACAATAACAAATAGAATGTTATCAGCAGTGCCCTTGGGGTAACACTCCCCCCACCCCGCGAACATTGCTTCCGATAGAGATACCGGTGATGGTCTATTTCCAAAGCTACATATGTTTGATTTTAAATACTTCAGTATCGTCTCGAAACTTTACACGAACATACTGCTAGTTTCGAGACCATCTCAACAGTTAGCGTATAAATATATTCTTTTCGTCTGTGTCTGTAATAACGAAAATATTTTGTTCACGCAATGCCAACAGACACTATTTTGATAAAACGAAGCAACGTGATAAGAAAAAAACGTAAGAAAAAAAGAGGGTTTGACGGGGAATCGAACCCAGACCTGCTAATCAGAAAGCAGACACTTTACCGCGGAGCTAACTTACTACGTTGAATTCTGTTTGATTTATTCTCCTCAATATACCACATAAGAGTCCAAATGAAGGCAATTCAAAAATATGGCAATTTTGCATTCAAGATGGCGACTTCTCCAATGATTTGTTTCTTCACTTAAACTGAACTACGTCCTTAATAACATAGCGAAACCTGGCTTACCTACCAAGAGCACAACTTACAATTTTCATGGTTACAAATTTTTGAGCCGCCATTTTGAATCGAAGATGGCGACTTTTCCAACATGTCGGATTTTTCCCCTCACATGCCCTGTAATCTACACACTTGAACGCAATTTCGTGATTCCACCATATCTACAAGTTGTGTACAATTAGACGCCCCCTTATAACATTCCTAGCACTTTCTTACACCGAACATGACTATTTTTTCAAGTTTAAGGGCGGATTCGCAAACTACGCATCAGAATAAACATCACCTCGAAATTTCAACGTCCTACATACAGCCATTACAAATTTCACATTTTTTCGATTTGCGCCGCGAAACGAAAACGAATTTTAATGCTCTTTTTTCTATCATAAACTATGTTCCTAGCTTCACTGCCTGACAAAATATGACGTTTCTATGGTGTGCGGAACTACTCTAAAAACCAGCATTTCGAAACGACGAAAAATTTCGACACTTCATATACATGGAAAATGTCGCCTTTTTCGTGATATCGGAATTTTCCCATTACTCACATCCCATGACGAACAAGTATGCAAAATTTGGTGTTTGTATGTTTTGTGGAAGTATGCAAACAATTAAGTGTGTTTCCGATTATAGAGGTATATAATTCGACACCGCAATCTATGAGTTTTTGCCATCTTATTGCTGGGATATGAATTTCCTGCCAATAAAAATCGCTGAGATTTTGGAACGGAGAATTGTTTAAAAGCAATCTTTCACAACCTTCACATCAAGAATTTCCCAAGCAAACAAGCAAACTTGAAAAAATATATGATGACTGCAGGAGCGAAGTCAAAGAATATCGCGAGTAGGGTACAAGCTTTTAACAAAATCCATTAATTGTTTACGTGCAATGACAACAACTGTCAGAGTGATGCTTCTGCGTAGAATGGGAAAGGCTGGGATATATCAAAGTTTGATATATGTCACATTGTGATGGCCAGATAGTTGAGAACGAGCAACTCGGGAGCAGCGCAATTTTCCGAGTGTTCACGAGCTGCTGTTGTTAGCGACTTCCAGAGTTTGGAAAAGGACGGCGAAACTAGCACCAAACCACAAGACATGTGGGAGTCACACCTCCTTAAAGACATTGGAAGTTGTAGACTGTCAAAATGGATGAAACAGGCTAGGACTCAAACTATTGTACAATTAAAGGTGAAGCACACAATGAACAAAGCACAAATGTGTCTGAGCATGCAGTTTACCATACATTGTTAGACATGTTTATTCGTTGCCAATGACCCTAAAATATGTTAACTATTGAACTATTGTTAACCGCACGGTATGAGCAATAATGATTAGAGCGATTACGTGCCCATCGTCGTTGGACCGCAGAACAGTGGCACAACGTTGTATGGTCCGATGATTCACGATACTTCCTTCATCACATAATTGACTGGGTGATAATCTGTTGTCTTAAAAGGGAACAGCTGCTCGAGACGTGTCCAGTAGGATGACATCAAAAGGTGGTGGTGGCCCCATTATGATTTGTTGAACATTCACATAGTAATCTGTGGACCCGGTACTATATGCGGAGGGAACCATGCCGCCTTCTAACTATCGGAAGATCATTGCTGATCACGTATACAAAATCATGTTGGCCAGATTCCTAGCTAGGAATGGCATCTTTCAACAGGACACGCTTCTTGTTACAACTCCAACGTTCTGCTTCAGTAGTTCGAGGAAGTCAGTGGCAAATTAGAATTGCTGCAATGTCTCCCTAACTCACGCAGTCTTAATTCAATTGAATATCTTTGGGATGTCACTGAACGTGAGAACCGAACTCACATATCCCGTAAGAGGTATTTACAGGAATTGTGTAACCTGTGTGTGCAGATGTAGTGCGCTATTCCTTGAGGCACCTCCTAAGGACTCGTTGCTCCCATGCCAAGCCGCATTGCTGCTGTCCTGCAAGCCAAAGTAATTTTGTATGTTTAAATCACGGAGGAAACCGAACTCATACTCCTGTGTAAAAGAATATAATAAGGTAAATATTGTTTTCATTATATATATATATATATATATATATATATATATATATATATATATATATATATATATATATATATATATATATATATATTGGTTGTGATGGAAGACAATTCATATAAAATCATTACTTAAACATACAAGTAAGGTGGTTAACTAACTAAAATATCTCAAATACGTAATGGCTCATCAGTTTAAATAATTTGCATAACATTTTCACACATTTATGATTACGATTCATAACGTATTACAATCAAATGTCATTGATCATATATGTACAATGCCACTACACGTTTAAATCAAATACGTCGTATTTTACACAGCTAAAGATTAACAGACTCAACCAATAGAAACACATTGGGCCTGATGCAGAGTCCTTCTGACGCGTGATTAGTACCATACTAGAGAATTCGACTAACATATGTTTCCTGCAGTAGTTAGGCCTTTAGATGACGCTAATCATATGTCAAGACGACTCTGCATAAGGCCCATGGAATTTCGTAGAAGTTCAAACGTGCACATTCTTTGAATAACAAAAGTTCCTAGGAAGTAAACAAGAAGGATAAGGCAAGACAGCTAAGTAAGTGTGAACAAACCAAGAGGCTTAAGCTAAAATTGATATTACTTATTGAAAAAAGCAGGATAGCAGGAGTTAGTTTGAAGTATCCAACGAATACGTCGTGATTCACTTGTTCAGGATCTAAGAACCTTTCACTACTTATCAGTATACTATGTTTAGAGTTATCACTTATTCAAGATCTTATTTAAGGTTTACTCATTATAATAGTGTGTAGAGATGAATCGTGTATAAAACAAATGGGTATAGCTTTGGATTTGGGAAGGCACTACAAAGTTAACCTAACCTAACCTAATCTGAAACAAGAAGAATACAGAAAATATACCAAGAAAGTAAGAAATTTTAACTTAGAAAAATTGCTTCCTAAATCCAAAAATATGCCAAGAAATGGAAGATGGTTACAAGTTAATTTATTTTCTAATACGAAACTACACATATTTCTTTGTAACTCAAATACAGACTGTTACTGCAAATGTTAATACGAATAAATACTTAGGTTTACTTATTATTCAGTTTCGTGGTATGCGTTATTGAGTTGTTGGAATTAAAATAATGAATATTATATTCTGCAAACTCATAGAGTATAATTTAACGTTTAAGCTTGTGGTAAAATTACTTGTAATGGATTAATCACTTCCATTTTTCAAGAAGACCAGAAAGGAATCACAACATTGCATTTTTAAAACATTCTGATGCCATATTGTTTGTCAGAGAAATATAAAATGTCTTTTCAGAAAGCCTCACAAATGTACTATTTGCATGAGAGTCTTAAATCTATCATGAGAGGCACGGTGGATCAGTGTTAGAGCGCTTACCTCTGATGCGTGGAGTCCTTAACGCCCTGCCAATTAAGTTTGTGGTGGACAACATTGTGTTCATGGGTTTCCTCGGATTACTCCTGTTTCCTTCCACATTCTTATTCCAGTAATTCTTCCATCATTATTAATTTGACATAATCATTGTCTCCATTAGCCTATGACTTTAAACTGAAAGATTTCATTTCATTTTTAAATCTATCATGCACAAAATTTCATCAGTGTACGTGTGCGACGTACATATGGATTCTTTCAAATTATTCGAAAAAAGTGTGAAGTAGTTCTATTATTAAAATCATAATTTGTTTTGTAGAAAGAAATAAAATATACAAAAGGAGATAAAAATATAGTTGTACTTTGTTTTTGACAGTAAGACTCAACAGGGGAAGGGAAGGGAAGTCTCTTCATTGGCACATCAAAACCTTAAATCGACTAAAGCCCATGGACCACAAAGGTGTTGTTAATTCAACAGCGTGGGGAATTTTGCTCGTGGTTTCCCCGCTGTCTGTATTTCGATCTTCTGCTCTCTCTTAGCTCCGTAAAAAGCTTGGAGCACTCAAGCTCCAAAGTGGTAACTGAAGTTGATACAGCTCCCCTGCGGCGCCCAAATGTCCATACTCACTAGAGAAACTGAGAAGAGATATCGTAGCGCTCTGCTCCAAGTCAAACATCTAACAGAAGATCATGACATGTAAGCTAATGGCAAGATCAAACAAAAACAATTAATGGTCTTGAATTTCATCTTCAAAATTTGACCCTGCTTCTTTCTCAGTTTACCTCTCTGCATCTAGAATATGTTTTAATGCTTTCCTTATTACAAAACAATTTATAATTAACAAAAGCTTGTCTTATATAAACTATATAATTATTTATACAAACGATTTTGTATCTATTTATATAAACAATTCAATATATGCAGTTAAATAAAAATAAATGTTGAATACTAAATAATTTCGTATTTATTTAGAAGCAATGCATTCAGACGTTTCTTGTCTAGCATTATTCTAATTCAATTCTCTGAAGACATTTTAGTTACAGGGTTATTATATGCATACAGATATTTTATTCAAAAAATTAACTAAATAAATTCCAAATTTAATTTATGACACATAATATGCTGCACCTCCGAGATAGCGGTTTGAAGCTTCTGCTATTCGAAGATCAGCAAGACATAGAGCAAAATTGTGAACAAATAATTTTAAAAAAGTCTAGTATTGTTCAATTTAAGTTATGTTGGATACAACAATACACATATTCTAAAATTGACAATGTCTGTAAATAGACCTAATATACACTGTAGGTATACAAACTTCGCCACGGTACACTTCAGACAAATACTGTAGAATCGTGAACATTGATCTGGTAAATATAATAGCTGCACTAAGTAGCTAGATACATCTGGTATGTGTAATACTTACTGTGTGATACTGAAGAAAAAAAAAACACACACACACACACAAAGAAACAAAAGCCTTGCACGTGGCAAATTTACCCGACAGAGCAAAATCAATTTCACCAGTCTGAAGTAATATTATATAATTCATAGAAAAGAGTGAAGTTTGTTTCAAAATAATTTTATAGTGCACACAGTATCTAAAAACAAACTTGAAAGTTTTCACCTAATGATATACAAACCACAATGAATTATATATTTTTCATATGTTTCTAGACGAGAAACAAATAAGTACAGTAATGTTAAGTAAATATCAGATTCTTTATTATTCAATATTTGCTCCTACTTATTCAACTGGATATTGCTTCTTTTTGTGTATCAGCATTTCAATTTAATAGAAACTATATCGTTTGTTTAAGGAAAGCTATATAGAAAATGCTAGGGATAATAATTTCAACTCGTCAAGAGGAAAGCATTAATCGTTTCTTTAGTAAACATGTGACATTTCGTGTTACTGTTAACTCTTGACAAGAAAAAGATAATGTCTAGACCATTTCAATGGCTTCTGAAAGTAATCATAAGTAATGAAAACGGAAATGTACGTATCATATAGCTTAAGTTAATTGTGAAGTTATAGAAAAGGCACGGGCCATCGCACTGAACTTCCTCACTTAAAAAGACTCAAACTAAATAATTGTATGCTGGAGTTACTAATGAAACATTATTTCGTGAAATATGAACGAAATTATAAGGTATTATTGAAAACCTTCGCTTAAAGAAAACACATCCCCAAAAGTAAACTACTCATTGCAGATTTTTCCATCAGAAATTAATTATGCCAGATATTAAGGTTTTTAATGAAACAATTTATTTATAAAATTACATCAAAATCGGATGAGCGATATTCGACAACATTCAAAAAACACATATCAAGAGTAAACTACCTCTTGTGAATTCTTTTCGTAAGGAGTAATTTACACAACATTATAGAGCTAGTAATTAAATATTTACTTATGAGTTATGAACAAAATTACCTGAGTCATTTTCGAGAAAATCATTTAAAAAATCACCCTCCAGAATAAATTGCCCATGATAGAATTTTTTGGACAAATGAGTTATACCATATTGTTATTATTAATGAAATATTTATTCATGAAATACTGTATGAACAAAATTGCATGAACTGGTTTGGGAAAAATCGTCCGAAAGAATAACCGGCAAGAATAAATTATTCCTCGTAGATCTTTTCAGGATAAGTGAGCAATGTCATATTATCAGATCGTTAGTGAAATATTTATTCAAGAACTATCAACAAAATCTCGTCAGTAGTTTTCAAGAAAATCCTTAAAAAAAAAAAAAAATCTCCAGAATAAACTACCCATCTATTTTTTTTTTTTTTTTTGATAAATGAGTTACGTCATAGCATTAAGTTATTATGAAATACTTATTTACGAAACATGAACAAAATTGCTTGAATTATTTTTGGGAAAATCGTCCGAGAAAAGTCATCCCCGAGGATAAACTATCCTTGCAGATTTTTTTCAGGGCAAGTAAGCTATGCAATATTATCGGGTTATTAATGAAATACTTTCATGTAATATTAACAAAATCGACTGAGTGTTATTTGAGAAAACAGTCCAAAACATTCACCTGAAGAATAAAGTAACCCTTCTTGATTTTTCGCAGAGAGATGTTATACTACAATATATAGTTGTTATTAGATTTCCAAACTATGCTATACATGAGTGTCAAGTATTATAGAACTTCTTCACCCCTCCATCTGTTGACAGGTATCAGAGCAAAAAGAAAAAAAAAACATCGAGATGTTGTATTTTCCAATCGATTCAGTGTCCCAGGTATAGGTGTCATCTCCTCCATTAACTCTCTATTCAAACCGAAAATGGTTCAAATTAGCCATTTCCGGTTTTAACATTTATGAGTATAGAACGGAAACAGTAACATATGGCGCAAAGCGGTTCTATGCAATAAATTTAGTGCCTCAATACAACATATGGTTATCTACATCTTCTCTATAGAAAACAGAAGAGGTTCAAATTTACTATTCCTGACGGTTTCGATACTGATTTCCGTAGATGAGAAATAAAAAAAAAATATATATATCGAGATGCAGTTTTATGTAATCAACTCAGCTTCTCAAGAATTGCTTTCCAAGAATAGATAACACAAAGCCTAAACATATTAAATAAGAAGGAGTAAAATAGTTTAGGTATTGGGAGTATGGATAGATGAGAAATTAAGTTACTCAAAACACATAGAGGAAATCACGAACTAAAGCAAAACAGTGTCACACAAATTAGTCACCACTGCAAGAAGAGACTACTAGCTACCATAGAAGACACTACAGATGGTACACAACAAAACAGTAATTATGTCAGTTATAAAGTATTGTGCGAGCATTTGGTGTTACAAACTCTTCATTAATGCTAGATTGAAACAAACAATTAATAGTGCACAACAAGGTGCACTCAGGGGCAGATTAAAGGAGGGGGCGAGGGGGGCGATTGCCCCCCCCCCCCCAAGAGCCCTCTAAAATATTAGAATTACACACACTGCCGCTTGTAGCTTACCGCCACAAGAACGAAAGCTTGGGATCGTTCTTGCATTATTTCGAAAGAGGGTTAATTCTTTAAATTCTATTTAAAAATAATATCTATCCGACATGTCGCGTTTACGCTAACGATAATTCGAGTCATAATATCAGATAAATCTCAGGAAGAAGGACGGTGTTACTTGAGGCTAGAACATCTGGAAAACTATCCATGGCTGGTTCTTTCCCATAAGGAGAGGGATCTTTTTTTGTAAATATTGCTCACTTTTTGCAACGGGTTTTTTGGGGGTCTATCGAAGAAACGTGCCCCTCCAAACTCTTGGAACTAAACCTTTGAAGAAATTCGCTACTTTCTACGGTATTTTAGAAACTCACAACAAGGCACAATATCACATTAACGCTCTTGAGGTCGGAAAAGTGTTTCTGAGAAACTGCTGGGAACCAGTAAAATCAGTCGAGAATCAAATCAACTCGTCAAGAAGACAAGTCATCCAAAATCGCGACAAACTAAAATTAATGTTGCGGAATGTGATATTCCTTGGAAGGCAAAGCATTGCTTTTCAAGGCCACAGGGACAATGCTTGTGCGGATAATTGACCTCAGGTGGTGACGGTACAGAAACTACGTTCAACGAGGGCAATTTTCGAGAATTGCTTAAATTTAGAATGGCTTGTAGTGACGATCTCTTAAAAAGTCACTGGACGAAAGCATGGAAAATGACCATTTTTGCCAATAAAACCACAGAAAATGCCCTCATTGAGGGTTGTGGATGAGAAATCACGCCTGTAAAATTGTCAATCGAGTACGAGAGGATCAGTTTTATTCTATTATGTTTGATGAGACTACGGTCGTTTCGCACACATCTCAGCTGTCTTTGATTCTAAGGTACGAACACATGGGTGAAGTAAGAGAAGACTGCTTCGGTTTCATTGATCCTCCACCAGCAGAGCTGAAAGGTGAGAACATTGGTTCGAGCTCGGAATCCGAAGACGCAGAACCACCCAAACTCTCACTGACTGGAGGGAAAATTGGAGAAACTGTTCTATCTTTGCTACGAGATTTCTCACTCGACCCGAATTACTGCGTTGGTATTGGTACAGATGGTTGCGCTATCACGACCTCCCAAAGTCGCCGGGCAGTGCAGGAGATCCAGAAGGAGGATTCAAACGCGCTGCACTGTTCATATTGTAGTCACAGCCTCAACTTGTCCCTCTTCAGGTCGTCGTCAGTACAGTGCGTGAGGAACTGTCTGGAAACAACGAAAAAGATCATTGCGTTTTCCACAGCATCTCAAAGCGTAATATTGTCCTTAAGCTCATGGTTAGTGGCCAGTTGGAGACATTGTGTGAAACGAGATGGGTTGAACGTAACGACGCGGTATTACAATTTCACGTGAAATTTCAATAAATAAGTGAAGTTCTACAGTTTGTTTCAAGTGTTCCGAGTTAGATACAGCAGCCAAAGCATGGGCACTTTCTTCTGCCTGCACGGCAGCGAGTTTATTGTAACTATTACTTGTCTTCAGGGTGTTCTCACGATAACCCTCCCCTCAATCGACTTTTGCAGAAGACAAATTTAGACATGAACGCAACGTCAGATGCCATTCAGGACACTATCGCAGCATTAAACAACAAGCGTTCAAACAACAAAGAATTCAAGGCAACCTTCGAAGCAATATCCAGAATGGCTGCTAGTGTCGACGTGCAGATTCAAACTCCTCATCTCACTCAAAGACAAACACATCGTACGAATTTCAGGGCAGATTACACGACATCTTACTACTGAAGAACTGTCTACATTCAGTTTATAGAGTCGGTTGTTGAGGATCTCAAAACTCGTCTTGCACAGGAAGTTTTCAATGTATACGAACTCAACATTTTTTTGCCAACACGCGCAACTGATTAAACTCTGAGCAACAACTTCCGCATTCTAGCAGAAAGATTTTACAAAACTATCGGAACTCAAGAAAAAAATGCTATTTTCCCTCTTTAGATTTGAATTTGGAATTTGCACTTCTAAATGGAAGAGAATTAAAGAAGAAGGTGAAACTCTATCACGGACTGCGTTGGAGGCCTTGCCCACCAGCGACGAAGATCTTCACGTGACTATTCGAAAACTGCTGCGCATACTTGTAACCCTGTGGTACGGATTCCACGTTAATCAGTAGGTCTCATATAGCTTCGCTGCTGAAAGGGACGTTTAACTCAACATCAACTCAACTTGTAACCCTGCATTCGAGCATGGCCAGTGCAGAACGATCTTAAGCCACATTGCACCGACTGAAAACGTGGTTGCGATCTCGTTCTGGCGAAAAGCGGCTGAAGGGACTAGCACTTTTAAATGTCATAGGGACATTGTCGTAGATCGCGACAATATTATATCGACAGATACGCCTTGGGTGGTATTCGCCGAAAAGCGTGTTTTGAGTGTAACTTCTAAGCTCTTTTGTCCCTTCGTTTAATTCATTTTACTAAAATACAGAAACATTATGAGCGTTCTAAAAAATATTTAACCTGGTATTTTTTCTAGCAAAATATTTAGTAAAGCATAGCCATGACCAGACCTGTAGACAGAAAATCTTTTCGGGGGAGGGGGCATTGTGGTGAAAATTCCGCAGCAATTATATATTTTACCCTCTTTTCCTGAATCCGTTTTACCTTTCTTTTTTTTGGGGGGGGGGGATTTCGGTAAACATATCCCACTCCACAACAAAGAGCCCCTCCCAAGACGTTTGGTTTAATCCGCCAATGGGTGCACTCATAAGATCTCTAAATGTAATCAAACAAACTCAACGTAAGGTCTGCAGATACTAGCTCAAGAAGAGCCAATATACTTCAAGGTATTTAGTAAAATGACAAAAACAATGAGACAAAATTATCCCAGGACAGATTCCAAACAACGAGACAAAATTACAGAAAGGAAAAGGCAACATCAAAGGGAGGCAACAGCTAAAAGGCAAAACGTGTGGAATATATACTAACGATACAAAGAAAGAAAGAATTACCGGAAATAAATAGGGAGACCATGGAAACACTTTCCGGTAATGTTAACATTATACCAGATATGCACCCAGAAACGCTAGACATCGTATTTGTGAACATTATGTGACAATGGAAAACATTAAAAATACTAGAGATGAACTGAAAATTGACACATGGATAAACATCAGACGTAAGAAAATGAAGCAACAAATAAATAAATAAATAAAATAAATAATACGAATAATAATAATAATAATAATAATAATAATAATAATAATAATAATAATAATAAACTAACCAAACATGTAGTTAAAAATATGTGGAAAAGAACAACAAAAGCAAGAAAAAGAGTAGAGTATATCTAAACTGAAACTAAATAAACAAAAGAAAATAATTTTACTAAATAGAATTCTGTCATCAACAAATAAAAATTCTTGGAAATACACCCGGAAAAGATAATTTACATTTTATGTATTTAGTGTGCAGTGTTTGTGATTATATATTTATGCTTGTGCATATGTAAACTGTGTTCGTTAGTGGAACGACTAGAAATAACAAACAAGGAAATCTAGAGATCAAGAGAGAAGAACTCAAAAGAAGAAGAGTATAAAACAAATTGTTTGTTTGCAATATGTCTTTGTTAAATTTTAATATAATACTTTATTTTGTTTTTATTCGTTTTACTTACAGGTGGTGGGAGGAAAAAAATCCTCAAAAACTCAATCAAGGATAAATTTTAACGAACGACAAAACTGACTATAAGAAAAGAATTTAAGTATTAATCCTTGTACCTTCTTTACAGGGAATTTTGTAATAGAATGAAGCAATAAATAAATAAATATATAATAATAAAAAGAGTATGGTTTACAGGGTTTGTCCATAAAATAATAAGACTGGCCGCCGTGCGGCGCTGCAGTCACCAGCAGCGCGCTCCCCGGTGTGGGATTTGTACTGGGGGTCTAAGCAGCAGTCGTGTCCGATCTCTGAAGCAGAGAGGATCACGCGTGGCGCAAAAGCTATTTTTTGTTTTTTTTCTTATCGCTCCGGGACGAATCGTTAACGCCGTTTTCTACACAGAAGTCCTTGCGCATCTGCGCAGAGCCGTCAAACGGAAATAACCAGGGATTTCCGATCGCTGGAAGCTCCAGCACGACAACGCTCCAGCCAACACCGCCTTCGTAGTGACCGCCTGCCTGGCCCGGATAGGGGTTGCAATCTTTCCGTAGCCACCGCACAGCCCCGATGTGAGCCCACCAGACCCTTTCTTGTTCCAAAACTTGAAGGGAAGCCTGTAAGATTACCGTTTCGACGATGTTCCCGCTATCCAACGGGCTGTCATAGTCTCTGAAAGAGGTCACGGCTACTGACTTCCAGGGAGTTTTTTTTAGCGTAGAAATCGCGTTGACAGCAGTGTAACAACGTCAAGGAGACTAGTTTGAAGAATATTAATAATATATACCAATGGAATCAATAAATTGTTTTTGCCAGACTCAATCTCATTACTTTACTTACAAACCCTGTAATATACTAAAATACCACATTAAATAAAAGTTGCCTCACCTCAACGTCCTGAAGTTTAAACAACCCAATACAAAGAGAAAGAGAAAGAGAGAGAGAGGGAGAGAGAGAGAAATGTATGTCAAAGGATAAGATAGTAAAAGATGGCAGAGGCTCTTGTGACTGCCCTATAGTAAGTCCTAAAGTAATACGTCAAGACAGGGGAAGTGAAGACTATATATATATATATATATATATATATATATATATATATATATATATATATATATATATATATATATGACTTGACGCAATTTTTGCATTAAGTTCTGAATACAATCTTCCATAGGGGATTTTCTTTCTGCGTAACTAGCAAAGAATACCTCTTGTGTGCCCTTAATAGATCCCGTTTGCATATTTTCTTTGATTATCACAATTCACTGATACACGGTAAAATGCCATCTTCTCGACACGACTTGATTACAAGAACTGAACAGTAAAGGGAATAACAGCTAAACAACATCAAATTAGGCGCTTGCCTTCGCCATATCGCGGCTCCAGGCAAGAAACACACTCTGGAAGGTGTTCAACACTTGCGTATCAGGCTGTACGTTGGTGTCAGTCAGAATTACTCAGAGAATTACACACAATTATTGACTGGTGTTGTGCGGTAGGTTTACTTAATGTTGGTCACCCAGTTTAGTCTGTTTTATTCTATCTATTTCTAGCTTTTAGCTATTTATTATCGTTTTGCTCTATGGAAATCTACATTCTAGCCGGAAGTGGTTACCTCTGCTACTTCCGGTTTTAATACGGAGATGAGAGCGAAGTATCTTTCTGATGTGCTGAATCCATATGAAAACATATCTTGCTGTCTCTTACCGTTTTGCTTTTCGGGGATCAAAATTCAATCCGGAAGTGGTTAATATCATATTCGACTTTGATAGAAAGGGTTGAAATGGAATCTATTTTTGGGCACTGAATACGTATACAAGCATCTCTCGACAACTCTTATTGTTGTGATACGTGTCGACAGACGAATAGACGGGCGGACATAATTTGTTCCTTATACAAGACTACTCACACATTCATTATCGCATAATTTGGAAATCTGAAACTGAAACTCGACCATGCGCGCATCCAGATCTTTTTTAGTTGGGAGGGGTCCATTTTTTTGGGGGGGATACAACAACTCATTACGTCTATGTAGTATTGAACGGGTATTATTATGTATCCGAAAAGACGATAAGTAATTGTAAAATATTTCCACTTATATTTCCAGAAAAAAATGAAAGAAAAACTAGATTGTTTTTATAAGAGTAGAAATGAAGTGTGAGATCAAATTTTCTTGCTACATCAACCATTTCCCTTTTAAACAAGTATAGTTTTAACGAGTTGTAGAAAGGTGTGTTGAGTTAGGATATTTGCTGGGGGGATGGTCCGAACCCCTGTGGGTGTGCTCCTGAACTCGACATAATACTTTTACATACATGGGAGAAGGGAGATGGAGGTTAAAAAGCAGTCATAATATTTGTGAATCTGTAAATGTTCGTAATAGAATAGAAGGCACAGTCCACAAAGCCGATAAATATAGCAAGTAATAAATGGAACTTGGAAAACTTCTTACCGTCTTTCTTTTCTCTTCTGCAGCCACTTCTCTTTACAGAAGCATGCTACTTAAACTTAGTAGCTGCTGGTGTGTTCTCTCCTCTTCATATTGATCTCCCCAAACTCCTAGATTCTGAGAAAAAAAATCTTGACGGTGCTCATGTAAGCGTAAGCTATAGCTACAATCCGTTCAATAATGTTGCGTACTAGAAAAA
Source organism: Thermobia domestica (assembly GCF_964235325.1). Taxonomy (NCBI): domain Eukaryota; kingdom Metazoa; phylum Arthropoda; class Insecta; order Zygentoma; family Lepismatidae; genus Thermobia; species Thermobia domestica. The sequence continues at coordinate 267,739,972 of NC_137459.1, forward strand.
ACGAAAATTGCAACGCGCGTAATGATTTTTGAGAAAGAAAAAGTACTCTACGGAGACAATTTCAGGAAATGAATAAAGTGTCCTCATCAGTGACAGTATAAAGAGCAAGGCATTTTCTACAATTCCTTTCTTTTTCCTCTCACTTTGCAGAAATAATTATTTTTCTTTCTGGCTTCATCAAAATTGGGGAAATCTAAAAATGACGCTGCGTAAAGAAGGTTTGTTAGTGAGGTCCTACTAAGATGCACACTTAGTAAGTTGCATTAACATTTTTATATCTCTTAAGGTAATATCATTTGATCTAAACACTCTTTATTTATTAAGGAGTAGAACTCTTACGAAGGTTATTAGTTGTACCGTATTAGTTTAGCCAAGAAATATGGTGTCCATGGGTTCTGCCTGGATTCTACAGTTTTACGTATTCTATCATCCCATGATTATAAATCATTCATTTGTAAGGTAAGTACGCCCAATTTCGCATTTATTTTGTTTTGATATATTATCAATTAGAAAATTACTAAATAGCTGACCAGATCTAACCAGATTATGATCTATGGGATTGTAGTAGTCAATGGTGATTGTACTAGAATATGTTTTTTCCCAATTTAAATCCAATTAGTTTCTAAATCAATTTTATGTTAAGGCCTCTAAACAGAATTCACTTCTTGATAAACTGACTACAGGAGTTAATTATTCATAAACTTTCAAACTAATTTTATTACACCCCCTTCGAATTTTTCGTTCTCAATCTTCACTGAAGATGAAGGTTATGATATTTCTATATGACATGAAGTAATACATTTCTACTTACTATTAATTAATAATTACTAATTTTTAATTTACACAAATATAAAAAAAGTCAGACACTTGATATACTTCCTGAGCAAACTTCAGTTTCGCTAGTCTTGCGTTTCATTTTGATAGTATTAGGCCTGAAGAAGTGATGATGTTAGATCTCCGGGGTTAATTTCATTGCACTAGGTATGAAAAGTAATATTACGAAACTACTGGGATTCCATATTGAGCACAGAGCTCCCTGGCGGCTAAGCGGTTAGCATACGCGTCTTTGGTGTGGGAGATCCGGGTTCGAATCCCGGTGGGAGCTCTTGTGGTTCGGATTCCACGTTAAGCTGTAAGTCCACGTTTCATATAACCTTGCTGCTGAAACGGATGCTAAAACTGAAAATGAAATCAAATCAATCTATATTGAACACGTTACAATATTCGATCACGAAGAAAAATTTTGCGGTTCCGGGGGAAATTCCTCCCGGAACACGATAATCACTGGTGAAAACTATCTTGTAAATTGGTAAAAAGTATGAAGATGCAGAATTACCTAGACGAAAGATATATATGCCCGTAAGCAGCTGACACAAGAAAGAGATCCGTTAGGTTTGATGGTTTTGAGCAATGTATTGTGAGCAGAACATTCCTAGAATTTTACAAGGCAAAGAAAGTAATTTCAATATTAAGAAGTATTTTAGGTGCATTGAAAGAGAAAATTAACTTCATGGGTTAATATTATATATTTTAAAGACAAATGAAGAGTATAAGATTTGTTCTCCGAAGTACAAAAATGGGCTCTTTGCTCTAATGGAACGCAACGACATAGTTACAATAGGAACGTTCTATTTGAATATATTCATATCATATAACTCATATCTGCTATATAATTCATATCTCAATTCAGATTTTTTTGTTTGCTGTTTGTAAGTAAAGAGGTGAAACTGTACCCAAATTGCTCACTGATTCCGAAAATGACCATATGATTACCGTACCACGTGACGCTTCCTCCCTATTCATGAATATGTAAATGAATGTTAATAAGATATCCTGCAAGCTACGAAAATATGAAGCATGGGAACGTGGCCATAAATACTAGAAGGAAGCAACAAATTGATGCAGAAAACGTGAAGTAACGAAAACATTTTGCATTAATTGAAAGTAGACCTATATTACACAAACAGTTCATCTGTGGGGTTTTCTTAAAGTTTTCTGTCAAAACGAACATTATATAATTTCATTAAGCACTACAGAATTTCAGTAATGCAGGAATATCATAAGAATAAACTAATCTTTCTTGCTATGGAACTACTACCGCTTCTCGGTTCTATACCACTAGGATGTGGTACTTTTACGCAATAAATTCTTTGCTTTTAGCCTATATCCTAGCAACTCTGTGGTATTTTCTGGTAAATTAAGACCACATTCCACATAATTAAGTTTATCGTTTAAATGTACCTAGCATTGCACATTGAACATTGTCAAATCGATATGAATTCTCAGCAGACATTTTATTGATTTAGTTTCTTTCTGGTGCTTACCACATAATTGATGGGGAAAGTACTGGTATTTAATCGCTGTGGTGCACCTGGCTTAAGGTCGAGGAAATCGGATTCATAATTGTGTGTTTACTTGTGATAACGTGTCTCACGATCTTCACCGTGTTTGATTGGCTGGCGTCACTCCATGGAAGTACTGAAAGGCATTGAACTCCTGTTTCCAGTTTTCCAGTTACGCAAACCCCCGGTGCTTGCACGAAATACATTCTATAATGCCCACGATTTGTCTCTGTGCAAGCCTTATGCAAAAGTTCTCAAGGTACACTTGCTCCACGAAATGAGTTATATATTGTGTCTGTTTACTGCTGTATAAAAGTCCAATATATATGAAAACAAATTATGACAATTCATACAGCCCCGTTTTGATATTTTATACACTAAAAACACTATTTTGCGATCGGATACAGTCGCATGACACGATACCACAACACTGTAGACTAGTTCCTTTCACTGTGATCTCGAATTTCTGCGCTATAAAGCAAAACAGACCCATCTTTCTTACACTAATTACAAGCTATATATATATATATATAGGTGTTGCAAAATAAGTGTTACAACTCTTGGGAGGTGACTCCTACCACTGAGACAAGAAAAAAAGTTCTCTTGAACTTTCGCCTATCGGACATAGTTTCAGATCTACAAGGTGCCGAAAGCGTGGGAAAATGACTTTCGGACGCCAATAGTTCGGAAACTATGCAACATAAAGAGGGCGGGTAAAAAAATTCACTGAAGAAGTCATACCTGCTGTATTGAATTTTGCATGTTTCACAATCCTACCATGCACGCGCAAGGGATTCCCCAAAGGAACGTAGGGAGTCCCGGATACTCTGCCAAATGAAAATTGGTCTAAATGGATATGAATTGATAGTGTTTCTACCAGGTAACAATAATTCGTTTGTATTAAGTCGATATCTGGAACAAATACAAAATGGCGGACACCTTCATGCACGTTGTGTGTCGTTGCATAATCGTCAGGTACGGATGGTGGCCAACAGTGACGTTCTGAGTATTAAGTGTAGCGAATTTGTTCTCAAATGCTCTAGAAAGACTTCTGGAGTGTCGGTAGAGAACAACAGATAAAGCAGGGTGGTTCACATGTGTGGAAATACGTAACAAAAAATGCCCAGAAATGTACTCATACTAAGTAAACGTGAGTTCAAAGCGTCGGAAATGTAAGGAATAGCATCAAGAACATGAAAGCCATTGCCGATTCACCAATAATATTGCATCAGTCAGACGCAATATGATGTGCACGGTTGCATACCAATAAGGATGCAGCAACTGAGGCCAAGTTGAAATTTGCAAGGGGACTCACTATGGAACTGGGTAAACTAAATGAATGTCTCTAGTGGGATCACATAATCGATCTTGAAATAAGGCCAATGTGTGTGTTGATATCGACATGTAGCTAATGGACAAATGTGAACATGCTCCACTACTGCTGGGGCACCGTCTCACGTGCGAAAACTAGGAAAATAACGTTCTACATTCTGCTATTACATCTGGTGCACTTTTTGGTAGAACGTAACTACAACACGATAGTATCAATTTCCCTCTTTGTTTGGGACATTGTCCCACAGTCGACACATATGAAAAGAAATCTCTTAATCCATGGTTCAAATTCTGAAAGAGCGTAAAAATAACAAACTTGTATCATGTCCCGCGTCTTCTGGGGCATATGACGTACTCGAAATATACGAAAATACGTCCAGAAATATGTATCTTACACACAGTGCACATGCCAAGACAAAGACGAAAATGAACCAATTTGGCGCATGTAACACTACAGCTGGAACACCATACATATGGAAAATAATACGACATGAGAAATAGGAAGAAACGTCTTAAACCTCTGATTGTTTACAACTGTGCAGTAGGAGTAACAAAATGAAACACACAAGCATGTCGGGAGGCTGTACAAGAGCGCTTGCCAAACAAAGTGTGTACTCCTTAAAGAAATGAATACAGTGAAAGTTAGGCTCCCTCGAGCCTCAGAGTTAGAGTGCTCGCTTTCGCTCGCGTGGTCGCAGCTTCCAATCCTACTGGGAGCCCACAGCCTCAGCATCAAGACCCGAGTAGTTATTTTCCTATTTTTCGGACGTTCACATTTGACCATTAGCTACATGTCGATATCAACACACACATTAACCACATTTCAATATCGATCATGCGATCCCACTAGAGACATTCATTTAGTTTACTCAGTTTCTTATGAGTCCCCTTGCACAATTTCAACTTGGTCTCAGTCGTTGTATCCTTATTGGTATGCAACCGTGCACATCATATTGCTTCGGTCTGAGGGAATATTATTGGTGAATTGGCTTTCATGTTCTTGGCGCTAATCCTTACATTTCCGACGCTTTGAACTCACGTTTACTAAGTACGAGTTCATTTCTGGGCATTTTTCGTTACATGTTTCCACACATGTGAATCACCCTGCTTCATCTGTTGTGCTCTACCGACACTCCAGAAGTCTTTCTAGAGCATTTGAGTACAAATTCGCTATACTCAATACTCAGAACGTCACTGTTGGCCACCATCCGTACCTGGCGATTATGCAACCACACACAACGTGCATGAAGGTGTCCGCCATTTTGTATTTGTTCCAGATATCGACTTAATACAAACGAATTATTGTTACCTGGTAGAAACACTATCAATTCATATCCATTTAGACCAATTTTCATTTGGCAGAGTATCCGGGACTCCCTACGTTCCTTTGGGGAATCCCTTGCGCGTGCATGGTAGGATTGTGAAACATGCAAAATTCAATACAGCAGGTATGACTTCTTCAGTGAATTTTTTTACCCGCCCTCTTTATGTTGCATAGTTTCCGAACTATTGGCGTCCGAAAGTCATTTTCCCACGCTTTCGGCACCTTGTAGATCTGAAACTATGTCCGACAGGCGAAAGTTCAAGAGAACTTTTTTTCTTGCCTCAGTGGTAGGAGTCACCTCTGAAGAGTTGTAAAACTTATTTTGCAACACCCGATATATATATATATATATATATATATATATATATATATATATATATATATATATATATTCACTAACTTCCTTGAAAATGTGTTGTGTTACCACAAAACAAGCCTCAGTTTCGTACTCAACGTTGTCAATTTCTCTTACTTTCGTAACAACAAAACTAATGTAATACTCGCAAAGGAAATTAGATAATGATATATTTCACGTGAGTATCCAACCCAAAACCAATAAAAGAGTACTGTGAATTAGTTTAAGTATAATGAGTACCGGTACCTTGTCTTTCGTTTGCGTGTTACGCAGAGTGCCGTTGAGGGTTCCAATGAAAACATTTATTTTTTATTTATTTTTACTTTATTAATCTCTGGTATTATTACATTGGTACAAAACTAACTAATCATGCAAGAACATTTAAAAAAAATATAGTGTCAGCAAAAACGATTAAAAGACAAATATATTTATAATGTCAATTATGAGAGAACATATGTTATTTCACCTGTGTACACTGTTGGCCTCTGAAAATAATAGCCGAGATAAACGGTCTTGATCTTTCAACTTTGCAGGTAGCATTCGTAGGAAAATTAATAAAACTGAGTACTTTATAAGACTATGGAAAACTGCGTATCACATCTAACTTTTTTATGTATCCTATACTACTCTCAAGGAGCTGAATTTTGGCCATTACGTACAATATTGCAAGATAAAAATAAAAATCATGATAGTTGTGTTTCTTCTGACAGTGTCCCATTCGGAATTCGAGATTCTCAACCGAAGTATTTTGAAATTACTATACTTATCTACTGGTTTTCATAATTAAGAATCATGATGTTAATTTTTATCTATGCGTTCTTGATTACTAGGCGCGGCATATTTCACTGTAAGTTACATCAGATATGTCTTTAGTGTACCCTCTCGCTAGTTTCATTTCCGTTACCTTACATTGTTGAATTTCCTTATTTTCCTTTCCCCAATTTTTATTTACACTTTTGGATATTGTGTGTGAATACGTTACAATACACTGATAGATACACATTTAAGAACAATTCTCATACATTACCAGATTCGGATCAAATCCGGGTATGTAGGGGGCGGTAAGATCATAGTGTCTATAAAGGATATCCTGCTGATAGTTTGAAAGTTGTCAGGCAACGCGAGGAGCTAATTTGTGTGCTCAAATCTGTGGTTGAATCAGTGCCTATGTCTGCAATGGCAAGATGGTGTTTGGGATACACTCCATCATACGATCAACATCTGTGTGATTGTCTGTCTTCGCGGAAACTACTTATTTGACTGTTCCAAGTGATTATACGTGTAATTAAGCTAAATAATTTATGTTACTTGAATACTGTACACATGTCCAATGAACGCATTACTGGGATTGATAGCTTCTTTCGCTGGGATCTTTGAACTACATCCTGAAGTCCTTGGTATTCATAGATGCGTTTCCACCTGTATAATAGTTGGCAATATCATATAAGCCTCTGAAGATAATTTAGCGAGATCTCTATTACATCTGTTCGCTGTATTACAGTACTTTTATTGCCGTTATTTTAAGGTAGTAATGAAACATATGTTAATAAACAAACAAACTTAGAGAGAATTGAAACATGAGTTTGAAGAAAACGCAATAGAAGAATACAAGATTCAGTTTGAAGGAAACCCCTCCCATAAATCATTGTAAAATGGAATTTTATACTATAATCATTCAAAAGGAAAAAAAAATGTATAGTGTACATGATGAAGAATTTAAGAAATATAAATAACAAAAATGGGAAATGATTATTGAAATGAAATCTTTGAGTCTTACGTCCCGCGGTTATGCCGGTTAGGCTAAAGGAGACGGTGATGATGAGTAATGAATGAAATGGTGGAATGAAGAAAGTGGGAGGAAACGGGAGAACCCCGAGAAAACCCACGCACACGGTGTTTGTTCAGCACCAAGTTCACTTGGCGGAGGCTGGGATCGAACCCGGAACCCGAAGCACCAGAGGTGAGCGCTCTACCACTGAGCCACCGCGGGACGCGTCTACAAGCAATATTCAGAAATTACATCTCCACGCTCCACTGAATGGAATGATTTTTCTTTTAATTTTTCATTAATGGGCATAGCAACTAACTGTGGTCTTATTTATTTAACCAACTTCCAGTTACAGCCTAGTACCCTTGTAACCCTTAAATTATTAACAATCAATAACAACAATGGGAAAGGAAGTGGAAGAAATCCAGCCAGGATCATTCCTGCATTTGCCTGGCAGAACTAAGGAGAAACTCTGATTCTCAGCCATGAGATTCGAACGCGGAAATACCCAGTTGCAAAGCAAGCACATCAACCACTAGTCTACATAAGTTCGTTAAATATTTTATCAAGTTTCCAACTAGGAGTTTAATATAACAATTAATGATAAACGCAAAGTAATCAAACTTTATGTGCTGTCTTTTTTCATGGTATACTTACAAAATAAAAGCTAAGAATCCTTGAATGCTACACTATGATGCTATTTTCATGCCTGTCACGTTTTTATTTTATAACGCGTTTAGGACTCAACGAAACTAAGATACAGCTATTTACTGAGGAAATAATGTCAGGCAGACTCAGAGCACAGGAAACAGGAGCCTTAGTGTTGCAGCTATCTTGTGGGCTTACGAAGTCACGTGGACTTCGTACTATGGCAAATCTTTGAAATTTTAGTATTAAAGGCGGATAGATATAAGGATGTAACGATAGAAAATGTAATACACCTTTGCATAGAAACATTATGCACTAAATAAAGCCCAGCTTCATTATGAACATTATATTTCAACATTTTATAAGATAAATTAGCGTGTATTACTTGATATAACTGTTGAGTCATGAACTGAACTAAATTGATATTACACTGTAAATTCATCTACAAGTTATAATCACAGTAGAACTTAATAATGCACACGTAAGAAAGATGGAACTTGACAAAAATTGAAAGAAACACGTTAAAATAGCCTCTCTTAAGAATGAGATGCAAGAAATTCCATTAGTTAAATTTAAAAAAAAAAAATGAAGATATCATATAAGGGATGTAGTAACGGTAAATTAAACGATGGCGAAAATGTGGAATAAAATAACTCTATACAAGCAAGCAAGAACAAAATAAAGAAGAAATATTTTATGTTTCATAACTAAGAGAGGAGTTAATACACAGATTAAAATGGAATAAAAATCTTGTACACATCTACTGGATACATTATACAGTGTGTTTCTAAACAATACCAACAACGTTTGGGAGGTGATTCCTGACACCAAAATAAGACAAAAAGTATAGACCAACCCCAGTGCACAATTGCTTCCTTTCGGAGTTATAGGCTGCCGAAATCATGAGAAAATGAACTTTAAATGTCCATAGCTCAAAAAACAATGGGACCTATCGCAGTCGAGTCAAGACTTCACATAGGAACTAGTATGTGCCCTATCCAAATATCCATGTTTCAGAATCCTGTAGCACTTCCGCAACAATTTTTATAGAGGTACTCGTAGTTGGTGAGTACTTAAAATTATATGCCCGTAGCCAAACTTCCTCCATTAAAATTGTTATGAAAGTACCGCAGAATTCTGAAACTTGGATATTTGGAAAGGGTACTCATTAGTTTTTAAGTGAAGTCTTGACCTGACTATGGTAGGTTCCATAGTTTTGCACTCGGACACTGGGCTACAGAAAGTTGGTACTGTGGAGTGAAAAGTTGAGGTTCATATCGGTTTGGTAAGATGTGCGTTTATGCCAAAGTCACTAAATTGGTATGCTTTCTGCTGTAGTGGATATTATTAATCAGGAATTGTGCTGGTGGAGATATTGTGGTTTGACTGTTTCATGTTCAATTTTGTGGGATCACTGATACTTGTTCGTGGCGGCATGGACACACAGTCACATTGTAACGTTCTAGAAAATGAAATACTTCGAACAGTGTAGTATTTGTGCGGAATGGACCCTTGCTATTTTCAGAATGACAATACTAAGATACCATGTTGTTGCGGTTACTATATGAGGAGTACCTAATTCAACGCTTTGAGTTTCCTAAATATGTCGCCGACCTAACTCTTACAGAACGCCTTTGGGATGGTTTCGTCCGGCTGGCGAAGTCTTCAAAAATGCAACCAACTTCTGTAGCTCACTTGATTCAGATTTTCCAAGAGAAATAGGGGAACATTCTAGAGGATGCTCTCCACAGCATATTGAAATTATGCCTCAAATGGAAACTGCTGTTGTAGAAGCAACATATTTGGTTGCCTGATTTTGGCAGAGCAAAAACCCACAAATAAACATTCTAGGTAGGTGGCCAATACCTTCTTGTTAGATAGTGGTGGTACATATTTGGTTATCTTTCAGTAAATGAATATAAACAACATATTCTAATAGCAATTCACTCTATGGACGTGAATCCCTCTATTTATTCTTGATCATCGCCAGGACATATATTCATTTCTAATTTACTGCTTTCAGAAAATGTCTTCATTATCTTATTCATGCATGATTTCGACAAAAGTTTTACCATTATTTACCGTGTTTTATTATTATTATTATTATTATTATTATTATTATTATTATTATTATTATTATTATTAGGGTGCGAATTACCGGGGGGATGAGGGGGATTTTCCCCCTCAATCACATTTTGTTTTCCCCCAAAGAAGTCAGCTGAAGTATCCCCACCGGGGATGCTCGCTTTCCCCCTCAAACTATGCTTAGTATAACTCCAAATTTCACTGATTTTTGTTATTTCTTGTAAATTTAATCTTCTAGCTGTATTTCTACTTACCACTTAATTACCCACTATTTTCAACGTTTTTAGTAGAGCTATATTATTATGAATACGGTTGTTACTTGCAAGTGTACCCTCGTACCATTCAGTTCGTCATCGTTTGTGAATTTGAATGTACTAATTGCGTATAACAAAGCCACATATAGATTTATAAATGTTCTTAGCGGTTGGCCAAGAAGAAGTAAACAAATAGCTTCTTCTACCATACTTGGCGAAGTTCGGATATTTCATATTCATCCTCTATATTTGTATCGATTATCATCTTATTTTAATTTTTGTTATAACATGTTATTTCATTTTCCAGTGTACTCTTTGTTAGCACATGGTCTTCATTCCCTAGTAGGTTGTGTGTATACAACTCAAAAGTTGCATTTAATTTGTGATAATTAGCATAGTAATCACTGCTTTTACAGTTTACGGAAATGAACTTTTGAAACTGTACTCAAAATCTGAGATATAGGTATTCTCTCGTAAGTATATGTTAACGTACACGCTGGGGTATACGCTCCTAGTGAGCAGACATGTTAATGAAGGTGATTTTTAGGTGAATAAGCGAATAATTCAAGATTTGTTTCAGCATTTGTTAATACGACTGGTTCTCCGTGTCATTGTGCGTGTCTGTATAAGCATTTCAACAGGAGCGGGTTTTCTTTATATCCAAATGTGCAGGCGTAGGCTAATGACCCTAGGTTGATTAGGGATGTCTCAGGAATTTTTTTACCTGAGATCATGGTGTTTTACGGTAATTTGGGGCATGGTGGGAATTCCTGATAAAATTTCTCTCGTCCTTGGTATTCAAGATAGAAACTTGAAATTTGGCACACACATTCAGTATACCAAGTACTATTTCTCAGATTTTTTTAGATGGCTACGTTCAAACAGGGGGGGGGGGGCAAATTTCGAGAAAAAAAATTTCCCTCCGAAATTTTCACTTTGACATTTTTCCCGCTTCTGGTATATGGTATGAGCATGCAAGTGGTACCATTTGAAAGCCAGCTCTATTCTGAAGAGAATGAGGTATAAACCATGATCCTAGCATAAATAGTGACGATGCAGTAGCTGCTTGACTGAAAGTCTAAAAAATAGCCCAAAAACACAAGATCCCAAAAGGGTTAAAACACGTTCAGAAAGGTTTAGTGGTGTGTGTGTATGTCAGACAATATATATGTGCATAGTTGTTGTCGGTAGATTTATTAAATTAATAAATCTCTTATTTATTACAGATGTCACACACACATACACACACACACACATATATATATATATATATATGGGGGTAAGGCATTTATTGTCTCATTTTGAAATTTGAATCTTCAGACTATGTCCTTTGGTCTAATTTTATCCCCCCCCCAATATAGATTATCTAATTCGCACACTGATTATTATTATTATTACTGTTTTTTTTTTTGGTGTCAAAAATAAGCTTTCAAATATTCTCTTTTTCGTCAAGAATCACTAACAAGTAACACTTTCCAAGTATAGAACTCCGATTTTGATAAAATTTGGCAGGTAGATACTACACATGAAATAAACGAACACGTGTTTTATATATTCTGCAGAAAGACTGTTTTAGGGGGGCAAAAGACCCCACCCAAAATTTTGAAATTTGACACGCGAAAGAAAAAAACAAGTTAACCGAAGTGAACGAAATTGTACACACATATTGTAGACGTAGAGGGATACATGTTTCGTGTTTTCCTGAAAAAAAAAGAAGAAGAATAAAACGATTAGGTGGGGCACGCACCCCTCCAAACCTTTGATCATGACATATCAAAAGTGCTAATAACAGTATGTCAGATGTGTATAAAGGACACACAGAATTGCAACTAAACTTTGTATAGGGGCAATACGCAAAAAAATAACAAATACGGGTTTTTTGTTTTCTGCGGAAAAACAGTTTCAGGGGACAAAAGACCCCATCCAACATTTTGAAAGTTGATGCCCGTAAGGCTAGAAGAAGTGAACCGAAGTGAATAAAATTTTGCACAGATATTGTAGATATAAAATGAGGGAATGTGTGTTTCGTATTTTCCTGAAAAAAAAAAAAAGTTTGGATCGAACAGAAACCTCTCCAAAACTTTGATCGTGAAATATCAGAAGTGCTAATAACAGTACGTCAGAAGTGCTTGAAGGATATGAAGAGTTCGAACAACACATTGTGTAGGGACAATATGCAGAAAAAAAAAACGAATACTTTTTTTTTATTTTCCTAGGAAGGAAACGGTTTTGGGGGGCAAAAGCTCCCATCCAAAACTTTGGAATTTGAGGCACAAAAAGCAAGAAGTAGTGCACCGAATTGAATGAAATTGTGCACAGATATTGTAGACGTAAAATGAGGTAATTAGTCTTCGTATTTTCCTAGAAAAAAACGGTTGAGTGGGGCACGGACCTTCTAAACCGTTGACTACGAAATATATCAAAAGTGAAAATAAGTATACGTCAGAAGTTCCTAAAGAATATGAAGAATTCCAAGGAAACTTCGTATAGGGACAATATGCCGAACAATAAATGAATCGTGTTTTAATTTGTGCAGGAAAACAGTGTTGGGGCTGTGAGGTGCAGGTAGCTATAGGAGAAATCTATGCATACCAAAGAACACCACCACAATAATGATGAATAATATAAGGTGGAGTGGCTAGGGATATTCAAATACTAATGTAAATCTAAAAAAGAATGCAAATTAAATGCGTTTGCATAAGTACATTCCTGTTTGGAGAAATAATAGTCATCTCCTGTAGAAGCCGCCACTGCCACGTTTAATTGTCGGTAGAGCATAAATAAGCAAATAAAGCAAACAAAAATCAAATCTCAGGGTATTCTCTGACAACAGTTACGGTCTTGCAGTTACTTATAAAGAGTTTCAGAATCAACAAAGGTTAAATAATAATAATAATAATAAAAAAAAACAAATTTCAAAACAAACATGTAGCAGCCTGTTAATCACTCTTTATACTCATAACTGTGTCTTTTTAAGTTCTTTGGGCGTGCTTCTTCCTGGGCCCCATTCAGGAAGATGGTCAGATGTACTAGAGTAAGGAGAAAAGTTTCCTTGGCTCTCACTCCTGAAACAAAAACATAGGGATTAGCCTTCAGGTACTCACCGTACAGGAAAACAGACACCCTCGCTATACTTTTGGTAGATGAAGATTTATTCTTTCTTAAGCAGACCATAGATGAAATGAGGTAACACTTAACACTTCCATATTTTTACTACACTTACTATGAATTTACTTTTTCTTGGTGCACCACTATCACTATGTGAATTTTACTCAAAATATTTACACTGTAAAAATTTAGGAAAGAAAAAAAATAATATATATATTGAAACTAGAGGTCTGTCTGACCTCTCAAAGATCTGCTAAACAGATACACTTAAACAAAACTCACTCCTCATAATTGTAAGTTCAGAGTCTCTGACAGTCTTTCAGAGAGGAGGATTAAAAATATACATACATATATATATATATATATATATATATATATATATATATATATATATATATATATATATATATATATATATATATATATATATATATATATATATACAAATTTCATAGGTAAAACTCATATTTATATATATATGCTGCCGTGTTCTGGTGAATCAACTTCCCTTATGTCCACTTATTCGTAATCTAGTCCAAGGTAGGGGCTGACACACTGTCCATGACTAACTTTACAATGGTAGTTTTCCATATTACCATTCCACTAAAAATTGCAAGATTCGTGACGAGACGGACCAACTGGATGGTACATCTATGTCGGTGGTACTGACTCAAGGAATGTCAGCCTAGTGGCAATACAAAATGACTGCTAGTCTCCTTGTTTTAAAATGTTCAAGGATGGCACTGCCGAATTGCGTGACAGGCCTAGAAATATCAAATAGAGATTTGACGATGAATTTTCTATTCCATACCAGGAATTAAAGATCATTGCCACTGCACTGTTAATAACATTCGTTGGCAGAATAACTGCTACTTAGCGATGCAGGCTTAGATATAGCCAAAATAGCCATAGTTCAGACAATATTTGAAAAGAGTGATTTTTGGTGAAACAAACACAACATAACGTGGTTTTCAATCTTGGAGAATAGCACTGTTCTGTATCACTCGTAGTAATTCCACAATAAAATTGATATTTATAAGCACTGTCCACTAATAAGAATTGCTGCCCGATACATGATTATACATGTATATTATTCACAGAACTCCTAGGGAAGAACGGAACCTTCACACATGTTCTGGGTAGTTACTTCTCAATACTTGAAAAGTTTGAAACTGCACACACGATATTTACGAGGTAAACTCTTCTGTGTCTATGAAACAACTGCCCCTGTTCAGCACATGAACAGGTTATTAAACTCCACAATTCTCAGAAACTAGTCGACTCGCTCTTCTAAGAATTTTCCCACAAAGGGTTTGATGCCTCAGGCGAATATCGTGGGTGGTCTCCTTCATCCAGCACCACAGAAACTAGCTTCTGCCTGCACACCTAACCAGACACCTCTTGGTAGGTGCTGCCATCACGTTTGAGAGCGGCCGATTTAAAAGCTCCTGCATCAAACAGAAGTCCATCACAATAGCATTATAAACATTTGCTATTTTCACTGAAATCAACACTTTGAATAATAGATACACATGATTAAATATACAAAAATAAAGTAAATAATATACAGATTACAATGGTAAAAAATATACACAGCTGTCATCTCTCTGAGTATTTGTAGGAAGTCTCTTTTCCTCTGGCTTCCCTCAAAACTGTATCCTACCAACCCCAGTAGCCATCATCGCAAGAGAGAGAAGAAACATCTTAGGTTATGATTAATTTTAAAAATATACAAGAACTAAATGTCTTAAACGCTGGGAAACACGTTGACAAATCTAGTCATGAATTTTAAACGGTCTTTCCAAGAACTAGTGAGCGTAATACGTTAATATTAATATTTTACACATAAAATGAGTCAAAATAAAATACATGTTTTCAAAAGTGCAGTGCATCCTGGGAGAAATACTTAGATCCGCTTGCTTTCAAGTAACGAACTTTGGGTGAAGCGAAACCAAGAGCTTGCGACGTGTGAGATTCTTTTAAAAGGTGTGATAATCTCACCTTTAGAAATTCAGAATCTATCATGTTGACGCTAAAATTTTTACGACTTTTTCAAGAAAGCCTGGAGAGCGTCTGTAAGCAATGTATCCCACTCATCATTGCTATACAAGGGAAGTTAACAGTGTACTTCCTATACTTAATGAGTCATCTTCTCTTGGTCATTCAGGGATTTCTTCCCTCGTGAGTTGTCATAGACCTCACATGCAGTTTCAAGGCGGACTAGTGTCGCCAAGAGAAAAAAAAAATTCTCTGTCCAACTAGCTCTGTAGCCCCAAAGTTCAAGCTTCTATACATGAATCCATTGCATATGATATGATTTCTCCTTTAATTAATCATATGTAGATTAGTATGATGACTATATAACTTCAATAATGCATGTGATATATACAATATAAAGTCCCATTAATGAGATTCACGCAAGAAATAAATGATTCATAGCCTATAAAGGAAATAAAATACAAACATAACTACAATATACATCAATATTGTATTAACACTCTCGTATTACGCTCGGTGTTTACCCATTAATATTCATAATAATAGAATAATCATTAATATAAACGCTAATTAATAAGAAATAAATTTGACCACAAATTACTATATATTTAAATATTGATATGCAAATGTGCACTCATCTGCATTTTGACATGCAGATGAAGGAGAAGGCACTCGGCCTTCTACAGGGCCTAGGCCCCCTCCGAAAAAAAGTAAATATTACCGTAATAGCACAGAAAGGAGTGGCCCGAAGCAAATTAAATTGTGTGTAGGTATTCTATAGACCCTATGTAAAATAAGGCCTTTCGTCTTTCTCAAGTGTCCCTATCCGTTTTGCTTAAAATTTGGCACATCAACAGCAAACAGGAAACTAATCTACACGTGTTTTTCTTTATGCGGAAAAAAATGTAAGGGTTGAAAGTGCATCCTGAAATATTATCAAATATGTTATACTGTGTTTGTGCTTGTTGTTCATCTGCCAAATTTGAGTAAATCGGATGGAGACACTTTTGAAACACGAAAGGCCTTATTTTGCATATCCAATATCTACATACAATTATATTCGCTTCGGTCCACTCTTTCCGCGACTCCACCCCTCGGTCCACTCAAAAGTTTCCTTTTTTTTCTTTTCAGGAAAATACGAAACGCATATTCCCTCATCTTACCTCTAAAATATTCATGCACAATTTTATTCACTTCGGTCTATTCTTCTTGCTGTTATACTTCTGATATACTGATATACTGCTGACACTTCTGATATACTGTTATTAGCACTTTTGATATTTCACGATCAAAGTTTTGAAGGGGTCTGTGTCCCACCCAAAGGTTTTCCTTTTTTTTTCAGGAAAATACGAAACGCATGTTCCCTCATTTTATATTTACAATATCTGTGCACAATTTCATTTACTTCATTCCACTTCTTCTTGCCTTTTAGGCGTCAACTTGCAAAATTTTGGATGGTGGCTTCCTGGCTTTTGCCCCTCAAAACCGTATTTCTGCAGAAAATGAAAGTAACCTTTTTCGTTTATTATTATTATTATTATTATTATTATTATTATTATTATTATTATTATTATTATTATTATTATTATTTGCCTATTGTCCCTACACAAAGTTTTGTTGCAATTCTTCATGTCCTTTAGGTACTTCTGACATAGTGTTGCTAGCACTTTTGATATTTCATGATCAAAGGTTTGAAGGTGTCCGTGCCGAACCCAACCGTTTGTTCCAGGGAAATACGAAATTCGTGTTCCCTCATTTTCCGTCTACAATATCTGTGCAGAATTTCGTTCACCTCGGTCCACTTGTTTTTGCCCTTCGGGCGTCAACTTTCAAAATTTTGGGTGGGGTCTTTTGCCCCCTAAAACAGTTTTTCAGCAGAAATTTAAAAAAAAAGCACAGAAAGTCATTTATTTTATTTTATGTGTACTTGCCAAATCTTATCAAAATCGGAGGGTTACACTTGGGACGTGTTACTTGTAAGTATAAACAGTTCCTAAATAAAACACTCCTAGTAGATAGTAGATACGAGCTTGTATTTCAGTCACCTATACTGACTTGTGAAGCAAAATAGTAAAATACGAATAGGTAATATGATTCCTCAAATAAAATATTACTCATTGAAGCCCACGTTCCCTTCACCTTTTACAATTAAAATCTAAATATTGAGATATAAAAAAAAATCGTGCCTGTATTAACTACCAAATTGCTAACTTATAAATACGGATGTATAAGTTCATAAAATAATTTAACGAAATTACAATAGTATTTATATGTAACATGTACACACAACATCAAGAAATAAAATTTGTAAAATACTGTGAATGCCATGTCGATAATTATCTCTGCTTGCGCTTGAATGAAATTAAGTTTTATATTGCTTTCATTTTTAAAAATAATAAAAAATAATCATAAACGGGAAAAGCTTCGAGCAATATTTGAGACAAACTTCACGAACAAAATGAAAAATATAATAATGGTTTATAAAGACACACATACATATATAGAGAAAATAATTCGCAATTTTAGTATTGGATGACTCACCTTTCATTCTGAGGCAGAGGAAAACCATCTAACGTCCACTTGATATTTGGAGTTGGATTTCCCGAGGCAACACATTTCAGAGATATTGATGGACCCGGCTGAATTGTTTGTTGGATGAATTTGTACACTAGTCGTGGAGGTGCATCTGGAAAATGAAAATACTTTTAAGTACAGTATGAAATCAATGCAGTGGACAACTGAGGAGAATGTTAGTCACATGTTATAGGGTCATATTCTGTGCGGTTTCTGTCAACACAACGCAAAATTTGGACTTTACCTAGATATTGTGCAATAATTGTAGAGGGCCGATGCCCTTCTACATCATCTGCATATCGAAATGCAGATGACGGGCACATTAGCATATTGATATGTAAATATGATAATTTTTTGGTTTAATTATTTGCTTAACATTAGCATATTCAATGCATATTTATTTGATACTATTAGTAATGAAGTGTGAAACACCTAGCATAGTACGTGAATATTAATACAATATTGTATTATATTGTATTTATTTCATTGTGTTTATTCCAATTTATAGGCCTTATATAGTGTATTACTGGGTTGCATAATATTACTTCGTTGTTGCATAATGCATAACTTACAGGGGATGATGGAAGATAATGAATATAAAGCAGAGATGAAGGATTAATTAAATAGAAAATGAGCAGATTCTATAAGAATCATACTTGATTTTCTGAACGCTTGGAAGAGAGCTAGAGCTGAGAAAAGTCTTTTTTTTTTTCTTTCCCGACTTACTGTCGCCGATACTACAGGATGGGAGGTCTCTCTCAACTCACCACGGAAAGAAATACCCAGAATAGAAGCTAAATAAGTATTGTATACCCAGGAAGTAGCCTATAGACTTCCTTTGGTGAATTTACACTGGGTTTGATACAGTATGTTGAAACACGGAGTTCGTATTGTTTAAAATGCCATAAAGTTTTTCGCTTCTACATGCGAAATTTTAGGTTTCTATAGGTGTGATTTCCAATGTACCTAGCGTCAGCGTCTCTTCCTCCCCCCCTGTTCACCAAAAACCAGTAACCTGGCTAGCGAGCCTCTTGCTTGGTTCCCAACATGCAACACCAATTTGAAAATGTGTACTCTAATTTGACTTATTTTCTGTGTTTAATATTAATATTTACGTACTAAGCTATACTCGTTCTTGGAAAGACCGCATAAAATTCTGTTTATTTTTAACAACGTGTTTCCCTTATCGAACAAGACACTTAGATCTTGTATTTGTGAAAAATAAATAATTAACAAAGATGTTTCCTTCTATCTCTCTCCAAGCAAGCATGGCTGCATTAGAAGCAGACACTTTGAACGACAGCCACAGAAATTGGGTGTACCGCTGCTTCTGAGAGAGATGACAGTTAATGAAATGTATAAATATGTATTCTTTGTAGGTTTAACTTTATTTTAATGTATAATTTCATATGTTTATATATTTTATTTGTATGTAACTAGCAAAGGAAAACAAATGTAGGCGGAAATCTATCATAGTTTCTGCTGTAAACAAAAACTTCTGTGCTGGCCGCTATCTGGAGGAGGGGCAGCACGTGTCAGCCAAGAAAGGTGAAGTTGGCTACGAATGGTGGCTGAAGAAGGGCATTGACACAGGAGACCACCCGCAATATTCGCCCCAAGGCAAGTACCTTTTGTCAAAGGGTGCTTGGAGAAGCAAGTTTCTTCGTTTCCTGTGTTTTGCCAGAAACATATACTCGTTTTCCTTGGAGAACGGGGTAGTTGAAGCTAGACTCGTGAAGTAACAAGAGATAGTTTTGCGGTGTAATAGGAAGTCACCTGACTTCCCGTACAGAGTTCGATACCCAGGACACGGTGAGAACAATTGTTTCGGTTCCCCGGGATTTGTCCTGTGAACAACTATATCGCGAGTGTGTTAATCTAAATTTCTTCAAGAGCATGAGATAGTCCAGTGACAAACAGTGTATGACTTACACACATTTGTAGCTATACGTCAGTGGTACTCATTCTATTCAGTGACAATGGAAGTTTAAATTTTGAAATCAATTTTTTTTTAATATTCATCCATTCTCTGAGTGCTTAGAACACTCAGTAGAGATCAGATAATTTGAAGCTTATTCGTAACTCCCAGTGTTAATATGGGACACTCGCATTTTGCCAACTATGGGAGAAATATATATCCTAACATATCTCAAATAGAGATATATCACCGAGGCCAGTAACGCTATTAAACTGTGCCTGTCCGTGGACATTTTTAGCACAAGGCTGCAAGTAATTAATTTGCTTGTTTTTTAAATTGGAGCTACTAAACATTCTTTCATAGAATGCTTGAAATTCAGCGTACCATATCTTCTACCAGAACATTTTCGTGTAGTGGAATGAGCATCTAGGAGGACACTGTGTTCAATCAATTTCAGAACTTGTGTACGTCAAGTGAAGTTTGAACAGTGCATCACCATATAAAAATCTTATTTATGTTTATCTTCAATCTGTGTTGTTAGCCCACAAATATAGTGAAATATGTTTCTTCAACAGTGAAATACATCTCTCCTCTAAAACTGTTAGAGACAAGAAACTCTAAATTATGAGGAGATAACATAATCTTGTAAATATTTCTATATAAGTTTTTTTTTATTTAATTAAAAGTCAGACAGACCTTTTCAGGTTTTCAGTTCATTCTACATTATTTCTCATTCATTTTATTTTTTTTTTATCAAGTGTATCAATATACAAGTAACGTGTTTATGTGATAGTGCACTACAAAGGTGATAAGTATTAGTGTATAATGTGTGATATCATCTCATCCACCATGTGTGAGATTCCTGATTTCTATCTGGGAAATAAATCTGTCAGCTCATACCAGAACAACTGTTTATTCAATTGCTGTAGGGTGAGTACCTGCACTAATTATATCTTTGTTTCAGGAGTGTGATTCAAGGAGACAATTTCCCCTTGATTGTGTATGTTGACCATCTCTCTGTATGGGGCTCAGAGAGAATTCTGCCCAAAAGACCAAAATAACAGCCATGAAATAGTGAGATCATTTACAGGCTGCTACCTGTAAAAATTTAAAGTATAGTTTTTTTTCTTTTAACCTATTTGAAACTTATAACTGACTCACTATTATAGCATCCTTGAGCATGGTTGTTATGCAGATGGCCCTGAGATCTGCTGTTCTACAGAAATACATAATTTTTGCTCTACCGACTTCATAAGAGAGTGGCGGCCCTTACAGGAGAGAACCTGATCTCCAAGAGGGAATAAATAACTTCTTATATTTTTTTGATATTTGCATTTTATGTAAATACTACAGTAAATTAAATATTCCCAGCCACTCTCCTTCAACATATTTTTTTTATATTGTGTTGGTGTCGTTAGGTAAACAGTAGCTTCGGCTCTGGCCACCTAGCACCCCACAATAATAAGTGGCTACCCAGCTGCAGGGCACGATACTTCACGCTTTTGCGCCACAATAATAAGTGGCGCCATCAGCGTTAAGGGCATGAGAGTATAATTCTATATACTCATATGGTCAACATACGGCTTGTGTAAAATTTCGGTATATGTTTTGTTTTTCTCCTCCCGAAAATTTCCAAGAACGTAGGTGTTTTGTGTTTTGAAATTTATTTATGTTTGAATAATTTTGTCTTAACATTACTATAGAATTCAGTTTATTTAGAACTTTGGGGGGAAGAAGTTTTGTAATTCCGTTTTACTCGTAAATGGTGGTAACGCGAGCACAGGCTCGAAGAGGTAGAAATATGGATAACGAGTTCGTATTTGAAGAGTTCGCTCAGAGAGCTGGGGAGCTCTCCGAAGAGAATAGTGTTAATGACGTGCAGAGCGCTAGCGAGCGTCCCGTCAGCGTTGTGGGAGACGCTGATGCGGTGGATACCGTTCCGCCAGTTCCCAGTAGGGATCCGGAAGTACCATTGCGGGAGGAAAGGGAGGTAACCACGGATACTACAGAACGATGTGTTAGCCCAGCCGGTAACATAAGTAGTGCTATGGTAAACATGAGTAATTTGAATATTGCGGCCATGTTTACTGAGCTTTTGGAAGGTCAGCGGAAATTAGAAAAAAGGTTAGAAGCAAAATTAGATGAGAATAGTAAAATTATACGGGAAGATTTGAACTCCAAATTAGAGGAAAGTACAAGAAGACAAGAAGAAAATAATCGAAGTTTAAAGGAGGATTTGAATTTAAAGTTAGTAGAAAGTTCAAAGGGTCTGGAAAAGCTAGAAAAGAAAATCGAGGAAAGTAATAGCACGTTAGAGACAAGTTATCTGAGACTAGAACAGGCGGTTGAGTCCAGCAATGCTCGTCTTGAACTCCAGATGGAGGCTGTGAGTTCAAGACTGGAGCAAAGTGAGCGTCAGCTGACGGAACGCCTAGAGCTCACGACTGCAGAGCTTAGGGGGGAAATACATCAGGCCAGAGAAGAACTGTCTACGCGTGTAACCGAAACTTCTAGCAGGATTGACGAAGTTCAAGAGAATGCTTCTAGCTTAGCCAGACAGTTAGATGAGAATTACACAGAACTTGCTGACAGTGTTAGACAGGTCTCGTCTCGTGTAGAACAGACCACTCTTACTCTGAATAATCAGGTCAGGCGAGTGGAAGTGAATTTCACTTCCCAACTAGCAAGGATCCGGGGGGAACTAGAGCAGGAAACGCCACTCGATGAGATCAGGTCAGAATGTAACGGCAGCATCCAACAGATGCAAGAGACCGTTCATGACGTGTGTGCACAGCTCGAGAAGAAAATGGAGGAGTGGAAGAGCTCCATTCAGAAGGAGACCAGTGAGGTGATAGAGGGGAGACTCGCTAACATCTCTGTCTCCGGCACACATGAAAGACCAACATCTCCGAATAATGTCTCGAGTCGCGATCTGCCTGGTTCTCAACCTGGGAACCTCGCTACTTCCCGCGAGACAGAACCTGTCCCGTCGACGTCTCGCTCATGCAATCATGAGACGAGACAACATCTCGCAACAGCGTTTGGACTAATACACAGGGATGTTACTTTGCCTGTGTATTCAGGGAATGAATCTGAGACCGAAACATACAACTTTCTCCAAGATCTCGACCGGTACTTTGAGGTCACTGGAGTACCGGACGAGATGAGGCTCAGCTTCATACCGCGAGCGATCCGGAATACTTGCTACCAATGGTTTCAAGTTAACCGGAACAAGATCCACACATACGAAGATTTTGTGCATAACTTCAAACAGTGTTATCTTAGCGAAGAGCGACTGGCAAACCTAAGGGCAACGATTCTCACCTCCCACTTCGACACCCGTGTACACAAATCCCCCGCAGAATATCTGCTGGATTTGTTACATAAAAACAGTATATTAGAGCCAAGAATGTCTGACGCTACATTATTGAAGGTACTTCCGCGTCATTTCCCGAACTGGCTGTTTAGGGCGATAGTCTCTTCTCGCCCAAAGACAATAGCAGAACTTCTAAATCTTGTACAGGAACTGCAGTCGTCGATGACAAATCGCGACCAGTTCTTCCAGGGTAACCAGAGGAAAGGGGTCAACATGCTCCAAGTGAGCGTGGAAAACGAGGACAATAACCCCTCTGGCCACAGTGGGAAGCACGCTGCTCGTAAAAAGAATAGAACGAGAGAAAATCAGCGTCCTTACCAGAGACAGAGACATCAAAACACGAATAACAACCACCAGCGATCCCCGCCTCGCCATCCGAGCAGCGGAAGTGGGTCGTCTGGCTGGTCACGTGGGGGGAACTCCCACTCCTCTCACAACAACAACAACATTCGTGGAGCCCGCGGTAGGAGGGGAGGAACGCGCCAGACGGAAAGACCACAGGGAAATTCCTTCCGTCATGCGGACGAGGAAATCCAACTGCTGGAACACTATGACCGGGCGCCTCCTCCTACCAGCCAGAACCAAAACATGACCAGGAGTAACCAATCCTCTTCTTCTGCTCCCAGAGAATGAGGATTGTCCGCATGTGCTTGGGACAACGTTAAGATGGCTATGGAGAACACGAGTACATCTGAGTTGACAAATAAAAGTTCCAAGTATGTGCGTAATTTAGAAGAAAATGTAGAAAATATTCATTTATATGAAAATACGTGTGAAACCGCAGTTAAAGAGATTTTTGAAAATGTAGTAGAAAAAGAAGAAGAAAACTGTAAAATTTGTTCAGAAATAAAAGCTAAGAAGCATTTCAGTGAAGGCATGTTCAAAAATAAGTTAACCTTGTTAAGTAGGACAGGAGAACACATCGATTTAGATAGGGCTGTATATGAAGAGGCCAATGGCATTTTTAAGAATTTATTCGATTCAAGTAATGAAGAACTACCCAGTAATAACGTCATCTCACTACCAGAGATTAATGTACTTTTATTTGGAAAGGAAGTTAATTCTTTATTAGATACAGGAGCGACTTGCTCCGCTATTTCTAAAGAAATTTGGGACTCCGTCTCAAATAGCCACCCCACACCCGCATTTTTGAGTGCTAAGAATATACGGGTTACGTCTGCTTTCGGAAGTAAATCAGCGACGATCATAGGCCAGACGCTGTTAGTCATTCAGATACATGGGAAGGAATTTCATACATTAGGCATCATTATTTCAGGTCTGAACAGATCTTTGATTTTAGGTTCCAACTTCTTTACAGAATCTCGTGCCGTGTTAGATTATGATACTGGCCTTCTACATCTCAAACATCCTCATGATGTAGAAGTCAAATTTAGATCTGTAGATTGCGAGACTGAGGATCTAGTAGTTCGTTGTTTAGAATTGAATGGTGAGTGCGAGAAACCATATAGTTTCATTGAGGAGTTAGATAATTTTGAGTGTAATTTTTCCCCGTCAGATGCAGGACGGAAGGCCATACGGGTTAGTGCACAGAATGAGCATAAGACCTGCAGAGAAAAGGCTGCTCGTGCCCCGAACTTGGATGATGGTAGATTCCCAAGTGCCCAAGAAATGGCAGTTCATGTATTCCCACCAGAAGAGTGGCTTAAAGTGAAAACACGTGCCTCCCATTCAGATATAGAAGATTTTGTAGCGAACTACTCAGATCTCTCAGCCTCCCAAAGAGAGAGTTTGAGAGCTGTTCTTTTAAAGCACCAGGCGCTTTTTGATATCAAGCCAGGTTGCATAACTAACTACGGGCACGAGGTTGGAGTAACGGACGAACGTCCCATAAAAACTAAATTGTATCCTTACCCAAAGAAATTCAGGAATTTAGTATCGAATGAAATTTCGCGTTGGGAGGCCTGGGGTGTGATTAAGAAGATGCCTACCGCTTTTATAAACCCTCTGGTAGTGACGCCGAAGAGCGACGGACGCATTCGAGTTTGTATAGATGGAAGAGCTCTGGCCAAAATTTCAGGGGATCTCTCCGACAGACCTATGCCACCCCTATCTGTTCTCCAAGATATTTGCGACAACTCTTGGTTCAGTTGCGTAGATGCAACCGAGATGTTTTTACAGATTAAGGTGAAAGAAAGTGACCAGAAATATCTTGGGTTCCTACATGAAGGCATTTCATATGTTTTTCAAAAACTTCCGTTTGGGACAAAACAGAGCCTTGCTTCTTGCGTAAGAGCATTAGATATGCTAATTGGATCAGAGGCTAGAGAGTACTGCGGCGCTTATGTTGATGATTTAATTCTAGCCGACAGGAGCTTCGAAGATCACTTGGTACACCTCGACAGAGTGTTGGGTTTACTCACTGCGGGCGGCCTAACTCTCAGGCTGAAAAAGTGCAATTTTGACAGAAAATCTTTGCACATACTTGGACTACATCTTTCTCAATCCAGTATCCATGGAGATCTGGAGAAAGTGAAGCTGGTGTTGGATAATAGAACACCACAGAACATAAAGGAACTGCGTTCCTTCACTGTCAACTACAATCTAATAGATGTTCCAGCTAGAAAACTCAGAAGTTCTCCATCCGTTGTTCCCAACTAACACAGAAGAAGAAGAAGATAGAGAAAAACATTCACACAGTGATAAGCATCAAATACCGGAAGTGACAACTAGTGTATATAGTGTTAGTGTTAGTGTATATTTCAGTGTATTAGTGTAAGTGTATGTTTTGGGAACTTATGTCATTTATGTTCATGTAACTCAGGGAACACTGAATTCTCTTATTTAGCTTTTGATTATTGATTTGCATTTATGATGTTTATTGTGTATTTAACATTGTTTTTTTTTTAACCTTGGATGTATTGTGTAACTCTAATATTTCAGGAACGAAAATGTGCCCTCCGTATGATCTACGTCCTGTACTAGAAAGTACAGCACCTAGAATCATAGGGGGGAAATTTATGTAGAGGGCCGATGCCCTTCTACATCATCTGCATATCGAAATGCAGATGACGGGCACATTAGCATATTGATATGTAAATATGATAATGTTTTGGTTTAATTATTTGCTTAACATTAGCATATTCAATGCATATTTATTTGATACTATTAGTAATGAAGTGTGAAACACCTAGCATAGTACGTGAATATTAATACAATATTGTATTATATTGTATTTATTTCATTGTGTTTATTCCAATTTATAGGCCTTATATAGTGTATTACTGGGTTGCATAATATTACTTCGTTGTTGCATAATGCATAACTTACAGGGGATGATGGAAGATAATGAATATAAAGCAGAGATGAAGGATTAATTAAATAGAAAATGAGCAGATTCTATAAGAATCATACTTGATTTTCTGAACGCTTGGAAGAGAGCTAGAGCTGAGAAAAGTCTTTTTTTTTTTCTTTCCCGACTTACTGTCGCCGATACTACAGGATGGGAGGTCTCTCTCAACTCACCACGGAAAGAAATACCCAGAATAGAAGCTAAATAAGTATTGTATACCCAGGAAGTAGCCTATAGACTTCCTTTGGTGAATTTACACTGGGTTTGATACAGTATGTTGAAACACGGAGTTCGTATTGTTTAAAATGCCATAAAGTTTTTCGCTTCTACATGCGAAATTTTAGGTTTCTATAGGTGTGATTTCCAATGTACCTAGCGTCAGCGTCTCTTCCTCCCCCCCTGTTCACCAAAAACCAGTAACCTGGCTAGCGAGCCTCTTGCTTGGTTCCCAACATGCAACACCAATTTGAAAATGTGTACTCTAATTTGACTTATTTTCTGTGTTTAATATTAATATTTACGTACTAAGCTATACTCGTTCTTGGAAAGACCGCATAAAATTCTGTTTATTTTTAACAACGTGTTTCCCTTATCGAACAAGACACTTAGATCTTGTATTTGTGAAAAATAAATAATTAACAAAGATGTTTCCTTCTATCTCTCTCCAAGCAAGCATGGCTGCATTAGAAGCAGACACTTTGAACGACAGCCACAGAAATTGGGTGTACCGCTGCTTCTGAGAGAGATGACAGTTAATGAAATGTATAAATATGTATTCTTTGTAGGTTTAACTTTATTTTAATGTATAATTTCATATGTTTATATATTTTATTTGTATGTAACTAGCAAAGGAAAACAAATGTAGGCGGAAATCTATCATAGTTTCTGCTGTAAACAAAAACTTCTGTGCTGGCCGCTATCTGGAGGAGGGGCAGCACGTGTCAGCCAAGAAAGGTGAAGTTGGCTACGAATGGTGGCTGAAGAAGGGCATTGACACAGGAGACCACCCGCAATATTCGCCCCAAGGCAAGTACCTTTTGTCAAAGGGTGCTTGGAGAAGCAAGTTTCTTCGTTTCCTGTGTTTTGCCAGAAACATATACTCGTTTTCCTTGGAGAACGGGGTAGTTGAAGCTAGACTCGTGAAGTAACAAGAGATAGTTTTGCGGTGTAATAGGAAGTCACCTGACTTCCCGTACAGAGTTCGATACCCATGACACGGTGAGAACAATTGTTTCGGTTCCCCGGGATTTGTCCTGTGAACAACTATATCGCGAGTGTGTTAATCTAAATTTCTTCAAGAGCATGAGATAGTCCAGTGACAAACAGTGTATGACTTACACAAATTTGTAGCTATACGTCAGTGGTACTCATTCTATTCAGTGACAATGGAAGTTTAAATTTTGAAATCAATTTTTTTTTTTTAATATTCATCCATTCTCTGAGTGCTTAGAACACTCAGTAGAGATCAGATAATTTGAAGCTTATTCGTAACTCCCAGTGTTAATATGGGACACTCGCATTTTGCCAACTATGGGAGAAATATATATCCTAACATATCTCAAATAGAGATATATCACCGAGGCCAGTAACGCTATTAAACTGTGCCTGTCCGTGGACATTTTTAGCACAAGGCTGCAAGTAATTAATTTGCTTGTTTTTTAAATTGGAGCTACTAAACATTCTTTCATAGAATGCTTGAAATTCAGCGTACCATATCTTCTACCAGAACATTTTCGTGTAGTGGAATGAGCATCTAGGAGGACACTGTGTTCAATCAATTTCAGAACTTGTGTACGTCAAGTGAAGTTTGAACAGTGCATCACCATATAAAAATCTTATTTATGTTTATCTTCAATCTGTGTTGTTAGCCCACAAATATAGTGAAATATGTTTCTTCAACAGTGAAATACATCTCTCCTCTAAAACTGTTAGAGACAAGAAACTCTAAATTATGAGGAGATAACATAATCTTGTAAATATTTCTATATAAGTTTTTTTTTATTTAATTAAAGGTCAGACAGACCTTTTCAGGTTTTCAGTTCATTCTACATTATTTCTCATTCATTTTATTTTTTTTTATCAAGTGTATCAATATACAAGTAACGTGTTTATGTGATAGTGCACTACAAAGGTGATAAGTATTAGTGTATAATGTGTGATATCATCTCATCCACCATGTGTGAGATTCCTGATTTCTATCTGGGAAATAAATCTGTCAGCTCATACCAGAACAACTGTTTATTCAATTGCTGTAGGGTGAGTACCTGCACTAATTATATCTTTGTTTCAGGAGTGTGATTCAAGGAGACATTTTCCCCTTGATTGTGTATGTTGACCATCTCTCTGTATGGGGCTCAGAGAGAATTCTGCCCAAAAGACCAAAATAACAGCCATGAAATAGTGAGATCATTTACAGGCTGCTACCTGTAAAAATTTAAAGTATAGTTTTTTTTTTTTTTAACCTATTTGAAACTTATAACTGACTCACTATTATAGCATCCTTGAGCATGGTTGTTATGCAGATGGCCCTGAGATCTGCTGTTCTACAGAAATACATAATTTTTGCTCTACCGACTTCATAAGAGAGTGGCGGCCCTTACAGGAGAGAACCTGATCTCCAAGAGGGAATAAATAACTTCTTATATTTTTTTGATATTTGCATTTTATGTAAATACTACAGTAAATTAAATATTCCCAGCCACTCTACTTCAACATATTTTTTTTTTATATTATGTTGGTGTCGTTAGGTAAACAGTAGCTTCGGCTCTGGCCACCTAGCACCCCACATAATGGCATAGCATTTAAATTACTTATTGCAATTTTTCATTGCGTTGCAATCCGCAAATTTTGCAAAAAAATTTACGAAATGAATTCCCTGATCAACAAAGCACATAAATAACAACCAAGTTACTTTAATGCATTTACGTTTGCAGTAGTGTTTTGTTTCACATTAAGAATCTACAATATACAACATCAAGTCATAAGTCTTTAAATATTTGCAAAGCAAAAGAGTTGGCGCGTTTATACGCCATGATCGACCGTAAGAACTAGGTCAAACTAATCCAAGATGTCGTGTTACATGCGGACCATTTAACACCGAAGACGTCATTACGTCAGTACCTTCTTTCAGTTTTTAATGACAATACAATAAGTGCTCAACGACGTCTGATATGTAAAATATTATTGTATGAATCTAAACTCGAGCATAACGCTTTAGCAGAAACCCAAAATATTTGTCATGTGAAAGGGAAAAATGCATTGAGCCACTGTACAACAGCTCGTTGGCTCCAGAAAGTTCGTGCTAGTTGTACAAGAATTGGTCATCCTAGATCCGGTCGCTTCAGGGTAATAGATTCTGAGGTCATAAAGTACGGTGTCCTCCCATCTCGCTTAATCCCATCTTGCCTAACGATTTATCAACCACTGATGTCTCCAAGATAAGAATGTCCGCCTTTTTAGACGAGATGAGAATTTCCATCTTGTCTAATCCCATCTCGCCTAAAATGGCGGTAAAAAGCAAGGAGGGAATTTATGCACTAAAGAGGGAATTCTTGTACTAGCATTTTAACCACCAACACTAAGAAATTGTGAAATCATACGCACATTTCAGAAAATAAATACTCTATGTATTAATCCTTCGTACATAAGAAAATCAATAACATAGCTTCAGTATATTTCAATCAATATTGATAATTTCTGTTTTCTATTCTGTTAACTTTCCACTGCGTACATTCTGCAAGTAAGTCACAGATACATTTAACTAGAACAATCTTCATAAATAGTATCTGCTACTTTCATATATCAGCAGCTCACTTCATTAAAACTATATAGGGTGTTTCAAAACAACACTGACAACGTTTGTGAGCTGATTCCTGACACTAAGATAAAACAAAACGTATAGACCAACCTGGGTGCACAAATGCTTACTTTTGGAGTATTACCAACCGAAAATCTGTCGGAAAAATACAAAAACAGCCATAACTCGAGAACAAAATGTCGGATCGAAGTGTCGTAAAAGGAAAAGTTCATTATTTTTAATCGTAGATTCACAGAGAAAAAAACGTCACTCGTGTTCACTTGTAGATGAACCTGCCAAACATATGGCTATGGCAACTGAACATTATTAGTTAAATGTATGTTGTGAAGTATTTAGTAAGCAGTGCACCAGACGTTATGTTTTCTGTTTTACTAGACGCATATAATCCAAGAGTATCGCAGGAAAGTGCTTGCCAATCAGTCTGGCTCAGTACTGGATAAGTTTGGCTAAATACACTTAGCGAAATATGTTCAGTTGTCATAGCCATACGTTTGGCAGGTTCGTCTGGAACTGAACACCAGTAAATTTTCTCTCTGTATTCGATTAATGCACAATTCAATGTGGTACAGGGGTGGCGCAAAGGTGAACCTTAAATAAACTGAAAAATTCCTGGGATATTTTTACCAAAAGTTGACTGAGGGAAATTGGAGAAAATCAGGTACATTACGTCAAGGAACAAAAATCGTGTTACACTGCCTAAGTTAGAAGAACACTGTTAGAATTAATAAAAAGGAGAGATGCCATGTTTCATTAATCTAGTTTGCCTCAGAGCAGAATAAATTTTCTGAGGGGGAACTGCCCTTCCGATAGACACATTCTCTGAGTATATAACTTACCGTTTTTGGAAAATACTAAAATATGTATGCTGCATGGGAGAGCACAGTTTTTGTCCATTACTTCAACCTTTCTTTCTTTTTCTGTTCCTTACATTTTTTATTTTAGAATATATCCTTAGTGTGTTTAAATTCCTGAACTAAATTTACTATTGAACTTACTATTATACGAACTTGTAACTTTATTATGTGTTATCTGTCTTTTCCGTCTTACTCTTGTAAGTTCTCCTAGAAGTTTCATACACATATTTTATTCGCGGTGCCCTTCCACTTTTCATGCCCTAATACGTTTGCGATACCGCGAACAATCAGTGACAACACCAGAGGGGAATAAGAGGACGAGTGCCCGTCTCCGGTGACGACGCCTTAACCCCGCAGACAAGTTGAAGAGTAAGGGGAAAAAAGGAATGTCACAAAACTGCATTTTCGAGAAAATGGCGTTTTAATATTGAAAACCGCGTAAAAAGAATAGAGTTAGTTAAATCTTTTGCCCCTTTTTACATGGACATTTCTACATCCATGGTATATACAGTTACATATTACAAAGAGTCACCAACAGATAGGACAAAGCACCTGGAAAAGCACATACATGGACATTCTTTGTTTTTCCCCTTACCCTTCAGCTGTACTATGATATAGCTGAAGTAATATAAAATTACCCTTTTCGTATACAAAAATTTGCTCTCTCCCAGTTTTTTCTGTCCCTCCACTTACGTACCCCAAATTAACTAAAATTGGCATAATCTCTGTTAAGAATCTTTCAGTGAGTTCCTGTATCAATTTCATCCGAATTTAAAATACGTTTCACTGAATATTTTATAGGTTAAGAAATAGTTACTGACTCGATGAATCAATCACGAAGGCAATGACTATGTAGAAATGACCTTGAAACGCCTATTAATCCTAATAAGAAGGGTGTCAATACTTATCCTCATATATTAATGTCTAGACCTTATTAAATATGAATTGAAGTAACCTGTACTACTTTTACATGCACTATCCTGCCACTACGTTTTTTTTTTTTTTTAACCTGGCTATGAGCCTCTTTACTCAGCCAATTATTTCCCCCGTTCCTCCATCAATAAAATACTGTCTGTACTATTTCTTGTCCATAATACGACTAATAATGCTAAAAACACTCAAAAACACTCGAAATGAAATCTTTAGTTTTACGTCCCATGATTATGCCGGTTAGGCTAAAGGAGACGGTGATAATGAGAGATAAGCGAAATGGTGGAATGAAGAAAGTGG
Organism: Thermobia domestica; assembly: GCF_964235325.1. Classification (NCBI taxonomy): domain Eukaryota; kingdom Metazoa; phylum Arthropoda; class Insecta; order Zygentoma; family Lepismatidae; genus Thermobia; species Thermobia domestica. Next base: position 267,772,265 of record NC_137459.1, read on the forward strand.
GAGGAAACGGGAGAACCCCGGGAAAACACACGAGCACGGTGTTTGTCCACCACAAAGTCCACACGGCGCGAGCTGGGATCGAACCAGGTACCCCAAGCACCGGAGTTGAACGCTCTACCACTGAACCACCGCGCCCCCCTCAAAAACACTCGAATTTAATTCGTACCTTTAGCATTTCTTACAATCAACCTACAACTGTGGTTGAGCAAGGGGAAACTTCCAGAATCGGTCGTCAAACACAGCGTATCCAGCAAAATGCCATGCTGTGTTTGACGTGGAACTACGGAATATTCACTCCGAGTTCGTTCCTAACAGTTGTGACATTAATGTCAATCTTCATTCCGAACAGTTGGAGTGCATGCATTTTGCACTACTCAAAAGAAATGTCCTGCGTTGGTGCACCGAAACTGCACCCTGCTGCGAGAGGAAAACGCAAAATCACACTTGGCAAAAAAAAAAAAAAAATAATAATAATAAAAAATAAAAAATAAAAAATAAAAAATAAAAAATAAAAAAAATAAAATAAAATAAAAAGAGGAACTTGATGGAACTGAACTGATGCCACACTTGACATTTAGTACTGATTTTATCCTTTCGGATTACTATCTGTTTCAGTCCATTGTACACTTATTGAAATTACGATGCTTCAACAAACTGCAGCAGGTGAGAATAGCAGTAATTTACTTCTTTTCCCCTAAGCATAAAACGTAGTATTGACGTAGGATCAAGGAACTGGCAGGAAGGTGGCTGCAAGCAGTCCAACACGAGGATGTATACTTTCAATGTTAACTGCTTGCACTGTACTGTAATAAATACAGATATGTTGTGTACCAAAATATTGCAAGATTTATGACTAATTCTTGTATTTACAAATTATGGAGTTCCGGTATTGGAATTGGAAGTAGTGAGGGGTGGAACCTATTGTTAGGATGCTGAATTAATATAAAAATGAATCTTGCTATCTCTTTTAGTTTGTGTTACGACAGCTGTCGACAGACAGACATAATATTCCTTCAAAATCTACCATACTTATGCATATCATTACATTGAAGTCTGATATATGCACTTGAGTTAATCTGGAGTGCTTTTCGTTCGACATAAATCTATAAATCGGTATACCAAACATGCAAATTTACATAGAAATGTATGCAAAGTAAGTTTGTTGAAAATACTAAATTAGACATTATCTTGCCTTTAAGTAGACTCATTTTTCCCCTAAGCTGGCTGACTTTCTTAAGTTGTAGAGTAACAATATAAAAGTGAGACAGATATTTCTTTCCTCAGAACATGTTCTCGAAGGGCTTCTTACTTCGAAACTTATGCAGGTAAAATACTTAAAAAAGCATATTATCATCATGAATGACCACAAGAACAAAATAAAGTTCTGTGTGAGGAAAAATCGTTTAATGTTCCATATCAGACCAAAATGACACATGATAAAAAATAGCTGTATTGAATATGAAATAGTGCCCCAAGCGACCTCAGTTTTGAGTGCATTTATAATATACAATATGAGGCAAAGGTATCGTGAAAGTTTGGAACGACTAAATGCAGTAATACCATATCTTGGATAGGAGGAATTGACATAGAACATTATCCATTACTATATAGAACCATCATGGCTTGCAGCTTGAAGTACGCCATCTTGGATTCAGTTCGAAACTTTTCTAATAGAAAGGGGGTCATGTGACACATCGTGTAGATGTAACATTTCACCACCAACACACATCTGACGTTATTGGTAGTGTAAATTATTTCTAATATTCGGGTAAACCTTGTCGGAAAAAACAGTCTCTTTGTTTCTGAAAAATGAGTCAATGTCGTTGTTATCGGTGTTACACAAACGTTGGTAATTGAAGAGGGGAAAATGTGAGTTAATTACATATACTGGTATATAGTGATGCTTATTTAGTGCTAGAAAGCGTGCAGATTAGATTAGTTGATCAATAATAAACAGTTATTTTGTATTGAAAATTAATTTCTGAATAAATGTCAATAGATATGGCGTTTCTACCAAATATATATAACAGAGTAGGCTTACTGTAATACAGAATAAGTAGACTAGCATAGCATATAGAAGCGCAGAATAAACATGAGTAAAGTAGCGTAGACTAACGAGAAATATTAGCGTACAGTAAGGAAAGCATCCACGAATATGACATGTTGGAGTAGAAGAGCGTAGAACAGTAAAGAATAAATTAGTGTAGAAAAATATACACTGCTAAAATAATTTCTTAAATTTGCGAAACAGTTTCTTATCTGTGAACCGAAAAAAATATTTTCTTAGAAATGAGTTTTGTCAATTTTTATTCATAAGGAAAGTAACAGTATATTTTCTCGTTCCGCTTTATAAAACCTCATCTACTTTTCTTCATTTCTCATTAATGTTAGTTTCAAACTTTTGTTTCTAAGAAAATATATTCTCGGTGCAGAGAAAAGAAACGGTTTCTCAGATTTAAGAAAAAAATAACACTGGAGAGTACCAGAGTATTGTAGAGTAAAATAGCAGTGTAGCATTGCGTAGTGTATATCAGAAAAGCATAGAATAGGGTATAGTACCTAGGTAGTATACAGTGGCATAGGTTACAATAATAGTGTTCATCAGAGTTGCGTGGTAAATATATAAGAAGGTAGAGTAGAATAGCAGAGAGGAGGATAAATGTAGATTAGCATAGCGTAAGTTATTATAAATAATAACTAACAAACTAACTGTATGGGCTGTGGAACCCGGAGATTTAAATGCCGCGTTCACAAATGCTCTCCATTGATTTGTGTCCTTAGTCAACTGGATACAGTTTCTACTTTGTATTCTTATTTCTGCGAGACTTCTCTTAATATTAACCCCGCTATCTTCGCCTAGACCTTTCTAAGGTCATTTTTGATTGGATTTCCCGTTAAAATTTTGAAAGTGTTACTACTTCCTTTCATTTTAACTACGAAAATTCTCAGTTTGGGTTCTTTCCTCAGACTAAGCGACCATATTTCGCAACCTTACAGCACAGCGGGAACGATTAGAGTTTTATATATTTTAAGCTTCAAATCCCTCGACAGATTTTGCGAAGACAAAAAACTTGAACTGAAAACAACACGAATTTCTTGCTTTCAGTCAACATTTAATTTATTCGTGGATATGGTTTTGGTCTGTTGATATTGATTCGAGATAAAGTAGATTACTATCAATTAGATTATATTATTTTAGGTTTCGTCAATTGTCGGTTAGTAGTATACTTTAAGGTATGTCCTAAGCTTAAACTATGTGTTATATATTTCCATACTTTCTTTGTGAAGCAATATACGGCTATTATTTCACAGAAAGGGTCCAAACATAACGACATAGAATGTAGGTTAAGTTAGGGAAGGGTAGAGTAGGGTAGAGTAGAGTAGGGTAGAGTATAGAAGGGTAGAATAGAGTAGGGTATAATAGAAATAGAGAAGGGTAGAATAGGATAGAGTAGAATAGGATAGAGTAGGAATATGATAGAGCAGAGGAGTTTAGGGGAGAGTAGACAAAGAAGGGTACAATTAGGTTATAGTAGTGTGGAGATAAATAAAGTAGGTTGAGATAGTTAGACTAGAGTAGATTATGGTTAAATTCGGGTAAAGTAAATCTTAGTCCCTTCTATGAAACTTAATCTCTTACTTTTAACCCAAAATTTCGCTGACAATCTTTGTCAGCGCCTAGTTTTTCAGCGTCTCAAATGATTTTATGGTGACCACTTTATGATGGTCTTTTTGCAGCCTAACCATCTGTCTGCCTCTATTCGCTATAACTTTCTTCGGTTTCAAACTACCGGGGTGACACAAAAACATTTCCCTTGTAGAAAAATAGTAAGAAAGTAAAGCGCTATACAATACGATTCTTGTAGCATTAAGGTAAGAATAGTTGTAGCAATTGTGTGGGGTGATCAATTGCTAATATGCAGAGTAAATGGTAGAAAAAATGAAAGTATGTAATAGGATATGAATATTTGTAAAAACTTACAGAGCTTTTTGATGTAGAAAGTGCTTATTTTTGCCGTAGTAAAATAATATGGAGATGCACGACAAATCTTTAAAATAAAGAAAAGCTATATGATGGCCTAGATATTCTCAATCTGCGCATTAACTGATATAGTGCTTACACTCGAATGTTTTTGAGGTAATATAATAGTAAAGTAACCCTGCTTAAGTGTATAAGTATAAAAAAAAATGTAATGACAGGACATTTACAAATGGCTATTAATGTATTTCAAACTAGGAAAATAGGTCTTATTAACACGTTACGTTTATATACAGTAAGTGTATTATTTATTTTACCATTTTTCCTTTCACTATTCTACTAAATTTATTTGTGGTTTGCAGTAAGAAACTCTAATATGAAAAGATTCATTGAAGCTTCCAATGCAACTCATAGAGCGATACGGACCTGTGACGTCACTCCAAAATCCTTGTCTGTGCTGCCGTGACGTAAGCAGCTCATTTTTACATTGTTTTAAGCGTTTTATCTCCGTAACGAAGAAATATTTTTCTGAGATTTTTGGTATGTGGTATATTGAAGACTAGCTCTACACGATGGTGTCTTTAAACTACAACCTTTGGTCAAAAAGGAAATGTCCATTATATGCGTGTAGCCAAACTCCCTTATAAAAATTGTTGCGTGACTACCTTAGGATTCTGAAACATGTATTTTTGGATAGTGCACATATTAGTTCCTAAGTCAACTCTTGACGCGATTACGGTTTGTACCATAGTTTTGGAGCTAGGGGCCCTTAAAGTTCATTTCTTTATGTTTTCGGCAGCCTATAACTGCGAAAGGAAGGATTTGTGCACCCAGGTTGGTCTATACTTTTTGTCTTATCTTGGTGTCAGGAATCACCTCCCAAAGGTTGTCGGTGTTCTTTTGAAACGCCCTATATATATATACACACTAGGGCAGCGTTTCCCAACCGGTGTGCCGCGGCACACTGGTGTGCCGTGAATGGGCCGCTGGTGTGCCGCGAGGAAATCGAAACAAAATGATTAATTCTATAGCAATCAAATTGCAAAACGCAGGGAAAAAGGTATATTTGTATTGTACATTACTATGAACCTCTACTATGAATCTACAATTTTAAGTTTCATGTACTTTTCTGTACATTTCTAATGTTGAAAAAAAGTATTTGTTATTGTTATGACCATTATTGCTTCTTTATTGTTCAGACTATTTCGTAACTTGAAAATTTAAAATATCATTCAATCCTTTCGACAAATTACCTACATTTGTGTTTTTAAAAGTAAAAGAGATTTGTTTGCATAGTGATTTACAACAGGGAAATACCAGTGATCGAGCTTTCTTCTCTGTGAGAAGGAGATTAGTAATCACAGAAAAAAATACCACGGTATTTTATATTTACAAATAATAATATCTATAAGTGTGCCGCGAGAATCCAAGTTACACCCGTAGTGTGCCGCAAGTCGAAAAAGGTTGGGAAACGCTGCACTAGGGTGTCCCTTATTTTGGGTAATTTCCTGTTGCGATACGCACCCCCCACATGTATTCTATGTGAACATAAACACGCATTAGTGAGATAGCAGCTCTCTACGAGAATGTTAACCCGTGCCGACTTGACGACAAGGTCATGAAATGGCGTTTTCACATTGTAATATAATATAGAAATTCCAACCGTGATAACGGAGAAACTATAAGAGACAGAGAAACGAAACTTTGCACGAAGCAACTAGAGGAAGGGCGACATCTGTTCGTGAATTGACAAACAGCATCAGGTAAACAGTGTTTCCAACCAAAGACAAAGTTTTTTTTTGTAAATGGAATGACTTAAATTGAATATAATCATTGGAAGCAGAAATAAAAATAAAGACAAAAAAATGTAAAGGAAGATCAGTGTTGGAAACTTTTCAAGCAATAACGTGTAATATATGTTGGCGCAAACAGGGAGTGAGGTGCTAACGTTTTGTACACCTTAAATCAGATATTGACAAGAATTGTTTGCGTTGACTCTAAGTCTAGAAGCATCCGCTGAACAGTGTTGCCATCAACAGAAGGGAGAAATTGATTTTGGAATAGATACAAAAACTCGGAAAAAGTCACTAGTGTTGTATGGTTTAAAACCTATAACGCAAGGCAGAAGAGCATGAGGAGTAGAAGTGGTTATGTGAAATTGATAACTCAGGTACTGACAGATATATTCGGTATCTTGTTAAAGCAGAGAAATAAGGTTTGTATAAGATGGTAACGATGCATAACAGCAGCTTTGTTTACTCTTGATTTCACCATGGTTATCGGTGTCCTCAAAAGCCCACGAGTAGATAAACCCATGCAAATTGAACACTGTTTTCACATTTTAACCAGGTTGTTGGGATTCCAACCCGCTGTGCAGCGTTGCAACCTTTCACAAACCTTACTTGTCAGTTTTTACAAGATATCGTATATCTCGGTCAGTTATCGATCTCACATAACCATGGTTATACTCCTCATGCTCTACCGCCTTGCATTATACGTTTTAATGAATACAGCACTAGTGACCTTTTCCGAATTATTGTATGTCTTTCAAACTCAATTTTTCTCTTCTGTTGATGGCAACACTTTTCAATGGATGCTTCTAGACACAGAGTCAACGCAATCAATTCTTGTCAATATTTGATTTAAGGTGTACAAAACGTTAGTACTTCACTCCCTGTGTGCGCACACATATATTACTCGTTATTTCTCGAAAAGTTTGCAACACTGATCTGTATTTAAAATCTCTTTTGTCTTTGCTTTTACTGTTGCTTCTAATGATAATATTCAATTTAGGTCATTCCGTTTACAGAAATAAAACTTTGTCTTGAGTTGACAACACTGTTCATCCAGTGCTGTTTGTCAATACACAAACAGATGTCACCTTTTCTCTAGTTGCTTCGTGCAAAGTTTCGTTTCTGCGTCTCTTTTAGTTTTTTCCGTTTTCACGGTTGGAAATTTTAAACTATATTATAATGTGGAAACGCCATTTCATGACTTTGTCGTCAAGTCGGCACGGGTTAACATTCTCGTAGAGAGCTGCTATTTCACTAATGCGTGTTTATGGTCACATAGAATACATGTGGGGGGGGGTGCGTATCGCAACAGGAAATTATCGAAAATAAGGGACACCCGAATATATATATATATATATATATATATATATATATATATATTAGGCATGGCCAATTCCGGAATTTTTACTTTCCGGAATCCGGAAAGTAAAATCGGAAAATTCCGGAATTCGGAAAAATTCCGGATTTCGGAAAAATTCCGGAATTCAGAAAAATTCCGGATTTCGGAAAAATTCCGGAATTCAGAAAAATTCCGGATTTCGGAAAAAATCCGGATTTCGGAAAAATTCCGGAATTCAGAAAAATTCCGGATTTTAGAAAAATCCGGAATTCGGAAAAATTCCGGAATTCGGAAAAAATCCGGATTTTGGAAAAATTCCGGAATTCGGAAAAAATATTTTTTTTTCTTGTAATCCTAAGAATTTTGTTCAAATGCAAACGAACAAATTTCCTTTTTGTAATCCTAAGAATGTATGATGCAAGTTAAGCTGAAACTTACATCCTAAAGTATACACTACTCAATCTTCCCATGGTTAATGAGATGTAGTCCAAAAGTACGATGCACTCCTAATATTTAATTTTTGTTTTACTGTGATATTGTCCAGAGGTAATACATATATCACACTGAGATAAACAACTTGACAGAATGAAGATATCATACGTAGTTTTCCAGAAAATCGTGAGAAACGAATTTTTATGAAGTTAAAATATGCGTCGCTTGTTGCCAGTGTGATGCAATTGATAACTTTTATGCTGGAATAGTCTTATTATTATTATTATTATTATTATTATTATTATTATTATTATTATTATTATTATTATTATTATTATTATTATTAATCGTTTGTGTACTGTAAAAGAAAAATATGAACCGTTAAGTAGTAGATTTTATCTGTTGTTTTTTGATATCTTCTAACAGTAATAACAAACTGCTTGTAAATACGCAATGATTATCAAGGACAATGGCATATTAATGTAAGGACTACTCTGCAGACTAGCAATAAACAATAAACAATAACAGATAAACAATAGTTCCAAAAAAAAGTAACTAACTTGGGCACGTCAGAATGTTCGCTAGAATATAGGGACTATACGTGGTGTAATTATTACTCAAGGGGCCGTACAATGGAGGCATTAACGTTAATGTTAATGGTACTAATGAGCACTTACTTGCTCTAACGGTTAACCTCATTTTTGAGATGATTCTTAGAAGTGGGCGTGTTGGCATGCAGTTAGAAGACATATCCATTATTTAAAAAGCACACGTTATCTGTGGAGTGCTAACGATTTGCGTCACTATCGAACACTAACATAGCACTAGCGACGTTTAAAGTCGAAATTGGAGTCTGACATAAGTGGCTTGTCAACTTCACGGACATTATATTTCCCTTGAATGCGAGAATTTTGCGCCCAGGAAATTTGCGCCCTACCACAAAAATAGGAAAAAATTCGCTCGCAATATATTTGCACTGGGATGTTTGCGCCCTACCGCAAAAAGAGGGGAAAATGCGCCGGCTATATATTTGCACTGGGATGTTAGCGCCCTACAATTCAACTTATTTTTGTACTGTGTAAAGTAACTTCCACTCACACTTGAACTAGGCTTGCCTCTCATCGTCTCACTGAGTTACTCCATCCGTTATAATATTCCGAACAAATGGAAAAAAAAGAAAAAAAAAAATACAATTTTAGTTCACTGAAGGGCAATCCATACAAATACAATTTTTCATTATACTACAAAATTTCCAATAAAAGTATAAATGACTGATATATAATTATTTATTAATATAATCAAAGAGTATAATTTAATCTACAAAAGGCTGTTTGGCTCTACCCAGATATCTCTGTTCACAATCCTTGCGAGTTGTTTGGCTTTTTAGGACACAGAATATAGAAAAGAAAATGTAAAGTGAATGTAAAATCAGTTCAGTAATATTATCAAGAAAACTATGTACAGTGTGTTTACTTGCTGGAATTACACTTTAAACACACAATTGCGTTCAGTCGTTCTTTCAGAAAAAATGTTCCGGGGGGCACACTTAGTATTCCGGAGGGGGTCACTGCTGGTACTATTCTATTTATTATTATATTATAGACGTATTATTTTGGTCTCCTCCGAGGGGGCACTTTGAGAGCTCTGGGGAGGCCAGTGTTCCTCCAAAATCATCTCTGGAAGAAGCAGTGATTGCGTTGATCCGTTGTGTTCTTTTGGCTTATATTGAAGTTTATTCTCCCCTTATATAGCCACAATGAAAATAAATTACAAATGGCATGGTTGTGGGGGGAGGATTGTTTATGCTGTAATGTCAGCCCTTCCGAGCAAATGCGTAAGCTCGAATAGGTTCTTTTATTTCGCAGGGCTCAAACCTCCCGGTGGATGTACATTGCAGGCGCAATTTTCCTTGTTCTTGAGGTAGGGCGCAAATTTCCCAGACGCAAAATTCTCGACACCGTTCGAATGACCTCGGAAGACTATATCTTTTTCAATACTTTTTTATAATTTTTTACTCGAGATATCTTCATAGCTTCTTATTAAAATACTTACTAATATATCCTCATTTTATTGTCCTAACCAATCAATATGGGTATGTTGTCAGTAAAATATTTAGATTGATCGAGCCTCTGGTGTGTAACCACAGTATTTCATATCATCCCTCCATTAGAAATCTTGGCTAAACTAACCAATATATGTTGCCAATAAAATAATTTAGAATGATTGAGCCCCTGGTAAATAACCACAGTATTTCGTGACAGACCCCCCCTTCCTATTACCATATTCTAGCTACGTGCCTGACTCAGCTAATTCTCTACATTCTTTACCAAGCACACATTTTCTAAAGCGGAAAATGCTCTCTAAATACCTAAGCTCATTATTTTCAGCAGATGCACAAATTGGGTAACATTCTATCTACATGAATGTTATATATGTCGATTACTGAAAACCGTTTCTCGCTATCTATTACCATATTTACTATATAATGATTAACGTTAAAACCGGAAATGGTTGATTTGTACCGCTTCCGGTTTGAATATTACATTCATCAGGGAACTCGATTTTTAACTATTGACTCTGTACATCGTGGCCAAAATTGATGGTAATCCATCAGATAGTACTTGAGACTGTTTGTTTCACTGACGGACAGAATGAATATATGGCTATAGAGTTTTGATAAACTAAATTCGTTAATGAGTGATGATGGAACAAATATAAGAAAGGGAACCAAGAGTAGGCCTACCACCGGAAAAATTTTCGAACACAAAATTAGCCATCGAAAACTCACATGTCCTGGGTTAGAATACCATAGATGAAAACTCTACCACTGAGTCATCAATCACCCGCTTATTAGTTTTATTAATTATTATATTAATATAAATTAATGAATGCCTGCTTATGTTAATTATTGAACAATTACATTGTATACTTCGTAAAGTCAAAAATTATAAATTTGTATTTACTGTACATACAGTGAGCGCAGAAAGTGTTCGTACACCTATGCTATTGAAACGAGAATGCTTGCGAAAAAGAAACAGAAAATTTAAGAAGTGTAATAACACACACAATATGAATATGAATATACCAATAAAGAACAAAAAGACAAGTTTAATGGTCAGAAAGTAAATAAATTCCGTAGAAAGTGTATAGAGTAGACGCAAAAAGAGATCGTACACCTGACGTACGAATACGAAACAAAGATACCACAACTGGGGTTCACTAGTATTCACCTGATTATACACCTCTGTTTATAGCATGACGAATAACAAAATGAGTTTAGTTGTGAATAGGAGTGAAAAAACTGCACGGTGGGCTGTAAAACTGGGAAGCAACCGAACAGAAACAAATGAGGAGACAAGAAAAGTAATTATTAAATTGCATAAGAAGGGTAAATCTTTGAGAAAGATAGCAAACCTTGCAGACAGACCTCGTTCAACAGTACAAACAATAATTGCGATGTATAATGTTTCTATCACTGTGCGAAAAAAAAAAAAAAAAAAAAAAAAAAAAAAAACTGGAAGACCAAGAGTGTTGAGTGAACAAGATAAACGTTACATTATTAGGGAAAGAAAAAAGGTTCCGAAAAGTAGTGCTGCAATTGGCAACGGATCTGGAAACACGCGGTGTTAAAGTATCAGCCAGTACAGTGCGGAATATTTGCAGGGTATCATGCTCGGATAGCCAGGAAAATGTTATGGGTGAACAAGACAAATCGTATAAAGAGACTAAAGTTTGAAAAAGAGTATAAAGATAAGGGATCAGGCTTCTTTCTGGAATAGGGTCATATTTTCGGACGAAAGTAAATTTAATCTTATCGAATCCAATGGGAGGCGTATGGTATGACGCAAGGTGAATACAGAGATGAATCCTCAAAATCTCGTCCCTAAAGTTAGACACGAAGGAGGGTCCGTGCTCGTCTGGGGTTGTATGAGTGCCTCAGGAGTGGGTCGTCTCCACTTTATCGATGGAGTGATGATCCACAAAGTGTATATTAACATATTAAAGGAAAAAAATCCATACTAGTGTGCAGAAAACAATTTATTGTTCAGCAAGGCAACAACTCCAAACATACAGTGGAAAATACTCGATTGTGGCTACTCTATAATACCTTGAAACAGCTTCGCACACCTCCCCAATCCCCAGACATGAACCTCATAGAACATCTATGGTCTGTTCTGGTGACAAGAATCAGAAGGCACAGCTTCTCTACTAAAGAAGGCCTGAGAAAAGCTATTCAAGAAGAATGGGACATATTCAGTCCCGAAGCTACTAACTAACTAACTAACTCTATGGCCTATGGAACCCGGAGGTTCAATGCCGCGTTCACAAAAGCTCTCCACTGACTTCTATAGTCCCGAAGCTACAGAACTACGAACTACTACAGGTGAAATCAATGCCACGAAGACTACAGACAATCATTAACGCTCAGGGTAATCCCACAAAATAATAAATAACGTAATATACTTTATAAGCATTAATTCAATCATAAGTGTACGGTGACTTTTTGCGTTTACAAAAAAGGAATTCTCTCTTTTCTTCTGAGCAAAACAGTGATTGTGTTTGTTTGGCCTTTCTCTTGTATATAGAAATAAAATGTATGAATGTGTAGTCTTAATTCTGGTTATATATATATTTTCCACCTCCCGTTCTCATGCTAGCTGTTTTCAATATAAAGTATGCATGGTGTACGAGCACTTTCTGTGCTCACTGTAGGTATGTTGACAATAAGCGAATGTTATTAGAATATTTGTTGAGATTTCTTTTCCTTCACCGCCTTTCGCCTGATTAAAAAGTAGTTTGCAGTGCTTTGGAGCAGCTGCAGTTGGGAACGCGATAATGTTTGAGACATACCGGCGACTTTTTTGTGTGTGAAAATAAGACCTTCTCATAAAGCAGTAAATAACTGCAGTAGCAATTGTCTACGTAAGTGATAAAGACATATCCAACTACAAGAAACTAATACAGTATATATATTCATTATTGTGTTTCTCTTTTAACAGCTACTAGCTAGGGATGGCCAATTCCAGAATTTTTACTTTCCGGAATCCGGAAAGTAAAATCGGAAAAATTCCGGATCTCGGAAAAATTCCGATTTTTTCTAAATTCCGGATTTTTTCCGAATGTCGGAATTTTTCCGAAATCCGGAATTTTTCCGAATTCCGGATTTTTTCTGAATTCCGCAATTTTTCCGAAATCCGGAATTTTTCTGAATTCCGGAATTTTTCCGAATTCCGGATTTTTCTGAATTCCGGATTTTTTTCCGAATTCCGGAATTTTTCCGAATTCCGGAATTTTTCCGAATTCCGGAATTTTTCCGAAATCTGGAATTTTTCCGAATTCCGGAAAGTAAATTTTCCGATTCCGGAAAACAAAATTTCCGGAATCCGGATTCCGGAAAATTTTGGCCATCCCTAATATATATATATATATATATATATATATATATATATATATATATATATATATATACCCTTTCTGATTATACTGTATATAAGGGTGGGAAAGAAAGTCGTTATAGCAATACATACAGCACAACCTTTATTCTAGAAAAGGTGTATGTGCAAAGTGAACTCTTAATGTTGAAACTTCCTTGTAACTGTGAAACTAATAGAATGAGAACGTTGGAATTTTGGAGTATTCCAACAACTGAAATATTCCTCAATAATGAGAGGTTAACGGTATTTCCAACCCAATTTAAGTTATATTTTTGAAAAGCACTAAATCAGATTATTACATATTTCAAATCTACATATAAGATGAAAACTTACAGTGTAACATACCTAAGGACGCTATAGTATCACAAAGTTTGAGGTTGTTACTCAAGTAGGACGGAAGGGAAAAGGCGCATCGAAAATACTTTAGTGTTGAATACTATGATGTATTTCGAATAAATAGAAACAAATTTATAAAAAAATTGCAAATCTTGTGAATAATGTTGTACTAAGTACTGAATATGGCAAGTTAGCTGCCCCTTCATGATTGCACTTCAATTCAGGAATCTATACGAATTCCATTACATTGTTTTGTTTCTTATATTATCATATGTCTTCAATACCAACATAAAGTATTGTTTCACTCATAAGTTATTAGTATTCATATTTTCCCCATTCATTGCAAATAAAAGCAACCAACAAGGAGCTACACGAACTGTTGCTCAGGGGCTTCTGAATTTAGTTTCTTAGCAGTTTTCTGCTCTGGCCCATTTACTTCTATACTTCGCCGAAAATTATGTTAGATGTCTATTTTCGAGTTTATTATCTTTTTATGCTTGGGTTTTTTATACTTACAGATTAGGTGAAGTTCATTTGCATATGTAGTTTGTATGAGAAATCTCCATACGTTGCAGGAAACTTTAAACGAAGTACTAGAAACACTCCATCATATATGAATATATTTACGTGTTGGAAGCTTTATTTACCTGATACCATTTAATTTATACACAAGTTTGCTTTTGTCTCTTTTTTTGCCTGCAGTTTGGCCCAAAGGTAACGGGATATTCAACCACTTTCTCAATGTTCAGTATACTTCATATTGCTTACTTTACGTGACTCAAGCTTATCTTAAAACAAAGAGCAAAATGCTAAGTTTTATGAAGCCTCTGAGCAGTATATGAAGGGTCATATAACCCTTTTTCAGACATATAAGTATAGTGTCTTGCATGTATTGAGGTTAGAAACTGTGCTTTCTTGTAATTAACAATGTAAGCTTGGACGAAGTCTGCTTTTATTTATTAAGAAAGAGAAACGTTTCATGCTTCTGTTAATTATGCTTAATATTCATTCTAGAGTGATTTTTATTTGGTAAGCTTTTCTATTCGGGGTTATACGACTGGTTTATTGAGATATTCCATTTGGCAAAAGTTTTGAAAATGGGATTTCCTTGCGACCAAAAAGTGCATCCCTTATTTTCCGAAAGATGATATGATCTTGCAACGCATTTGTAGCTTCCTTTACGGACCTCTCTGTTTCCAGTGTTTCACAACTTCCCAGTGTCTCTTCTCGTCCCTTTATTTTCTTTTCTCTTTTAACAAAATATATGTCTTTCTTAACACTCTGGATATAGAACCTGCCTGGAAATCTACTGACACGGCCAATTTAAGTAAAACCGGGTTGTCTGAAAGAACTTTATTATCTTCCACTTTCGGGATAGAAGTAAACTTCCTATAATATGTCACATTATACTCATGTCGATTTTCGTCAAGATAACTTGGAATGTTCTCACGTATATTGCTGTATTTTGATTTCTTTCATTTAATAAATCTAGTAGCAGTAATTTATTTAACCTTTCTACACGCATTCTTCTTTAACGTCATGACTTCACCGTTAACTCTATGTATGTGACTAACAAACTTCATTGTTTCCTTGTCAGTTCTTCCCATTTTTATTCAAGCTTTTCTAAGACATAAATGATTTGATGCTAGTTAACATACACGTTATTAAGCAAGAAAACTAGTTTACTTTAGAGGAAACTATAAAAAAAAATATCATATTCTATGTTCAACACAAATCTGGCCAAACTTTACATTTTACGTAAAAAAACGTTAATATAACGAACTATATTCGTCGCTTAGTTATCCATATTAGAAAACATAATTCTTCAGCATTATCGAATGCTAAAATACATGCAATAAAATACCCCGAGAAATGAGTGACCAAATGGATACCTTAAAGATGTCATATTTCGTACCCCCACCATTGATATTTACTAAGGCTGCGATATGTTTAGTACGTTAGTGGTAGACTTATCTGAAAGCAATATGGTGATTTTGTTAATCAAGAGAAAATAAAATGTGGCAAAGCTCTTTGACTTCTATATCTATTGACAACCACCTATATTCAGCAACTGGCAACACTTATGTATGGAAGTCAGTGTATGGATGAAATTGTTACTGAAATATATTTTTGTGTCCATAAGGAAGTGAAAAAATGTTGGGTGTGCCCCTCACCCACCACTTTTTCGCAATGGCGGCTTCAGGATAGCGGCCATGGAAAATCATATGTAAGAATTTTAACACTTTGTAACGTCTTAATAAATAAAAAATTGAAACACCGTTTTACGCCTGATAAAAGAAAATGGACATAACATTATTTTTAACTACAAATAGTTATGATGTGTGGCCGCCATGTTTAATAATGGTGCCCTAAATGGCCAAAGATACTGTTTCGTTAGTGTAGTTTTTGTGTTCAGCATCAAATAATATAACATGCTACCAACATATTGAATATTTGTGAAGTATACAAAAGATTTTACATTAAGAGCTTTTGAACGGTTTCAGAATCATTGTTCTATCTTTATAAATAACAAAACTGTTCCACTTTGTATGGAGGAAAGCCCAGAGGCTTGTGACCTGTCAATGGCTATAATTGGCGCAGCACTCGAACGACTTGAACATTTCTTACGCATTTTCTTTTCATACGTGTATGTAAGTAAACGAACTTTGTAAGGCATGTTTATTCTTCTACCACTTTTTGTAATATAATAAAAGTTAATAATAATAATAATAATAATAATAATAATAATAATAATAATAATAATAATAATAATAATAATAATAATAATAATAATAATAATAATGCCATTTACTGCTTAGTTTCCTTGTTGTTCATTTAGTCTCGAGCTAAAATATAACTTCCAATAGTATTAACTCAAAATAATTTAGGTATGTGGATTTTTACAATCAATTTTGTCTTTTGTAATACTTCTGTACTTACGGAACAAGCAGCACTCGCTTTCTGCCTCCCGACACAAACAGACACATGTTACGCATTTTAGGCAATTACATGGTTGAATTAAATCCAGTGGAAAAACATTGAAGCGTTTTGTGGGCATAATAGCCCCATTGTTCTGTTCAAATCCAAACCTTAGAGGGTTTAGATGTACACAGTGTTCATCCAAACAGTGTATTTGCACATGGGTATGGAAAAAATTTCTTTTCAAGTGCTCAAGAGCGCTGTTGCTTGTAGGAGGGAGATCCTGAAACGACACATATTTTCCGTGTATATACAACCATAGTCTGAGTTCATCAAGTGTCTTGCAAGTCGTACCTTTCTTTAACATTTGAATAAGATATTCCTCAACACATTTTAAAACTTCGTGAAGTGGTTCACATGTAATTCCAAATTCTTTCAAATATGCCGTAGGGTTACAACCTATAGCTGCTTTCTTCGTACCAAATTACTGGCGCAGTCTGTACCAGATAAGGCGTGAACAGCAGGTAGAACGGAAGAATATTCATGACCCAAGGAAGCTGGTATATAATGAATGGGAACCATTCTCGTAAAATCTCTAATACCGGCACGAATCCATATTTCTTTTACGCCCATGTTTTCAAGTTTTTCAAAATGATATATACATAGTACCATTAGTACAGTGTCAGAAATGACAAATACTAATTTTCGACTTCTATTTTCTGCTGCATGCTGTGCATGAATCATCATTCCAAAATCAGCTTCTTGTATAGAAAGGTGATTCAGTTCTGATAGTATCACAGGCACGTCATTACGAATGGTGTTACAGTTGACAAGCGAGTCGTCTTCTGATCCAGTGAAGACACTAAACATATGGGTTTGAGAGGTTGGGCGAAGAAGCTTTGTTTTTTGAACGCTTTCAGTTATGAAATTTTGGATCATCAACTTGTTTCTAGAGGAGGGCCAGAATGCTTTTTGTTTGAATAGGGAGTTGCTTATCATCCGATATTTTGGTTAGTTCTATGACACAACCGGTTTGTCGGCTTGATCGTTCAGAATGTTTTAGAGAAAACACGTGGTAACTGTCAAGTACGTGGTCGACCCGGGAAGTATCACGAGCAAGAGCAGACGCATATGGAAGGTAAGTGGTAACAACATCAGAAAATGTTTTAGGATCCTTAAAGACTATTTTCCTCATACAATTCATAACCTCGAAAATGAAACATGTGTCCTCTTCCACATGAACATCCGTAGAGTGATATCCTGAAACTTTTCTTTCCAGCTCTCTAAACAAAATGCTTTTTTCAGCCTTAACAAGGAGTCCATGTTCATCTACTAGTTTGGACACATCAGCCAACTGAACAAGCACTTAAGGTCGTAGCATGAACTTCAGCTATGTGAACTATCTTGGTAACTAACGTCTGTGTAGTGGTTCCTTTAATTTTGTTTTCCTTCTGAATTATCGGCCTCGGCACCGAAACACAGTTAGGGAACTTCACAGGATGAATTGCATCCCAGATACTTTTGACTTTTCAACAAATCTTTGTGTTCTGTATATTTCATAGAGATTCTGCCCTTCTTTCCATATGTTAAATATTCTCTCTAACTTCCTTTTCAACATTTGTCTATGTAGCCAGGTTATGGAGAATGTTCATTCCTTCGAAAGGGTTCTCCTTTGAAAGTATGAACTGCATCATAGTAGCAATAATGCTGAGTTTCTGACATTGAAATTTCATGATGAACTTGCAAATGTGATGTTGTTGAAATTGATTGAGTTACTTATAGATAGAAAATTGTTATTGTCAATAATTCATGGAATATGAGCTCCCACTTAGCTACAAACTGTTTCTGCTTGTACGCCCTATTATTCCAGATGCACTCTTCTGAGATCTGTTGTCGTCTGCTCCAACGCCATATCAGTTCCAACTACTGTGAACTTGTGATCGAATCTTTTAACAACATGTTTCCCTTCCAAGAATTGGTTGAATACTTCGGGATGCGTTAGTTCCAACGTTCGCATATCCTCCAAGTAGAGAGAACTCCAACGTTGGTAATTAATACAAACACGGCATATAAAGCTTGAAGTTGTTGAACAGTATACAAATGGAGTTCCCATAGTCCTTCTCTGTCAGCACGTATCAAGTTTCTAAGTAGTTAAAAAATTTACAAAGATTATCCCAGAATAGAAACTGCTCCAATGATTTCCTACCTTCTGCTATAAAGGTCTCAAAATCACTTAGAAGACGTGCCATCTGAACTGACTGGTAAGCACTTTTGCAGTGTTAAGAAAACTTAAAAACATGGACATAAAAGAAATATGGATCCATGCCGGTACTGGAGATTCTACGAGATACCAGCTTCCCCATTCATTATATACCAGCTTCCTTGGGTCATGAATATTCTTCCGTTCTACCTGCTGTTCACGCTTTATCTGGTGCAGACTACATCAGTAAATTTGGTACGAAGAAAGCAGCTTTAGATTGTAACCCTACTGCGTATTTGAAAGAATTTGGAATTACATGTGAACCACTTCACGAAGTTTTACAATGTGTTGAGGAATATCTTATTCAAATGTTAAAGAAAGGTACGACTTGCGAGACACTTGATGAACTCAGACTATGGTTGTATATACACGGAAAATATGTGTCGTTTCAGGATCTCCCTCCTACAAGCAACAGCGCTCTTGAGCACTTGAAAAGAACTTTTTTCCATACCCATATGAAAATACACTCTTTGGATAAACAGTTTGTACATTTAGACTCTCTAAGGTTTGGATTTGAACTGAGCAATTGGGCTATTATGCCCACAAAACGCTTCAATGTTTTTCCACTGGATTTAATTCAACCATGTAATTGCCTAAAATGCGCAACGTGTGTCTTTTGTGTCCGAAGGCAGAAATCGGGTGCTGCTTGTTTCGTAAGTGCAGACAGAAGTGTCGCAAAAGACAACATTGATTGTAAAAATCCATATATATAAATTGTTTAGAGTTAATACTATTGGAAGTTATATTTTAGCTCGAGGCTAAATGAACAACAAGGAAACAAAGCAGCAAACGTTATTATTATTATTATTATTATTATTATTATTATTATTATTATTATTATTATTATTATTATTATTATTATTATTATTATTATTATTAACTTTTATTATATTACAAAAATTGGTAGAAGAATAAACATGCCTTACAATTAGTTTACTTACATACACGTATGAAAAGAAAATGCGTAAGAAATGTTCAAGTCGTTCGAGTGCTGCGCCAATTACAGCCATTGACAGGTCACAAGCCTCTGCGCTTTCCTCCATACAAAGTGGAATAGTTTTGTTATTTATAAAGATAGAACAATGATTCTGAAAACGTTCGAAAGCTCTTAATGTAAAATCTTTTGTATACTTCACAAATATTCAATATCTTGGTAGCATGTTACATTATTTGATGCTGAACACAAAAACTGCATTAACGAAACAGTATTTTTTGGCAATTTAAAGCGCCATTATGAAACATGACGGCCACACATGATAACTATTTGTAGTTAAAAATAATTGCATCCCCATTTTCTTTCCTCAGGCGTAAAACGGTGTTTCAATTTTTATTTGTTAAGAAGTTACAAAGTGTTAGAATTGTTACATATGATTTTCCATGGCCGCTAACCTGAAGCCACCATTGCAAAAAATTGTGGGGGTGAGGAGCACACCCAACATTTTTTACTTCCTTATGGACACAAGATTACATTTCAGTAACAATTTCCTCCAAACACGGACTTGCATACAGAAGTATTGTCATCCCTAGGACTACTACGCAACTTGATGTGATACTTATCAAGGGATTTTGTCGAAATAAAATATTTTTTAAAAAGCTTAATTTTCAATTTTTTTGTAACTTTGTTTCTATTTATTCGAAATACATTGTATCATGATCACAGCATTCGACACTAAGATGCTTTAGATTTGTATTCTTCTGTTCATTTTAATTCCTTTATCATTGTTTTAAAAGACACTGAAGTTTGTGATAGTACAGGGTCCTTAATTTGATCCTGGATAATATATGTGAGCCCGGTATTGTAAGTGTTCGTTTAGTACGTACATGGGTTTGAAATAACCAAAGTAGTGTTATTAAAAAAAATCTTTACATTGGATTGGCAACATTAGTACAATGTACGGCAAATAATCCCGCCCTGTTGATGTTAGCATGGTATGAAATTTCAGCTTTTTATCTATTAGTTTGAAATGCACAAGGCCATGTGAAGATACATGGTCAACCCTCCATATATATTTTACTTTAACGTCCCACGTTTTCTGTACCAAGGCTAAGAGAAACGATGATGAGATGAATTATAATGGGGGAGTCACAAGAGTGAGAGTAAACGTGAGAACCCAAGAAAACTCACGTGCACGGTGCATGTTCACCGTAAAGCCAAATTGGCGAGCGCCGACATCTAACCCGGGATCCCACGCGTCGAAGATGAACACTTTGAAAGAATCATATAACAATCTTAAATTTAAATTTTAATCTTGATATGTTGAACGTTTCATGCCTTTAGGCGGTTCTACGTAACACCGGAACAAATGGACGGTTGAACTGACGGCAGTACGGACGAAAGAACAGAGGATAGAAATCCAAAAATCTTCATTGGGACATTTAGAGATAATGAAACGTAAATTTGTTGAAATCCCAAATGCCTTTCTTTCTTGTATTCTTCTTCTTCATCATCTTTTTTGCACGATCATCATACTTTCTTCTCCGTTACCGTTGCTCGAAAGTAAAAATGAAGATTAGTTACATAGAAAAAACACCAACTAGCGTATTCTATCATGCATCAATACAATCCAGCGAGAATCGTTAATACCCAACTCCCTTTCTTCGACTCTGCTTCTTACAATGTTCTCCATATTTTGCTACCCTCCATCCATCTTGCATGTATAACGTTAGTATCATTTTGCCGTATGTTCACTGTTGACATGTCTTCCCATTTCGCCCAATTCTTATTTCAACGAATACTTTATTAGCCGTGAATTACAAATAACAATTACATCAAAGGCGAAAAGCGAATTCCCATTTTGTCCTAATTCTCATTCTGCCTAACGATATTATCATGGAGAAATGACCCCCTGATGTCTGATGTCTGATCAGGGTGTCTAGCAGTGTTTGATGGAGTCAAGAGTTTTGCTAGTTAGCAAAACTGTTACACAATTATTATTTTTAATTAAAACTTGCATTGTTCAGAAATTTGTATTTCATTTGTATTTCATTTAAGTTATTCAAGTAAAGCGAAACTACCCTGTGCCAAATAGTAATTTAATGTGTTTCCTTTAATATTTTAAATAATTTATTAATAGTTAGTTGAAATGAATATTTACAAATGAAATAGTTAATAGATGTAATAGTTTTTTTTGTGTGTGTGTGTGCCAACTTGCCCTTCACTATATTACTCATTTATTGATAGAAATATTACCAGATCTATGGGATAGACTATAGGTATAGAAATATTACCAGATCTACTGCATAGGCTGTGTATCCACCTTGATAATATTGTTATACGGAATGAGGATTAAGCCAAATGCGACTTTGCATTTCGTCTAGAATGGCATTTGTGATACGTGTATTTTCTTTTGAATGACAACTGATGAACTCTAAGGCCAAATTAGAATTAGGCGAATTGACAGGTAAATTGGTGTGGAATGCACATAGCAGATATGGATGTTACGCATATCATCTAAGGTGTCTCGTGGGTATGCTTATCATATGTACCCTTGGGAGAGACACGGCTTCGATTCCTGTTGGGAGTTCTTGCTGTTGGAATCTCACGTCGGACTGTAGGATTATATCTCATTTGGTCTAACTATAAAATTGAGTTTTAACTCTAAACCAAAGTAACCTTATCTATTTACAGTTAGTTCGACTTTATTTTACTTTCGGTGCTTTTCTTAAAACTATTGGTTTCGAAAATCCTCAATAAGTGTTAAATATTATGGATGTATCACTTAAAAGACTGTACTTTTGTACAATAATGAAACACAGAAGGGAGAGGTAACACATTTTAGGTTGACGGGAATGAAATGTTTACCTCAAAGGCATCATTTTCAAACGTAAATGATAATAATAACTACAATATCTGGATAATCAAAATAGTTGCCACCTGCAAATAAAAATTTTGCCATTTCTCAGCCAAAGATTGAATTATGTGGCGAAAGAAGTCTTCAGTTTTGAGAAAAAGTTATCAGTCGTATGTTGCACAGCCCAAACATAAAGGAAGGTCTTCCCTCAAAAAAAGTTATCGAGATTCCGGAAGAGGTGGTAATCAATGGAAGAAACTTCGGGGGAATACGTTGAGTGAGAAGGGTTTCATGTTGCAATTCATGGAGATCCTACACTTCTTTCACGCGACACTTAAACGAACAGTGTCGTCCAGCTTGAAGACACCATATTTTTTAAAAACCTTTTTGGGAATTTGCGGCTCAACTAAGAAATGAACACGATGTATCAACTTACCATAGATCATCATATACCACCAAAATGTTCTTGGGGTTTCGGAAACCGTTCTAGATTTTGATCAAGATCCAGCCACTGTTCTGACCATATACGACTGTTGTACAAAGTTACGACTGTTCTAGCAAATCCAGTTATCATACGAAGCGACAATACGATGCAGGAAACAATCCTTACACAGAGAGAACTGCATATTTCCAGACAACGATTCTTATTGTCCGGTTGTAGTTCATGTGGCGGCCATGAGTCCAACTTTTTTATCTCACTGCTTGCACGGAGCCGCCAAACGACAGTAGTATGGTATACACTTAACTTGTCTGCAATGGTGTGAACACTTTTCCGAGGGTCTGCTTCGACGGTATTTCTGAGGAGTGCACCCGAAAGTGATGTTGGTTGGTACCCACTACGGTGGTTTACAGAGCCTGCTGACTCTCTGGATACCCAGACCGTTTGCTGGAAATGTACGAAGTTTGTGACCTTAGAAGCATGACTTTAATTCATTTCTGTATTGTGTTGCTGAAGTGAGTTTACTAGACGCCAGCCTAACATTTCATTCGCGTTAACCTAATACACCTTCTGACGACATTCTTATGTACCTTTTTCTGTTTGCCTTATAATGAATCGTTGAATGGTGGAGACAGTGTTTAAGGGATTTTTAAACACTACTTTTATGTCTCATAACAATTTTAAATCCTTTAATCACTTAGTAATGATATTATCTGATTCTCTTTCATTTTACTCCACTCTGTAATCAGAATACATACTTTCAATTTCAAATGAAGTATATAATATTGTTAATAACGTTAACTACATTATTAAACTTACAACTAAGTTGCTCAAAGTAAAAATATCAGATATGATGTGGTTTTTGGTTATACATTTATACCAGTGATTATACGTCTGATAGTAAGATTCTTAAATTGGTTTCTAAGAGAGACTTTTAATTCCTTCATCATATCATGGGATATATAGCTTCAGTAAGAAAAATTGAGATGATGGAGCAGATACTGCTTACCATTATCATCATGCAAATGTGTGTCGATGTATCTTAAACTGTTTTTATTTAATTAAATCGGGAATAAGTTGAATTATATTCTATCTGCTAATACTAAGAGAATCAGCCACAATTCATTAAATACATGTTCGCTTATCGCTGTCTCGATTTAAACTATATACACGATTATTACTACTCGCCCAGGTACAAAGTTTGGAAATGCAGCAACAAAGAGGCTCAAATAAATAAAAACTTATGTACTACAAAGTTTTCCTGGAATACTTGTCAAGGACATGATCGTAACCGCCTCACCCTACAACTACCAGTACGCAAAACTTGGTTCATGTAGATCGAAAGTTTGGATTAGTTTGATTAGGGAGAAATTGCTGCTAATACTGACAAATGGAAAGTACCATTCATAATTTTACAATGACATAACTAATCGTAACTATATTTAAGCCATTTAATCTATCAGCATTGTTAGCATGCAAAGCTTGATCATTCTGTCATAAATAGTTCTGCAGAAATCAATGGCAATGTGCTGGTAATTTCTAATAAACAGCTTCTTAGAAAATATTTCAACCCATAATCACCTTCTTTTAAATTCTCTGCATTATAATTACTATCGCTGCTCTAAATATGTATAATGTAGCTTAAACCATTTTCCATTAAAAATAAAGAAACAAAACATACTAAGGAGACTGATCTGAGAAGCTAACGCCGTGCAAAATTGTGGAACAGCCTTTGTTGTCTAGATAAACCTGCCCCTGACCAAACCTGGTCACCAAATATAACCATCTTTAGTTCATAGGCAATGAGCTATCGAAAAATAATGTAACACATGTAAGGCAAGGTGAGTCGAGCCGAGCCCGAATAAAAAATGTGATAATCTTTATTTTCTAGACAAAGGGCTACTTGCCTATTTCGTTCAGACCTGACCAGTAGGAATGGACACGAGAGAGTTCGAGCGAGTTTTGTTTGAAACTCGACTCGACTTGAAACAGACATCTTTGAGCTCGACTCGAAAAAACGGCTCGAAAAATCATCTAACTTGAATTGAAAGTACCATTCATGATGATGAGTCGAGTCGAGCCAAAACGAGTCAATTCGAGCTAAATCCTTTGTATAGTTCCAAGTACTTTCTTCAAGTATTTACACAGACAATATAATTAGCAATGATACTGCTACTACTACGACAACTTATTATTATTATTATTATTATTATTATTATTATTATTAATATTATTATTATTATTATTAACAACAACAAAGTGTATAACCATGAAATATAGGCGGTTTGTATTTGAATACTAGATACTAGTTGACTGTCGATCTCGGTAGTCGACAAATCTTCAAGAAGCAAAGGCATCGGCCAAGAGGTTCTGGGTTTGAGTTGCAGAGGAGCAAGTATTCGAGCTTGAGCCAAATTTGTTCTGTTGCAAGTTATAGGGTGCCGGCCAAACATGTTCAAAACTGCTTGGCCCGTGTTTAGGGTTGTCAACGGCACGGCTTGCAGCTCATTCACTATCGAGCCGAACGGAGAAGTGAGGCGAGACAACAGCTGACTCAACCGAGCCGGCTCGAGCCGATGGCTCACCCGATCCAAACTGAACCGATCAGATTACTCACCTCAACCGAGCCGGTTCGAGCCGACGGCTCACATGAGGCGAGTCAGTGGCGCAACCTAACAAAGCCGGCTCGAGCTGTTCGTTCAGTTGAACCTAGCCGAGCCGGTTGATATAACTACCCGAGTCGGGCTTCTGCTTTGGCTAAACCTTCAACCGTGCAGGTCTTAGCCTTGATGGCAAGAAGTATAGTATATATTTATATTAGTATTCACGACATTTGAGACTGTCTCGTTACAAAAAAATCAATTGTCGTCTCGTTATCGAGACGAGACGAGAAGTACTAAAAGTACCCCGCAAGATGCACTAAAAGTACGAGATGAGAGCAACACTAAAAGAATTCCACATTACTGCTTACATTTCTCATGACTTTCGCTTTCCAGTCTAATCAGGTCATGATTTCAAAACAAGTTAAACGAGCTGAACGAGCGAGCGGTTTTTCAAACTCGACTCGACTCGAAACTCGACCTGAGAAACAGTGACTAGGCTAGGAACTAGACTCGAGATAATCACATTTGATTCAACTCGAAACTCGAGTCGAATTAGAGTCGGGTCAAGTTTTAGCTCGAGTCTTGCCCATCCCAACTAACCAGTAGTTACCGAGAAGTAAACTACCACATAAATGGCCAGCCGAGCCGAGTCAAGTTTAGCAGAGTCCGGCCACCAGATATAGCTATTATTATTTGTTACACAATGGGGTACTTTCCAACCGAAATCCGTTCAAATCCGGCCAGTAATTACCGAGAAATAAAGTACCATATACAAGGTGAGTCGAGTCAAGCCGACCCTGTCTCTGAATATACCCAGCCACGAAATATAGCATGTTTTATTCATTTTGTCATAAAATATTTGCCCACTAAATTTGGTTGGATCGGACCAGTGGTTACCAAGAAACAAAGTATTATACAGTCACACCCACATACACCTGGAGTGAAACTATAAGCTCCAACATGCTTACACCGGAAGTTGAAGTAAAAATCACGTCAATGCATAAGAGCTTGTCTCACACAGTCCAACAATATTTCTCATAGAACAAGAATAATGATAGAACGAATAACGACACTAGAAGTTGTTTATTCCTTTTTATTCCGATATGATACGAACTTGTGGTATTTTTAATTAGAATTTTTTTTTGAAACTAAAGGACGGAAAACATATCAATTTCAAGAAGGATGAGATCCATAGGAAATACGTCGAAGTTGATCCGGTAATTATTTTATTTATGGATACAGATATACGTTCTTTTGTTACGTAGTCATGTATACTCTCCGTCCCTAGTGTAGTTCAACTAATTTCATCTATTAACAGCCTTTTAGCAATTTAGATTTTAACAACACGCTTTAATCGTATTCCCATATTTTTTTCCCCTTGACTTGGTAAAAGACATGAAGATCTCCGTCATTTCCTTTCTAGTATCTTTCCCCCCACATCTTTTGTTTATTAAGTAACGCTTGACAAATAAAGTGCTCTTGGAAAGTTTCAAGCTGCATTCCTTGTTTCTGGATAGTATGCACTCCTACGCTTTTTGCTTATTCGTCGAGTGATTAAAACTTTTAAAGCCCATAGTTGTCTGTTTTTTTATATATATAAAAGTAAGGTTTCTTTGCGCAGTAACATTTACGTGCAGCTCGAAAGCACTTTAATTTCTTCTCTCTGCATCCATCTAGTGTTGTTTCTCAACTCAAGAATGAGCCTTGTTTTCCAAGAGGACTAACACGGAATACAAGAAGCTCGAAGTAGTATTTTTTGCACGTACGTAAAGTAGAAAAGCTACGCGAACAATGAATATAGTTTGAAAAATGATACAAAAGAATGAAAATTAACAACTACAAGCAGAAAACGTCTTTGTTTCCTCTCTTAATGTGTAATGCAATGTATGTTTGATGACAATAAACATTTCAATTGGTAAAAGAATTTGGACAAACTCAGTTTCATCTTTAATAACCATGAACATTTTCATGTCTGTGTCAAATCCAAAATGTATAGATTCATCTTGAACTAATCAAAACAGAAAGAAAAAATTCTATAAACTGTAAAGAAACACTATATTTGTGTCTCAAATAACATCCTTACCATAAATACATTTGGTAAATTGTAATGCCATTTGTCAATAAACAAATTGATCTATAATTTACAAACGTATGTTGGAAGCTGTTAGTTTCCTTCTGCCAAAGTAGCTTTTTTCTTGTAAATATTTACTGCAAAGAGCGTCCACATTTTAGGAAATTATTTATACATGAGAAACATATATGAACTTACGAAGTTCCCGTAATCGACATTTTCATAAATTGGAAATTGGTCTCTGAATAGGTTTTGACAGTATAGCACTATATTCAATTAGACTTAGCTTTAAATGTTAAACAAAGCAATGCAGGATTTTGGTAAATAGTAATCAGTTTATTCCTTTGCAATTTAATATAGCTTTATCTATATGATGTTGATTTCACATTGGGTGTTACTTGATCGTGTTCTCACATCCTGTCTCTATCAGTGTTCTGCAAAATGTTTACCTAAATACACTGGGGTCAGTAGTCTAGATCAAAGGTTGGATTGCCATTTTATTTTACTTGTGATTTATGAAGGTATGGAGAACAGAAAAGTAAGAAGCTGAGATGCATTGGTTGAGAACTAAGATTAGGAAAAAGATGTAAGATCTTTGATTATGCTTCGTTACGCAGAAAATTGAATGCCACTTTTTCGCAAGATTTTGTAAATAGTGAAACGTATTAATTTAATCTTCTTCACTATATTTAGGTGAATTCAAACTTTACTATATGGTAATATTAAGCCTAGTCGAAATGCAGACTAACACATATATAAAAGAGATAAACCTTCATTATAAAACTTCGTAATATAAGCACGCAGGACACAAAATAAGTTACCTGTTGTAGGACTTGCCTAATACTGGGTAACACTACTACATGTTTTATACTAGAAATCATCACGAAATGTTACACGTATGCCATCAACGCAAATCTTGACTCACCGGTAGTTTTCATAGTTCCAGCAATGTAGGAAATACCCAATTCTGTGTTTCATTTACTGATCCAAAGAATCATCAAGTTTACAACTGGATTTAAATCTGAGGACTTATCATACTAGATCATGTGCAGCGGAGTGCGTAAATTCCTCGAACTATGTACAGTGGGCCACATAAATTTTTGATGTACAAATTCCGCGAGATAGGCAACCCAACTAACATCTGCTTCAAGATTAATTAAGCCTGGTAGTAGCTAGCACAGCAGTGTGAAGTTGTGCTGTTAAAAGCACAAATCGTAATGAGTATTTTTGTGCAGAAGTGGAGCGAAACGCTGGCTGACAAAATGACAAAAATGAGCCTTTGAATGTTTGTACTCACAGTAAACAGCACAATACCAGAAGAAATATACGGACACCAGAGGCGCCGATGAGAAAATAACAATCAGGGGACTTAAATAATCTTACAATTAACTCAAGTGAGGGATTATATAAACAAGTTAACTTACTTCAAATGACTATACATATATGCGTATCAAATAATATACGGATAGTTTATGCAGTATATGTATTAAGTTATTGTTTTAACTAAACACAAAGCCTTGCGCTGAGTTTTGAAACTATTAACAACAGTCCTACCTGCAAATCAAAGTATGAATGGATTATTCAGGGGAAGAACCCAACCTGTAATGAAATTTTGGGTATCTAACAGGGCCTGAGCTCTTAGGTTCCGGCGCCACTGATTCATACGTAATATATTACTTCGAAAGAAGAACTTATCCGATTTTATTATTCGTTAAATGACTTTTAAAACTGTTAAATTTTGGTATGCAG
This sequence comes from Thermobia domestica, assembly GCF_964235325.1. Lineage (NCBI taxonomy): Eukaryota > Metazoa > Arthropoda > Insecta > Zygentoma > Lepismatidae > Thermobia > Thermobia domestica. The sequence continues at coordinate 267,801,411 of NC_137459.1, forward strand.
TAATTTATTTGTAAATATTAAAAATGCAAAATTCGATAACATTCAAACGAGTTGGGAAACCTATCCGAACCAAGCGTATTTCCCCTTAGATTGTAAATAAAACTTAAGGTTCTTGATTTGAATAATATTTGTGAAAATTTACACATTGAGACGCAAGGAGAAAAAAATAGAATATAGTGCCAATAAACAACAATTTAAAAAAGCACGAAATTAACGGTTAATATCAAATATAGAACGATTAACAGAATTAATTCTGTGACTAGTTTTCTCCATTCATTTTACTACGTTTATTTTCAGGATTACATCATCACTGAATTTCTCCACTGGAGATTATCTTTCATTTAGCAGCATCCAACTGGAGCTCAGCCTTGTAAATGAAACATATTAAAAAGTTGTAAACGGCGGAGGGGAGACTCGAACTCGGATCACCGGTTTAGAAAACAACAATGTTAACCACTCATCTAAAGCGTTACTTATTTGGGCACGATTAAAGAAAGAGTCTTTTCTGTTCGCTCAAAACAGTAGCTTGTTAATAGTCAAATTCAAAACACAGGATTATGTAGTTGAGAACCCGGAGGGTATTATATCACTGTCACTAAACTATTAACATTTCAGATTTTTAAAAACAAAATACAAAACTTCTTTATTTTGAATGAAGAACGGCGCGTATATTATACTCGTAAACAAACTAAAGATGAATCAATTACGGCGTAGTAATCGTGGTTCAGTGGTCAACTCTAGAATTTTCGGTGGTGATTGATCAGCGATGACATATGTTCTAATATCTTCAGATATTTGAATACTCGGATGTTTCAATACTTGAACTATCTAATCTTTAGGAATAATAATAATAATAATAAACTAATAAGCTAATAATAATAATAATTTATTATCACTCAGGACATAACATTACAACTAGAAACTTCATATTTGACGAGAATATTTCGGTTTTGTTTAGTGTTGCCCATGAAAGAGGAATTTCTCATCTCGTTTCTAAAACAAACAAAATAACATGAGAATTAACATTTTACATTCGAGACGGGACAAGGCTAACTCAAATTATCGTCTCGCTTTGGAGACGAGAATTGAGACGAGACGAAGAGTATCGTAAACACTTCTCATTTTATCTCGATTCTCGGAATAGTGTATGTCCATTCTTTAAATAACAATTGCTTTTTAGACTGAATCTTATATGCTATTTTATTTTGTTTTTCGGGTCTCATAGAATTTATTATTTTCTGTGTAGGTATTTTTGTAGCAAAGCTATTATAATTAATTCTGCATATACTAAAAGTTAGTTTATTATATGCCTTACTGTTCCGTGATATTCAGTTATTTTTTATTGTAGTTATTTTCCTTAAAACGTACAGTAGAATACCTTCTATATGAAACCATAGTGGAACACTTTCGCTTAAAATTTTCCTAGTTGCAGAGGTGTGTCTCGGAGTTCCGGACACTCTCCCGAAATCCCGACTTATCTGTAAGTTTTGTCTAATTTTAGGACAACTTTAAAAATGTTAATACAAATACATAGTAAGACTCTTTCTTTTTATAAAAGACTTTGGATTATGTATGCGTTATATTGATATTTTAACAAAATATACATACGAATATAAAAAAGTATACTTCCTATTTACAAATTTTGGTTGAACGGATATTTGGAACGTGTTGGAAATGGCGAACGAAAATAATATTATTTCTAGCAATAGCAGTAATAGTGGAAGACGTTCGGAATAATTGCTAGGAAACATTTGTGACCCATACTAGGCCCTAAGCATGATACTTATGTATTGTTTTCTAACCACGTTAGTTCTCCTACACAAGGAATCAAGGTTGTAGAAAGACATGTGACGTCATATTGCTAGTAAAATATTTCCTCTGCGAAGAAAGCCGTTTGCACTCTAACTTGTAAGACAGAAAGAAACTGAGTATTTTTCATTTCATTACACATCAGAAGTATGAATATTGTAGTTTGGTAAAAAAAACAACTTACCGTAGCGGGAATCGAACCCGGGACACCTACATAACGAAACAACTGCTCACGCCACTACGCTAAGACTGCTCTGCTGAGTAAGAGTCAAAAAATATTCGTATATGTAGCAAATTACACACGTTTACGATAACGACGAAACACACTGATTTCGGTCATGAAAAAATACTGTAGTCGAGAGACTTTAAATTTAAATTAGAAAACAAAAATAGACATACAAACACGCAAGGACATGAAGGAGAAACTGCTTTCAAGAGTAATTCGACCCCTTAACTGGAGTCTGATGCCTCAGATCATTTTCGTTTTTGATTCACCGAAAGTATCTGCGTAAGTTGTCTCTATTATACTTAGTAATACTTGTTTCACAGTTATTTTCAGTAAACTTGAACGACAGGGACACAAACACAGATAAATCGAGGACATACAATTTCAAAGGATCATCCACCGGGAATCGAACACCGGACCGCGAGCACTGAACTATCTGAGGCAGTGATGACGTGGGTCAATGAACAACTTGACCCACCACCCATCGTGACCCATTCTATGCCACCTCCCAACATGACCCACCACGACCCACCACCAACCGTGACCTACTCTGACCCACCACCCACCATGACCCATTCTGACCCACAACCCACCATGACCCACTCTGACCCACAACCCATCGATCCACCACCTACCAAAACACATCGTCATCAACTCTGATACATGATCCACGCTCTCTTCTTTACTGACTGAAGTGTTTATACTTGTAGTAAAATCATTTTGTTAAATTATAACTAATCAGAGTTTGAATTTGAGTTTGAATTGAGTTATTTTTACAAACCAACCCACTATCAATTTTGCATATATAACAACCCGCTATCAATTTTGCCACCCCTATCATAAAGAAGAATTTTAAAAGATGCTATGTGATGTTCTGTTCATTTTCAATAAAGAGTTAATATACTGATTTTCAGCTCTGTAAGTTTAAGTGCTTGTGAGATACTCAACTTTTTTTCGCAAAAAATCGGATCCCCACTACCCCTTAAGATATTATTATTATGAAAGTGATATGATGACATCCCACTTTGGATTAAGGCCTAACTATATACCAAAAGTCATTTCATTTGACTTTGCAATTTGGCCGTGATGATCAGGCACACACAGTTACATCCACGTTTTATATAATATATATGTATTATAGTGATTCAAAAATGTATTGTTTTCAGTAGTTAGCTCCTCCCCCATCAGGAAGGCGCGGTCGGAACGAGTGATTACCGCCGTCGACGGTGGCGGGCCGCCGCAGGGAGCCGCACCCGCCCGCAGCGGCACGACGATTTACTTGTTCAAAGTTGCCGACATTTTGCCGAGGCGGCAAGCGGTCGAAAATCGTAAAATGAACTGCCCTTTGCCGACTGTTGCCAACCGTCAGAGTCGGCAAAACAGTCGAAGAGTCCTCTTTCCGACCCTCTGCCGACTCCTTATGCCGGCCTCTTCCACGGCGGCGCCAGCGCATTTACTGGGCCTTTACGGCTGTTTGCCGACTTTTTTATATAGCAACTAATAGGCTACTAATTCATCTAAAACCATTTTGTACACTGCATCAAGATATTACATTTTATTATATCGTGTAACAAATTAAACATTTATACACCTTAAACGTTATGCATGAAGCTTACACAAGATTGTTCTTCTATTACGATATTATTTCTTTTACTTTGCTATGAAAACGAATCTCTATTTTAGCACAAAACAGCCAACATTTTTTTCTATATTCTTCTTCTTCCTTTCTTAAACAGCTGTGCCTAATTTAAAAGTAAATTCTAACCACTAATACAAATAAAGATATAATAAAAGACATTGAAATACAAGTATCGTTGTAACACCCCGAGCTAAATGCAAAATATCTGGTTATACCAACATCCGTAAAGACAGCAATATGCCAGCTCGACGTGCGAATGGCGGAGTTGCTATACGATTTCTCCGCTCTATACCCAGTCATCACTTTTAAATTCCACAGCTCAATCTACCAGAATATCTCATACTCACGCTTTACTTCAACAAGTTATGTATCATTCTTGCAACAATTTACGTTCGACCTCGCCATGCCATCCAAACAGACTTCTTTCAGTATATCTCAAACAACTTCAAATATTACGTAATTATGGCCGACATCAATATCCATAGTAGAACAGTTCAACAACGGCAAGATTTTATCAGTTTTCTTACAACTCACACCAATGGCACTCTTCATCAACAACCAAAACCCACACGACCATCCTCACAAACATCTCCTGATGTTGTTGTAATGTCTACCAACCTTCTACCTTCCTGTAACATCGCAGTATTGGACCCAATCGGCAGTGATCATTTACCGATCAAATTTACCATCAATCATCTCCGTCAACATCCTTCAAACCGCCAAACTTTAATGCGTGCCTCACTCAACTACAACAAGGCAGATTGGATCAGATACCGCACTTACATCACGGAAAAACTCTCAAATCTTCACGAACCCACCTCAGAAGACTCCATGTAAGAATCTCTCAACATTCTAACTGAGACTATAAACCAGGCATCCAACACCTACATTTCAACAACTAACTCGAATCCCTATAGTCCAAAACTGCCACCTCATCATCTTCCACTCATTCGTAAATCTCGTCAATTCTACCGAGACTACGAACGTACAGGCAATAGAGTCTCATTACTTCATCACCGTTACTTACAACGTGTCGTCAGCAATTACATTACAGCTTATAAACACCGGCAGTGGGTGAAAACTTGTAACACTTTATCTGAAATATCACATCCGACACAGGACTGGATGCGATTCAACCAACTCTCTGGAAAACGTTCGATCACGACATATCCTCTTATTCATAATAATCAGCCGCCTCTAACAGACACTGACAAAGCTAATTTGTTTGCTGATTATCTACAGGATACATTCACACCACCTCCCCCACCGCCTTACCCACGGCAACATCCCGTAGATAGCATCAACTTCCACTCTCCTCATCTGCAAGCTGCACTAGACCACTTGTTAGCCGACAATCACGAACTCACAACACATATAACCTTCGCTAACATCTTATCTGTTACAAATCGAAAACGAAATAATGCTCCTGGCATGGGTAATATATCTTACCGCCATATAAAGGAGGCTTCTTATTGTCTTCTCCATTTACTGGCCATACCTTTCACATTTATTCTCCGGACAGGTCTCTTCCCTATTACATGGAAAGTGTCAAAAACTATCATGTTTCTAAAACCTCAAAAACCCGCAAGCCTTGTTTCGTCACATAGCCTTATTCAATTAACCAGGACGCTCAGTAAAATTTTCGAACGAAATCTAGTAAGCCGTATTCACATTTACTGTATCAATCACCGCCTTTTGCCGCTTTATCAAGCCGGTTTTCGCCCTCAGCTCAGCATAAATGACCAGCTACTTCGACTCGTCAATCATATCTCCAATCACTATCATATTTCACTGCACAAAGCCTTCATGTCTTGTACTCTTTCACGGTGAAAAAACTTTTGACACTGTTTCTGGCACTTCGCAAAACTATTCAACAAATAAACATAAATCTTCAGGAAGCTATATATCTGTTTTGGTCCTGGTGTCTCAAATGGCGGCTTAAGATTAACGCTGACAAAACTCAAGCAGCTGCTTTTGTTCCTTCTGGAAAGCGTACTCGAGTTCATCGCAACCCAATCCTGCTGAATATGCAAGCTCTAGGCAAACGGATTCATCATTCTAATACAGCAAAATATCTTGGGTTTCTACTGGATAAACACCTCACATGGAGACCTCATTTATAATCTATTCTAACTCAAGCATATAATAGGTTTAATTTACTCCATCGCTTGACGCACAACCTGGGACCTCAAACACCATACAGTTCTTGCAACCTATAAAGTATTTCTACGACCCGTATTGACATATGGTTACACAGTCTGGATAAATGCTGCCCTTTCATCTATAAAAGGCTACAAATTATCGAACGCCATGCCTTCCGAATCGTCTATCGTATATCATCGCCCAGTCCCACTGCCGACCTCTATAGCCGTATTACGTTCCCTACTCTTCTTGCACACATAGAATCGCTCCGACTGAAATACAAACTCAACCCCTGACTACAAATCATCCACTACCCATGGACACCGTTCACACTGCCACTGACTTCGTTACTCTCTCACCTTTACGCCCCACTCCTCTCTATTTGCTCTTTACCCTGTATCAATTCACAGTTCCTCCTGATCATCCCGACATTCCTCTTCTAGATGCCGTTCAAATTCATTTTCATTCACCTTTCATCTTAACAAGCACAGTAATCCTAGCGTACTAACAGGGCTCCCTCTGTCTCACATCAATGCCCCGCGTTGCCCCGGGGCGAGAAGATAACCTCACTCGTCTCTTTAACACTACCTATGTGTTGTGATGTGTATGCACTTCTTCATGCTTACATACCTCATATTCATCGCTACTCAACCATATGTTTATGATTTAAAGATCATAAAATCTTAAATATGTTACAATCAACGTAACCTTAATAAACAAAAATAAATAAATAAATAATGAACACCTATCCCAACCATAGTAATAAACCTTCCCAAATTTCCTATAAAACCTCTTTCCAAGTCGAGGGCATAACCTTTGGGTGGGGCTAGCTCACACTAGCAAAAAAAAAAAACATTTTCATTAACGTCCAATTATTTACCACTTATCAGACGCTCACGAACACTCTACAGAAATTACAAACGTACCGGAAATCTAGAGTCATTGCGCTTAGATCGTAAATTTCAGCGAACAGTCCACAATTATGTCAAAGCCTATAAACACCGTCAGTGGACAAAAGACTTCAATACTTTGGCTGATACTGCACATCCATCCAGATACTGGCGCCGTTTTCATATGCTTACTGGTCGCAAGAAATCCATTGCTTATCCCCTAATAGACAATGATCGAGGTCTTCAGACAGATAAAGAAAAAACAGACGCCTTCACAACCTATATGCAGTCTATCTTTACGCCAGCCGAAGCTTGCATTCCTCGGTGATATACCACATCAGTCACCACATCAATTCACCACAACTTCAACCAGACATGGGCCATGCTTTGCCCAATCATCATCTCACTGCGCCTATCATTGTAACAAATATCTGTTCCGTCACAGTTCGTAAACGTAACACTGCTCCTGGTCTGGATTCACTCAAATACCGCCATGTCAAAGAAGCACTTTTCGTCTTATTACATCTTCTAGCAGCTATTTTCACCTACATTCTCCGCCTAGGTTATCTCCCCGCCCAGTGGAAGACTTTCGAAACTCCCGTTCAAAACACTCATGTTTGCTAAACCTCACAAACCTCTCAATAACACGTCATCCTACCAGCCTATTCAATTAACTCCAACTTTCAGCAAAATCCTGGAACGCATCCTAGTCAAACGCCTTCACAGTCACTTAATTACAAAACATTAACTTCCTTTGCATCAAGTCGCTTTCCGACCAGGCTATAGTATTAACAATCAGTAACTTCGCCTCACCAACATTACATCGCGATCGCTAATCATTATAATTCTTCAAGCCTTCCTGTTTAGTTTTATTCGATCTTGAAAGGGCATGGGACTTCTTTGTAAACTTCTCTCTTTCCGTCTTCCTGTCACATACCTCCGCTTCATCTACAACTTTCTTGCCAATCGTCTGGATTATGTCTACATCAATTCCAGTGTATCTTATCCCATATTTCTTCATAATGGCGTCCCCCAAGGCTTCGCCTTATCACCGTTTTTATATTTGCTCTATGTCACTGACATGCTGTCATTACCTATAAATGTCCACACTTTTCATTATGCCGATGACACGGCTTTCTTGACATTAGCTACGACTATCTCCCAAATAAACACTGCGATGAATGAAGCCATTCGTCGGTTTAACGACTGGTGTCGGACGTGGCGCTTAACAATAAACGTTACAAAAACTCAAGCAATAGTCATTATCCCACCAAAACGTCGATCAAGAGTTCATCAAAACCCAGCTCATCTTGTAAACGACGCTGACATACACCATTCGAAAACAGCGACCTACTTGGGTATCACATTTGATCACCATCTTACATGGCATCCACACCTCGCTACTGTCGTAAACAAAGCCAAAACAGACTGAATTTACTTAAAAGTCTCACTGGCACAACGTGTAGTCTCCGTTCCTCTACACTCATCAACACGTATAAGGTCTTCCTCCGTCCCGTTCTTACGTATGTCTTCACCGCATGGATATCAGCAAGCGCAAAACGTTACGAAATACCGCATTAAATTACCCTAGCGTACCGCATTAAATTACCGAGTCCAACACGTGAACTATACTATAACCGCTACCAGGTTATAGAAGGATTTTTTGTGAACACTGTATATTTCGTAAAGACAGTGACTATTTTTTTCGATTTATACTTTATTCTGCAACACATATAAGTTCTTTCTTCGGTGGGAATAGCTTCTTTCCCACACAATTGGACAAAGAAGTCTTTCATCGCTTTTTCATATATATGTTTAAAACATCGCTTTTGGTGAGAACGCTTCAGTTAGTGACAAACCATTTCAGTGTTTCTCCCTGACTTATTATATGCACAGTATATATTCTATAGTTCTTGCAAATTGAATTAAGTGTTTTCTTTAATCGCTTATGGAAATATTGCAGTAGTTTAGAGAAATACAGGCTGACCAGATGTTCCAGCGACCAAAGTGGCACCAACTGCGTTGTTTCGTAGCTCGTTATCTGTACTTTCTCACGCCAGAGTTATCGCCGTATCTAGTGCATTATATGCAGTTGACTAAAATTAACACAAATTATTTTCTGTATTCCATTTGCATGTGCATACAGGTGATCTAACTGAGTGATTTTTGGAATGAACTGCCAACCCTCTTTAATCGACCACTGCAGCCAGTACCTTGAGCTTTGGTGCTCAGGGAGTTTGACTCCGATATTGTACGCGACCACCACGCACGTTGCGTTGGGAATCAAGTATTAATTTGTGTTAAGGGGCACAAGCTATTAGCCAGCGAAGGACGTTTTCTTACGGCTAGCCCCCAACTAGCGAAGTCCCAGGTCCGCAGACCTTGTGCGTTAAAAATGTTATACACGCGCCCTCCAACATTAGCATTCTACTTTTTTATTTTGCTGAAGGATCATCTTTACACTTCAAGATTGCTCGGCGCAGCAGCTGGATTCATCGTGGGACGATCCAGATAACTTTTCCCCAGTGCTAATCCCCCAAGTGCGTCAATGGTGTGAGAGAAGCATTTGCAGTGAAATCTGAATTATAATCTCATATATATATATATATATATATATATATATATATATATATATATATATATATATATATATATATATATATATATATAAGGGCTACATTGCATAAAAAGGCAAAGTGTGATTTCATTGATGAAAATTATTACACATATTCTGTGTCGTGTTGTGTTAATTTCTCTTAGTAATTTTTTATATAATAGTGTTCTAATAAATAAGTATAGTGTTATTTAATCCAGTGTGTTTTCGTTGTTTGTATAAGTGATGTTTGTGTGCGTTATGGTCTGGATGACCGTCTGATCGTCCGTGAGGTTTTCGAGACGAGACACCCGAACCTCTCGGCGCCTAATGCTCATCTCATCATTGAGACCGACGAGCGATTTGGGAACAGTTTGTAACTCTTCTTGGAGAGGTCCTTCGTCCTGTCCAGGTAAGTTCCAGTCTCAGGAGAATACTTATTGGTAGGACCACGAACCACGAACAGCGACCAGATTACACGGAGTGGTTACAAATAAATGTTCACCCAAACAGAGACCTCGAACTCCAATTGGTTACAATACGACCGCATTACATTTCCGCACCTTCTCTCCCACCTCGAATCCCTCCGACTCAAATATATCAACAAACGCTATGACAGCGAACATGCTCTCTTCTTCGAAACAGTTTATAACGACGCTCCCTACATACAAAACCACCGCCATGCACCTACACCTCTCTCATTGCTTTTCGCACTGTATAAATATACTGTTCCTTCAATTCATCCCGACTGTGACCTCATCCGCATGCTCGGCACGTCAACCATCCCGGCGCATATATCACCTTAATACCATGCTCAGTAAATCCGCTTGTTACTAACAGGGTCTCCTTACGTACCTCATCACAGAAGAAAACCCAGCATTCACAGCACCTCATACTCATTTCCTTTCTCAATTATTCCTAAACAGCATATCCATTCCCAGACTCCCGAACTATATGATTATAAAGAAATGCTTATTAATACTAAATGAAGTTAATAAACGTCTCTTTGCTTAGCTAAAAATTCTTCCTACTGCATGATTATATGAAATATCTTTCCCTAGTAGAGGGTACAGCCCTCCCAATGGGTGCTAGCTAGTCCGTAGCTAGCTAGCAAAAAGAGTTTTCATTGATGTTGTAGCATTTTAATATATATATATGGGGTTACCTTCACTTATTTTATAGTTTTCCTTATTTAGAATACTGAATTAATTCTTGAATAATAATTTTCTAACGGCTGTGAACTGCTGAAAAATTACATCATGAGACGCCACTGATAAATATATTCTTACCAAAGTGCTGTATTGCAAGTGAAATGAAATTTTAAAAAATGTTTGTTTGTTATTTTTTTCTAGTTATCGAAATTAATGAAAGTAAATGATGATCATATCATTTGTAATAGGATGAGAGTGAGAGAAATATAAATATTGCCCACAAAATCCACGTACAAATTGCTTTTACATCACAATAAATAGCATATAACCGAGTTTCGAAAATTCCAAAACAGACCACTTCACAGCTGACTCGATATTCCCCTATTTCTTCTATATGTATTCTATATACGAAAAAATGTATATACATCTTTCTATGTGTATGTTCCACCATAACTCTGGAAAACCTGGAGCAATTTTAACCAAACGTGATACACTCATTACTTACAATTTAAAAAAAAAAGTACTTTATAGGTAAGGCTCCCAAGCGCACCTAGGGACAACTGGGATGGGGAGATATATAAAAATGATCGGAACGACCAATATTAGTATTGAATCCATAGTTTCTGAGATCGTTGAATAGCAAAACATAAAATTTAATTAGATTTTTTTGTATCTTCGGAATAGTTTGAAGCCAAGCCTTCTATGATCTAGATCATAATGATCTATGCCTATTAAAGATCATTTAACTAAATTTCAGCGTTTTTTATCTACTAGTTTAAAAGTATTAAGAGCGTATTAAGATAAATGGTCCACCTTGCATAAGATGAATATGTGTATTTACATATACACATATTGCAACAAAAACTCTGAAACGCATGTAGTTTATCAACCAACCTCCAAGGTGGTGTCGGAAGGAGATGACCTACAGAAATAATCCACATCGACCTATATTATTGTCGAATTCATAGTTTGTGAAAACGTTAATTAGAATACTGACAACCTTAATGGTGTTTAATTACACGTTCAGCCCCATCGGCATGAGCAGGTGAGAAGAAATGAAAAATAAAATATTCAAAATGACCAATAATAGTATCGAATCTATAGTGTTCGAGGTCGGGAATATAGTTGATCCGTTTGAAATAACTTTCGGAACATAATAAGTATGTGCCTCAAAGGGGGCTTTTATCATATCACTTATATTAACATTAGTCTTCTATTGGGATAATGTGTTTCAAAATTTTTACCAGAAGTTGAGTATCTTTAGGGTTATTATAACCACAGTTTCATTGAAGTGCATATTCAAAGGGGGAAAAGGATGTAATTGTTATCCATACATTTAATCTCCCTGTGTAAGGAACGGGTATTTCAGCTAGTATATGCATATACTATATACACTTACATGCTTACATATATATATAAATGTGTGTATGTGTGCGTACAGAGTAGACCATTTATCTTGATACGCTCTTGTAACTTCTAAACTAATAATACAAAACGGTGAAATTTTGTACATGCAAATATTGGAAGTGGGACATGGTTTGGCATTCTCTGTGATACCACAAGGCCAACTCAACATAAAGTTGTAACTTTTACAAATGACACTATGCCTGGTTATAACTTGTTTCAAATCTACATGGAAAAGAAAAACAACATACAATACCACATTTGTTATTTCGGCAGTGTTCCGAATTAAGGACACTACAGTTTCACAAAGATAAAAAAGTAAGTGTTCTGCATCAGTAATAACCCATAAGGCTGCCAAGTAATGCACACGTAAATTATCATAATATTCAATATCAAATTCGAACTTGAACTCGAAATTGAATTTCGAACAAGTAGAAACAAAGGTATAGGTAATTAAGGATTTAACTTTTTTCAAAGTAATTTATTTTTAAAAGGTATTTAGATAATTATCACGTACAATTACATACACGTTTTTCAATAGAAATACAGACCAGAATGTAATCTACAGCAATTCGATATCTCAAACTATTCGGGACATATAAAAAATGGTAAAATGAATATATTGCTTTAAAAGGCGTATTTGTGAGAATCTTTTAAAACAATTTTTCGTTCACTTTGCTTTCACACTGAGAAAAAATGCGTAATTGGAGTACGTAAGAACGTAGGTTACATGTGTAAATAATGTCATTTTTGCACTTAACGTACGTCAAACGTATAACTGAAATGTATATTTTATATGTACTTTCTGTATAAGTGTTCCGAATAAACGTACTTTTTTATGAGCGAAAGTACTGTATATAGGTGATCAGGATTTCACATGCAGATACACGTATATCCCTTTGGGAATCCTATGGTACAATTTGTACCATACGGGTGTTTCATGGTACATTGCGTTATAACTCTCCTATTTGAGCTTTTTCGTCCGTTTCTTTTTTGTTTTTTTAAGTCCAGAGGCATTGTAGAACACGTTACGCATGGTCTCACACATTCCTATGTCCAGACATAGGAGGTGATGACGTCATAATTTTAAAATATATATTTTCTCTTATGAGCCTATGTTCATTATTTTTGGCGGGCTTATTTTTGCACGTAGAAGATTGAAATTTTGCACAAAAAATAAGTTTACCGAGTACTATTTACCATATTTTTTTTTCCAATTTCTGCGTTAAAATAGGGGGGATCCAGAGAGGCAAAAAGGTGAAAAATGGGTATTTTAACCAAAAAATCCCTTTCTTCGGGATTTTCCCGCCTTAGATACATGATGGAGACACATGAGTCATACCGTCTGAAAGGCAGCTCTATTCTGAAGAGAATGATGTGCGAAACATGACCTTAGGGTAATTAGGGATGTGTCAGGGAATTTTTACAAAATATCGTTCCGTATACGGGAATATGGTACATTGTCGGTATATATATTTTTTGGCGGGCTTACTTTTGCACCTAGAAGATTGAAATTCTGCATAAACATTCAGCCTACATAGTATTATTTATCAGTTTTTTTTCAGATCTCTGCGTTAAAACAGGGGGTCCGGAGCGGCTAAAACTTGAAAAAAGGGATATTTATACCAAAAAATTCCCTTATTCGGGATTTTCTCGCCTTCGATACATGACGGAGACATGCGAATGGTACCACCTGAAAGGCAGTTCTATTCTAAAGAGAATGATTGCCGGATTATAGCCCTAGGGTAAATAGAGATGTCTCAGGAAATTTTTAACCTGAGATCATGGTGTTTTGCGGTAATTTGGGGCATTGTGGGAATTCTTGATAAAATTTCTCCCGCCCTTAGTATTCAAGATAGAAATTTGAAATTTGACACACACATTCAGTATACCAAGTACTATTTACCAGATTTTTTTAGATCTCTACGTTCACAAAGGTCCATTCCAGAGGGGTCCAAATTGTGAAAAAAATTCCCTCCCAAGTTTTTTCTTTGACATCATTTTTCCCCTCTCCTGGTGTAGGTATGAGCATGCAAGTGGTACCATTTGAAAGCCAGCTCCATTCTGAAGAGAATGAGGTATAAACCATGATCCTAGCGTAAAAAGTGACGACGCAGTAGCTGCTTGACTGAAAGTCTAAAAAATACCCCAAAACCCTTGATCCCGTAAGGGTAAGGATTTAACTTTTTTTCAAAGTAATTTATCTTTAAAAGGTATTTAGATAATTATCACGTACAATTACATACACGTTTTTCAATAGAAATACAGACCAGAATGTCATCTACAGCAATTCGATATCTCAAACCATTCGGGACATATAAAAAATGGTAAAATGAATATATTGCTTTAAAAGGCGTATTTGTGAGAATCTTTTAAAACAATTTTTCGTTCACTTTGCTTTCACACTGAGAAAAAAAAGCGTAATTGGAGTACGTAAAAACGTAGGTTACATGTGTAAATCCTGTAATTTTTGCACTTAACGTACGTCAAACGTATAACTGAAATGTATATTTTATATGTACTTTCTGTATAAGTGTTCCGAATAAACGTAATTTTTATGAACGAAATAACTGTATATAGGCGATCAGGATTTCACATGCAGATAGACGTATATACTATAACACATAGCTGACGTATGTAATATACGTATACGTATGTAACATACTGAAGACTGTTAGATGCCATACATCCTGCAACGCATGATATAACATCCAATCAGGAAAAAGGGCAGTGCGTATGTATCATATAGATAATGAATGTTCTGTACTGGTTTCTGTAGTAATCACGTGGAATCCGTATATTTGTACATTATACCGCTGCTCAGACAACGGATTTTTCTCAGTGTATAATAATAGAACAATATTTATTGGTATATTTAATTACAATAAGTTGTTGGAGTTACATAATTTTAAGCAGAGATGCTAATTTTAGCAATTTTTAGGTATACAGAGAACGATTTGAGACATCGAAGTTGCTGAAACGACATTACGCTTTTTGTATCTATTGAATACCATCTATGGAATTGGATAAGATACTTGTCTAACTTTAAGTAGCTTCTCGAAATAAAGGCATTTAAAAATAGTAAAATTTTCGATCGTTTCTAACTTTGTTCGTAATTACTCAAAATCCTTCATATCATGAACATAGTATTAGACGCTAAAGTACCTTGGATGCACATTGTTCCGTTTGTCGTATTTGCGTTATTACTGCTGTAGGGCACAACCAAAATTTGGATGCTTGTGATATTGTAGCGTTCTTAGTTTACAATTGTGATATTGTATGCTTTTCTTTTATATGCATATTTGAAATATATAATAACAATGACGTAGTGTTATTAAAAAAAAAATACAACTTTATGTTGGATTGACAACATTGCTAACTTTATGGCATCATAGATGGCATACAAATGTCCGCCTGCCGATATTTGCATGATGAAAAGTAGCGTATTTTGTTCATTAGTTTAGAAGTTACAAGGGCGTATTAAGATAAACTGTATATATATATATATATATATATATATATATATATATATATGTGTGTGTGTGTGTGTGTGTGTGTAAGTTCCAGCATAACACTGGAACGACCGGGGTAATTTTAAACAAATTTAGTATACAAATTATCTTTATCTATAACTGGAAAATAGTACTATGAAGGTGAGACCCTTAGCACACCTAGGGGACAGCGGATGACACATATAAATGATCGAAAATGACCAATATCATTGTTCAATCCATAGTTTTCGGGGTCGCTGAGGGGAGTTGTGACATTTCTGATGTCGTTTAAGTCTAAGTTACGTCCCCATCAGTACCCGTAGAGAATGGAAAGGTGATTATATATATATATATATATATATATATATATATATATATATACACAATAGAAACCTATCAATATTAGCGTCGGGTGTAGGCCCTATAGCCTTTGGTGTCGCTGAAATGAACAATGACACACACCATACCATTTAAGGCCAAGTTCAGCTCACATTAGCACACATGGGGGGATAGTGACATGCATATAAAAATAATAAAAAAACAATCGATATTAATATCGAATCAATAGTTTTGGGTGTCCCTAAATTGAATGGTGACAGTTACGATGCCCTTTAGATCCAAGTTCAGTCCCCAGTAGTGGTGTGATACTCCCTAGCATACATATAAAGAGGAGTGTGACATACAAAGATGATCTAAAACGACTGACATTAGTGTCGAATCCATGGTTAGATGAAATGAATATTGACACTCCCCATGACGTTTAAGTCTAAATTTAGCCCCCACTAGCACCTCTGGGGGTAAAAATAATCGAAAACGACCGATATTAGTGTCGGATCTATAGTTTACGGTGTCCCTAAATTAAATGTTGATAGTTCCTGTGAATTTAGGTCAAAATTCAGCCCCCAGTATCGGTACGGCCCCTGGCATACCTATTAGGGAGTTGGAGGGGAGACATAAAGTGATCGAAGACGACCAACACGAGCGTTTAATCCATACATTTTGGAGTTTCTTAGATGAATAGTTTCAATCTCAATGCCACTTAAGTCTAAATTAGCACTCCTGGGGTGATAGTGACGTAAAAATAATCGGAAACGACCGATGGCAGTGTCGAATCAATCGTTTTGGGGGTATCTAAGTTGATGGATGGCAGTCCTGATGCCCTATCAAAATTTAAATACAAATTCCACCCCCAGTAGGGTAAGACCACTAGCACAGCTAGGGGGAAGTGAGAGGGTTGACACATAAAAGTGATCAACAACTACCGATATTAGTATTGAATCCAGTTTACGGGGTCTCTGAGTTGAATAGTGACACTTGTAATGTAGTTAAAATCCAAGTTTGCCCCTGTTAGCATCCCTATAGGAGGAAACGGTGACACGTAAAAAACATTAAAAAAAATCAAAATTAGTGTCGGATCCATAGTTTTTGGGGTTGCTGACATGAATAGTGACACTCCGCATGTCGTTTAAGTCCAAGTCCAGCCGGTACTAGCACACCTGTGGAAATTGTGACACATAAATAATTATAATCGAAAACGACCAATATTAATAACGAATCAGTAGTTTTCTGGGTGTAAAAGTTGATTAGCAACAGTTCCACAGCCCTTCAAATCCAAGTTCAGCTCCAGATATATTCCTCCAGCATACCTAGGGCAGTGGGAGAGGGTGACATATAAAAATGATCGGAAAGAACCGATAATTGTATAGAATCTTTAGCTTCTGGGTGACTGAGATGAATAGTGACAGTTCCCATGCCATTTTAGTTTAAGTTTCCTGGCATTAGCATACATGAGACAATAGTGACATATAAAAATAATCGAAAACTACTGACATTAGTGACGAATATATAGATTTTTGTGTCTAAAGTTGATTTTTGTCAATTCCAATTACTTTTAAGTCCAACTTAAGCCTATAGTGGAAATATGCCCCCTAGCTGACCTAGGGAAAAGTGGGAGGGGTGACATATAAAAATAATCGAAAATGACCAATATTAGTTGAATTAGCGTCCGAGATTAGTGTCGAATCCATAGCTGTAGGCACCACTATGATATTTATGTATAAATTTAAGCACCACTAGTACCCCTGGGGGATGGCAATATGTAAAAATAATCAATGTTAGTGTGAAAATTGTGTTCTTCTTGGGGTAAATAAGTTGAGTCTTGACAGTTTCGATGCTCTGAGTATATGTTCAGTTTCCAGTGGAGATAAGAACCTTTAACGCCTTCAGGAGGGTGGGAAGGTAGGTAATGTGTAAAAATAATGAAATACCTATACTAGTATCGAATCCATAGTTAGCCACACTTCTGATAGCGCAAAAGTCCATCAGAATGGAGTGAGAACGAATAAAAGATATGTTTGAAATGACCGAGAGAGTGTCAAATCTAGTTTTTTTTTAATGGTTAAACTGATAGGCAACACTCCGATCACATGTAGGCGCAAGTTTAGGCAGGAACGGCATATCGTTTGCATTTTAAAAAAATCAAGGGAAACGCCTAGGGCGTTGCTTGAATGCATATGAATGAATGTACGAGGTGCATGCCAGAAAAGGGCCGGTATTTCTTAAAGCGTAGTTGGCAACACTGATGAAGTTGAGCATGGAAAAAAGCATGCCCTCTTATCCTGTGCTTGCAACTGAGATAGATTCGTCCAAGTGGATCTGCGTACATACGAGTAGCAGTAATGTGAAATGGCTACCGTAATACAAAATCTCGCCAAATGTGAAGTGAGATCTGTCATACGATTTCTGAAAGGAAATGAACAGAATGCAGCTGACATCCAAAGGGAATTGTATACCATTTACAGACCGACAGTAATGAATGAAGGAAAGGTCAGACAATGGTGTAGAGATTTTCGGGACGGGTGTTCAAATGTTCATGACGATGAGCGTAGCGGCAGCCCTAGTGTCTAGACAGATGATCATTTGGTACGCATTAACGATAAACTGCCATCCAATCGCCAGTTCACAATAACTGAACTGCCTGAAAGGTTTCAAGAAGTGTCTGCAAAACTAGTGCAGTGAATTGCAACTGAAAAGCTGGGTTATCACAAACTGTATGCGAAGTGGATGCCAAAAGTCTGACAGATGCTCACAAAGAGCAAATAATAACAGCTGCATGTGATTTAAAACCATCTGAGGGGAGAATGGAAGTGTTTTCTTTTCTCAGTATTGATGGGGGATGAAACATGGTATCGTACGCCACTAGGGAGTCGAAGCAGTAGCGAATGCTGGCGGCATTCTGCTTCCCCTAAAGTGAATAAATTCAAACAAACATAATCAGTTCACAAAATCATAGCAACCGTGTTTTGGGATGAAAAGGGCGTGATTCTTGTAGAATTCTTGGAACCAAGACGAACAATTACAGCAGATGCGCATTCGTAATACTGAAAAATCTTAGACGTTCCACTTAAAATCGGTGTAGGGAAATGCTAAGTTTTGGACTTTTTTCTGAGTCATGACAACGCTCCCACATAAACAACTGCTCCTATTGTTGAGACAATTCAAAAATTTCTATGGGACTATTCAA
The DNA here is from genome assembly GCF_964235325.1 of Thermobia domestica. NCBI lineage: Eukaryota > Metazoa > Arthropoda > Insecta > Zygentoma > Lepismatidae > Thermobia > Thermobia domestica. Next base: position 267,820,279 of record NC_137459.1, read on the forward strand.
TCATCCCTTTTGCAGCACCAACCTTGCTCCAAACGATTTCCTTTTCTTTTTTCTCTTTCTTTCTCTCTCTCCCTTTTCTGTTCGCCTGAAAATGTAGCTTGTATCAAAGCGTTTCAACGACAGTGAAATGCTCAGGACATCAGTTCTGGATTGACCATACTCTCAGGATGCAGATTTTTATACAGAGAACATACGAAAGCTTGAATACGCTACCTGAAATGTTTGGAGGTTCCTGGTAACTACGTTGAAAAATAGACAAGGTATGTACTTGAATGTCAATTACAGTAAATTTCTTCTCCTATCATTTTCTTGTTTTATGTTTTCTTAATACCGGCTTAATATTTGCGTGTATCTCGGGTATTGTAGCATAGCTCTTGAACGCATGGAACAATTAAACCAAACTTAGTAGGCATATGAGTTAATCTGAAGAAAATGCTGTGGGAGGTGGAAAGGATGACATGCAAAATAATCCGAAAAGACCCACACTAGTGCGCAGTCGATAGTTTTTGGGTTTTGCTCAAATTCATAGTGACGCTCCCAATGTCATTTAATCCAAGTTCAACACCATCAGAAGAGAAGAGGGGTGAGAAATAAAATGTCAACATTACTTATATAGTGTCATATTTATAGCTCTAGGGGTCGGGAAAATGGATGACCCGTTTGAAATGACTTTTATAACATAGTAGTTACCTCAAACTATTTATTTAAATCATATTTATTTCATTAACAAGTATATTCTAGGAGGGTAGGATATTTGAAAATTTATGGCAAAAGTATGAATAGAATGCATTTTGTATTTTTATCGTTATACTTTCATTGAAATACGTATCCTAAGAATTCAAATATCTCCCATAAACTTATTCTCGACGTGCAAAGAACGGGAATTTAGCAAGTAGTAAATTATTATGTGTATTTAAGTAACAATAGAATACCATTGACTTATTTACTCACTAAAAGTAGTTATGCTTATCTTGAATAAATATTCATTATTGTGTGTGTGTGTGCAACAGTTTTCTCAGTACTGTGCGTATGAATCTGGGTTGAGTTTCCTACCGAGATACATGTTTCGGGAACAAGTTCAGGTATAGTAGGTCATAGAAATAGTAATAGTAGGTCATGTTTCATATATCAGTTCCAAAAAGTGTCATAAGCTTTAATCTACGAACTTTCTAGAGGTTTTGCGTAGATTGGGTAAGGCATGCATTAAAATGCACGGTATGTTATGTTTACTGTATATGAGTTACTAAGAAATTAAAACAAAACAAATGACATCTTTGAGTTTTACGTCCCTCGATTATGCCGTGTCGGCTAAATGAGACGGTGATGATGAAAGTGAATGAAATGAAGTGATAGAAAACGTGAGAAAACCAACAAAATCTACGAACACGGCGTTTGTCCATCACAAAGTTCACTTAGAGTGAGCTGGGATCGAACCAATGACTCCGTGAGCCATAGGCGAACTCTTTATCACTGAGACACCGGCGGTCCTACTAAAAAGCTTAAAATCCGAGACACGAATCAATTCTTGAAATTCATAATAGTTGTACCATCAAAACAAAACTGTACGGTATACGTTAGTAGAGGCAAAGTTAATAATTAAGAAAGTAAAACTCACCTCCAAGTTTGAGTTCCGCACTTCCTTGAGCCATATCATTTTCATTTTTTACAAAGCATTGATACATTCCTTGATCCTCTCGTTGCACTGAAGTTACTTGCAAACGGTCCTTTGTAACAAGCCTTGATCGAAGTCCGTCACTCACAAGTTGTCCATCTTTCACCCAAATAATGGAGGCAATAGGATGCCCACTGGTTCCACACGTGAACTCTGCTGTTTTTCCTAGATCGACAGTCTGATGAGCAGGCGTAACATGAACTGCAAGTGGTGATGTCACAAGTAAACTGACTTCCAGTCTTTCATTACCAGCCGAGTTATTTGTTGAACAGTAGTATCGACCGGAGTCGCTCACTCTTGCCCTTTGTATAACTAACAGTTGTCCCAAGGAGTATCTTCTTTCGTCTTCGGATATGGGTGTTAGTTGAGGTGAACCTTCTTTGTACCACCTACAGGAAGAAAAATATATTTATCATTAGCACACCGTTTGAAAAGTAATATACAACTATAAACTTGCATTAATGTTTAATTGAAGAAAGTAAAAGAGCGGCTAGAAAAAATAACTAAAAAATTCCAAACTTGGAATTGATTTGTGTTTATTTAATCATTATTTTCAATTAGATCTACTTAAATACTTAAAAACCAAGCATTTAAATACAATATTATATATATATATATATATATATATATATATATATATATATATATATATATATATATATATATATATATATATATATATATAATTTTGAACACTAACCAATACTACAAGAGTGATCAATTGTCTAACATTATTGTCTATCAATTTAACAATACATCAAATGAGTTTACTCTTGTTAAGATCTGCCATATGGCTTAAAATTCGCAGTGCCCTTCAAGTACGAATATATCCGAATAGTCTTACATTCAAAATAACACGAATACTATTGAAAACGGTCCCGGGTTCGATTTCCTGTGGTGACACTTGGTCAAAAAGTGTAGAATCTTTTTCAGGGCAGCTATCCTGAGTGACATTTTCCTGGGTCTTCCTCATTCACACCAGGATGGTATCTAACATACAGACCCACGCCAATTCCTTAAATTCCTTTCTTCGGATAGTGTAATCGCAGAGGGATGTCATCCGTGATACGTGACGGACTAACATGGCCATAGATGCCGAAGGTCTAGAAATCTAATTCTTCATTCTAATAATTAACAAATACTATTGCAATACAGTATATTCTTCAGAGTGTATCTTGATGTATATTTTTGTTGTGTTCGAAAACACTAAAAAACAGTGAAATTACAATATTTTAAGTTAACCAATGCATGCAGCAACGATCAAGTCATAAAAGAGTTTGCGAGAAGTTTAACCGTAAATTTGAAAGAAAAGTGTTAAACATATTGATCTCACTCGTATTTTAATATGGCTAGGAACTTTAGTGGGATACTCTTGTTACTCGTTTACAAACTATTGTTTCTGTTCAGAAAACACGGGGATTCCATCCGATACTAGGTAGTGAAAAAGTAGTGTGTGTATATTTGACGGTTACTTCATTTTCTCGTTTTATTCCACTGCCATTTATTTATAATTTATTTATGTTGTCAAATCAATTTTACATAAATGTGACTCCTGGATATCCAAGAGGTTACCATACGTTTCATTCCGCACTTTATACCAGATGTGACTCCCAATGGGAGCACATGTGTTGCAGAGTACGTCTCATATATCCAAGACGTTGTAAAGAAATATTTAATTTCAAAGGAACACCTCTTTTTAGCCAATTTGAGGCCTTAGTACATGTTAGACCCAATATATAAACTCAAAAAGACCTCTTGCTATTATTACTCATATAAACTGACCGCTTTCTAAAAGTACTGGAGAGGTTTGAAAAAAGCCTTCGTGTCTCATCCGAAACGAAAGGAAAGGTCCCGACCTACGCCTCCTCGCGGAAGAAAACGGGCAACACCTTAGGCGGCTAAAGTGGGTGGGGACCAACTGACCCTCGGGATAAGGAGATAGGCTCTACCAAGTGCCAACAGCCTTTCTGGAGGGAGAATGAGCGAGTGGAGGTCCCTTATGAGAGGAATCTGTCCTAAAAGACAGATGAAAAAGGTGGTCAACGGCATGGAGATGTGGAAAGGAGATGAGAATACTACCACATTATCTTTTTCCCAGAAAGGATGAAGGAGGAGAATAAATAGAATGATTGTTCTTCCTGAAGTAACACTACTTAGGTAAAATAATCCCCATTCGGATCTACGGGAGGGGACTACTCCGGAAAGAATCATCAGAGGAGAAAATAATAACATTCATTTCAGCATAGGAACCTGCAACGTACGAACTTTACGACGTGAGTGAAAACTTGAAAATTTAAAAGTGGAAATGGGTAACTGTTAAGTAAACATGGTGGGCTGGAGTAAAGTGAGATGGTCAGGAAAAGGTCATATAGTATCCCGAAATTACACAATATTTTGTTCGGGTGGCGTTAAAGCCAATACTGTTGTCGCGATAGTGATGAAGAACGAAGTAGCAGAAAGAGTAACTAATATGAGATATTGCAGTGACCGCTTGATGTTTGTAAAACAAAGTGCAAAACCAGTGGATATTGTGATAATACAGTTGTATATGTCAACAACTGACTATGATAATGAGGTAGAGGTAATAATCTGTACTATGAGGTTAGTGAATATTGAATCACGAGGAAAAAGGTAAGGTCAACGCCATAGTAATGGCAGCCTTCAACAGCGTAGTAGGAGAATAAGGTGGGAATAAGGTGGTGGGGCTATTTAGAATATATAGAAGAAACGTACGGAGCCAAATGTTTATCGACTTCTGTACGTACCACGATATGGCGGTGATGAGTACGTGATTTAAGAAAAAAAAAAAAAAACTATACACGTGGAAAAGTCTAGGAGACAGGAAACGCTATCAAATTGATTGCATTCTTCTCAAGCAACGTTTCAGGAATAGTATACAAGACGTAAAAGACACTACCGGGAACGGTTAAGTAAAGCAATACTTAAGAAGATGAAAGGACGCAGAAGGGCGAAAAGCACGGATGGCAAAGACTACAGAAGGCCGAATAATGAATTGAGAAGAGAGACGGACAAAGCCAAAGAAAAGTACATAGAACATATTTATGAGAAAATAATGGATCTTCAGCGGCGCGGCAGATATGATTTGATGTATCAGAAAGCACAGAAATTAGGAGGGAAAGCTAAAAAAAAATATATACGCACGTTTGGAATCAAAGATCAAGGTCACGCAATCACCGACCATCAAGTATCCTTAGAATTCCGTTGACTGGCAAAGAGCTTTCGACCGGGTCAACTGGACGAAACTTATGAAAATACTTAAAGAAATTGGTGTCAACTGCAGAGATCGACGACCCATTCGCAACCTGTACCTAGGACAAGAAGTGAAGTTGCGTTTGAATGAAGGAGAAACCAATAGCGTGGAGATTGGAAGAGAATTTAGAAAACGATTTAATACGTCGCCCCTATTATTCAATATTTACAGTGAATGTTTAATGAAAGAAGGATTAATGGGAGTTGGGGATTTCAAGATTGGAAGACAAATCATTAACAATATCAGGTATGCTAATGATACGCTTATTATAGATAGAACCGGAGAAGGACTACAAGAGATGATTGACAAAATAGTTGACTACACGGAATGTGAACTATAGGAATGGAAATCAACATCGAGAAATCGAGAGCCATGGGAATATCCGTGGAAACACGCCCTTACGGATCAGGATGGAACAAAGAAAACTTACAAAGATCGATCATTTCCAGTATCTGCGAAGTATTTTGACGAGAGAGATCAAAGAGATCAGGTAAAGAATCCCCATAGCCAAAGAAGCATTCAACAAGAAAAGATCATTCTTAACTAGCGATCACTAGTTGTCCGACCCCGATTTCAATTATATTTTTTTGCTGATAGAGGACATGCATTAATTACTTGTGATGACAGAAATTTTTGCCATGGTGCATGTTTTCTATATTTTTTAAATAATTTTTAAAGGTTGTGATGAGGTTAATAAAGAGTACTGCGAAAGTCCCTTACTACTCTTTGTAAACGGCGTGTTATTGAAAGAACAATCATGTAGATACGTATAAGGGCTAGGGAGAAGTCGTATGGTAGGTATAACCTTGATCGCAGCCATCTTGAAATCCGCCATTTTGAACTAAGGTCAAGTTTTTTTTTTAAATGGGAATAGGGTAATATGATACATAACTTCCTGCTAAAATTTAATTAGGAAGACAATGGTGAAGCTAGTTTTAAGATACGCCCATTTGGGGAAAAGTTAGAGGCATATTAATTGTTTATACTTACTATGTGCGTAAGTCCCTTACCTCCGCTTCTAACCCGCGTATTAATGATAATAAATGGATAAAAACTTTAGTAATACATATTATGCCTAGGGGAAGGTGATACGGTGAGGGTATCCTTGACGGCAGCCATATTGCAATCCGCAATTTTGAATTAAAATGAAGTTTTGAAAAATGAAAACCATAGCATGTGACACCTCATTTTAATAATAAATTTTCCCCAAAAGCCAATGGTATGCTTATTTTTGTTCTATAGTTAACCAGTATAAATTTAGGATTCTTCTAATGTGCACCAAACGTCCATTATTGAATCTTTCAAATTGGCAACACTCCTAATTTTCACCGCATATTTTAAGATTCCAACTGGTACTTTGCAATTGTTGCCATGGCTCATGTTTCCTAAATTTATTACATTTTGTTAAGAGCTGCGATCTGTCAGTTCATGTATAGTGTTGGAATAAGCACCCTGCAATTTTTCTGAACTTTGAAGACTTGCCATGTGATTATTAATTTCCGAGGCAATGTAATTATTTATTTCCTGTAACTGTCCTTCAAAAACTCGTTTACTGACATGAATCATCGCACAACGAAACAACTCCAACTGTGCATTCAGGTAATACCGAAGACGTAGCTTGTAATGGATAGTAGACGAGACGAGAAATCATATGAAAATTCGCTTCAAAAAAGAAAACGAAATACGATTGTTGTGTAAATCAATGGTAACTTGTTTTGTGTTATATTTATTTATTTATTTATTTATTTTCTATGAGAATATTTTAGCTAGTCAGACAAAAAGTCATTCGTTTTCTAGCGATTGTTGTCGATGGTTCATGTTTGTAAGATTTATAATCAGTATTGATCAGGAAATCGATTAAGTTACACCTCTTTATAAACAAGTTACAGGTTTTCATATTTTGTTCATGGTACAAACAGCGGCAAAAAACCAGCAACATGAGAATGTAAGTTTATTGTGAAACTACGCCTAACAGCACAGGGAATGAACATAACGTCTAAGTGGAACGAATCATGCCAGGATAAACTTTGGCCTTCTCCCGTGCACACTTATTTGGAGCAAAAGACTTCGTCATTTCACAATAAACTTATATGCTCATGTTGCAGGTTTTTTTTTTTTTTTTTTTTTTTTGCCGCGGATTGTACAAACAGCGTGTTGGGAACAGTCATATTATGTCTATTTGATATTTTCAATCATTGCTGCTGTTCCTTTAAAATTGTATTTATTTAAGAAAATATTATTTATCGTTTGCGCAACATGTAGGCTACATTTCATGATAATTTTTTATTCGTATAACACCAATTTGTTATAATTTCATTTGTATTTCTTTACGTCACATAGGTCCATATGTTTCTCATGTACTTTGGGTTAAAATAGATAATTACACTGCAAGTCTTCAAAATTTAGAAAGATTGCTGGATGCTTATCCCAAAACTATTCACGAACTGAAAAATCGCAACTTATATAAATAAATAAATAAATTTAGAGAATATGAGCCATGGCAACAATTACAAAGTGCCAGTTGGAATCTTAAAACATGCTGTGAAATTTAGGAATGTTGCCAATTTGAAAGATTGAATAATGGACGTTTGGTGCACATTAGAAGCAGTATTACATTCATACTGGTTAATTATAGAACAAAAACAAGCATACCATTGACTTTTGGGGAAAATTTGATATTAAAATGAGATGCCACATACTATGTTTTTCATTTTTCAAACTTCACTTTAATTCAAAATGGCGGATTTCAAGATAGCTGCCGTCAAGGATACCCTTACCGTATCACTTCCCCCTAGGCGTAATATGTTTTACCGAAGCTTTTATCCACTTATTATCATTAATGCGCCGGTTAGAAGCGGAGGTAAGAGACTTACGCACATAGCAAGTATAAATAATAATTAATATGCCTGTAACTTTTCCCCAAATGGGCGTATCTTAAAACTAACTTCACCATTGTCCTTCTGATTCAATTCTAGCCCGAAATTATATATCATATTACCCTATTCCCATTTAGAAAACTTGACCTTAATTCAAAATGGCGGATTTTAAGATGGCTGCCGTCAAGGTCATACGTACCATACGACTTCCCCCAAACCTTGTATGTATCTACATGATTGTTCTTTCATTAACGTTCAGTTTACAAAGGGTAGTAAGGGACTTCTGAAGTAATCTGTATTAACCACATCACAACTCATAAAAATTATAGAAAAATAGAAAACATGCACCATGGCAAAAATTTTCTATCATCACAAGTAATGAATACATGTCCTCTATCAGCCAAAAAAAAAAAAAAATCATTGAAATCGGAGTCGGACAATTGGGTGATGTCCCTTGTAAGGAAGAAGTTTGGCAAGTGCTATATATGGAATATTGGACTGTATGGTTTAGAGACTTAGATATGACGGACGTTCGAGAAGAAATATTTAGAGACTTTCGGAATGTGGTGTTGGGGGAATATGGAGAAGATAAAATGGACAGAGAGAGCAACAAACGAAGACGTTTTAAAACGGATAGAAGAGAAGATTACGCTTCTAGCCACCATCCTTCGTAGGAAGGCCAATTGAATTGGGCACATCTTGCGAAGAAATTGTCTCCTTCATATCGCCATAAAAGGAAAGATGGAAAGAAAGCGAGGAATGGGAAGAACATAACTGGTCGATGATTTGAAAAATAGAAGAAACTATTGTGAATTAATAGAGGAAGATGAACATCGAGAAACGTTGAAGAAACATTTTCAGGCCCAAACCTATTTAAAAAAAAACTCATTAGTCATAGGACCTGCCAAAAAGCAGAATATTTAGTAATAATAACTGACTGGAGTTGGAGTACCGCATATAAAGATTGTATCACACATTAGCAAAGTAGCTGAAGTCTTCTCTAATAATTTGCAACATTAAGGTATTATATCTAACATGATATAATGCAAAGTATTGGAGCACAACGATTTATTTGTAAATCACACATCTTTGAGTGTAAGCTTTTCAATTCGAATTCTGGTCATAAAAAAGGATTTTGTTTTAAATAATCGTCAAATGAATTTCCATTCGATAAACACTACTGTGTTTGTCATTGTCTCTCAAGATCTAAGATATTGCATAGGAACTTCAGGCTGAAAAAAATATCATTTAATTGTCTAATTTTATGGATTAAGGAACACAAAGACTTATAATAACAAAAACAAAAGCCCCGTCCTGTTTTTTTATCTAGTGCCAGAATAATCCAATTAGGGCTATTATTTTGTTCAATTTCCTGAGATACAACTTATCATGTTATCTCTTCTAACTCTACCCAAGAGGCTTTCTAATTAACACTCTATATACCACGGAGTGTTTTTCACTGTAACAAGAACTCCTTGCTAATCTAGAGTCCAGTGAGCGTCCCTTTAGTGTACGAGGATCCGCGTTCGATTCCCAGTGGGACAGAATCGAATACACTTAGTGTTACCCACGAAACGAATTGAGACAAAAATACGGTTATATCGTCTCGTCTCGTATTTTTTATCGAATTCTAGTCTCGTTAGGATTAAAAGAAATAGATTTTTGGGATTTCGTCATCTATGACAATATTAGACAGTCACATACGAGAGATGGCGTCCCTCGAGGATCTAAGAAGGAACAAAGGAATGGGAAAGAAAGGAAGCGGTCTAGTACCATTATGTTAGGTTCCATTCCGTCATTTGCTTGACGTGAATGATGAAAACCATTTCGGATGGCTGATCTAAAACGTGTTGCAATTTTTCAACTGAGTGTCCCTACAAGGAATCGAATCCGGGGCTGCTCGCGCCAAAGGTGAGACGGCTGGCGATTATGCTGCGCATGGCCAGAAATTTCGTCTCGTCTCGAAATATTTCTCGCTTCGTTTTGTAAATGAACATACGATATGTATGGATCTTACCTTCTTAATTTCATATAGAAGTTATAAGAATCCTTTACTGTAACTAACTAGTTGCCCAAAAAAGGTGTGATATAACAACATTTAAAGTCATATTTATTATTGAAACAAATTGTGTAATGACCTACATATTTTTAAATATTGATAAATATTATTCATTGTGCTCGTACAATCACATTATTAATTTATACTATTTTTACTATGAATCATATAACACTAAAACAGTGTTTGAGATCTAATACTTTGGTGCACCACATGACTTGAGACATTTCTCGTCTTGTCTCGATTCTTGTGTCGAAATCGAGATGAGAATGATCTTGTTTCTCGTCTCGTCCCGAATTTGAAAATGCACTTCTCACCTAAATTCCCGTCTCCTTTTCGAGACGAGACGAGACATTTTTCCTGTCATAGACAACATTAAACGCACTGCAGTGGTTGATTCGGTTTTGTACTCTAGGTCTAGTTTTGTATAGTCTTACATCTGAAAAAAAAAGATGTAAATTAAAACCAATGAATGAATTAATTTTATTCAGTTAGTCTCATCAATCTTATATGACTTAAGTCTGAATCATACTGTGAATGTGGTTATGGGTTCTATTACGATTCCTGTTAATTGCATAACTTTCGGTAATGATTCAACATGAAGACGGAATTTGATAATTACATGATATAAAAAATAAATTAGAAATCCAGAAATCACTACGATGCAAGTCAATATATTGACAAACATCGCAAAACTGGAAGCTGGTTGGCCGGTCATACTACTCTCCGCCATGTAACTCTAAACAATGTTAGTTATATTTGACATGTTCAGCCTTCTGAAAGTAGTGTTCTGTAACACATCTTAACAAAAAAGAAAAATCTCGAAATTTTTGAAGGTTTCAACATGAGGAAAACATACTAACATACATACATAATTTCAATAGACCCCCCCTATTTTTCAAGTACGCGCACAAAACAATAAGATTAAAAGTAAAATCTACATGGAAAAGTAAAGTTTCTTATACCACCAACATTGTAGAAGGTAATGCTGTACTAGAGTCTTATGGAATTCTACTACTCAACGGTGAACATCAATATTCTCACTCAGAATTGATCGATTACTGATGTATGAACAGAAATAAAAATGTCGCTACCAAAATCAATACATTTCATGTTTTGGAAGCAAATACTTTATTGAAGCAGGTAGAAGCTATGTAGTAGCTAGTAGATAAACCACCACGTTCCCTCACAATCACTAAATAGTAATTTCGAAGGTTCTTACCTGATAAAATGATTGCCAATTAGGGATGTCTCATATTAAGTTTGTAAGTTTGCCAACAGGTGGCAGTACACGTGGCACAGTTACTTATCAAAATTTAATGTTGTGAGAGTATGTGAATGGAACATGTGCACGTTTTTAAGCTGCTGTTATCTGAGATGTGTCCGAAGCGCTTCACACACAATTACCGCAAAATACCAGGTTATCATAAAATATGTATGGCTGTTCAGAGAATTCTGGAGACGTAACCACTTGACAGAATACAACCAAACTTGGTAGGAGTATATTTGGGAACATGCAGAAGCGATTGGTGTAGAAAATAAAATTAGTTCCGGTTTTCGTCACCAGAGGTAATTATGGCGCTGTACAACACTAAGTAAGTGCAGCATGGAAGAAAAACGACACTAGTGATGCTAAGTGATAAGAAAGGCTGTAATTACCTTTCCTATGGGTCTCGTAGCATTCATTACCAATCTTATTAATACCCCGTGGTCAGTGGCAGATTTAGTGGGGAAGGCGGCTTTTGAGCTGAATCGTCCCTTTAAAATTCTTGGATATCTTACAAAAACGACGTTAAATGTTAGTCTTTCCTGTGCTTATAAAATGTAAGCTCCCTCCTAAATTCCAGGAAAAGATTAGTGTCAAATCTCGCCTCCATAGATTATTGTTTCTGTTCAGTGTTAAGTGCGATAAGTGTGGTATGGAAGACAACTGATATTGATATTCAATGAAAGAAAGGCGGTAATTTATGCCCCCGTGCAAAGCAGCCCATTTATTTGTACTCCTATTAATACCCCTGGGGTGTAGTGATGTGTTATGAGCGATGATGATGATGTGGGGTCCTGCTAAAGGCAGGTCTTTGGCGTGAAGATTCCTGAGCAAGAAAAATGCATGGCGACTAAAGCCTGTGACAAACATCTTGGAATTTCAGCTAAACGAATAAAACGCAAGCTCTGACATGATGTAGCCGAGTTGTAAAGGATGTGGCTACGGCTAAGCAGACGAACTACAGCGCGATTAGGTGGCAGAGGATAGACGTGGACGTGTACAAAATAAACGTGGCAATACCGCTGGCCTCTCATTTGCTAGCAGCATTTAAAGGGAACTTGGAGCGCCGTCTTCAAATGCCAAGATGTTTGTCACGCTGCATAGCACCATATGAGATGATGGTGGCGTTCCAAGGACTGGACTTACAGGGTAACATGGGATCTGACTCACGTGTGTCTTCAATGGAAATCAAACCCGGGACCCTTGAACACAAGGCAAAGAGTGTGGGAAGAAAAAAAGAAGCAAACATCGGATCACCATCAATTCACTTCTGGCGCATAGTAGAACTCAAACCCCGTATCAGTGAAACACACGCAAACGTGAGTAAGCAGTTGGAGACGTAATTACAACCTTTCTTATAATTTAGCATCACTTATCATTTAGTCGTTTTTCTTCCACGCTGCATTTACTTGGCGTTGTAGAGCGCCACAATTTCATCTGGTGGCGAAAATTGGAACTAATTTTGTTTTCTACACCAATCGCTTCTTCATGTTCCGAAATATACTCCTACCAAGTTTGGTTGTATTTTGTCGAGTAGTTACGTCTCCAGAGTTCTCTGAACAGCGATACTTATTTTATGATAATCTGGTAGTAGTAACTATATATACGAATGATAAGTATGCAGGCATGATGTTTGTAAAGGTTTTCCAATGGAAGTGCCCACGCGGATGTTGAAGAATACAAGAGACGTTTTCCATTACGTAGGACACTAAATATGGCAATGCTTACTAACACGTTTCGTGCATTGGAGAGCGTGGAGCAGTGACATATCAGTGTTAAAATGATTTCCAAACGTGAAACCAGACAATTTGTGGAAGAATATGAGGAAATAATTGCCCAGGTGCAACACAGTCTTACTATAAGTACCAAGCGAATGTCTACATATCTTGATATTCGACGTACCAGTATGGCGAACACTACATGGAGACAATTTGTATCAATTTCACCACCAACCGGTGCAGACTTACATCCTGTTGATTACGCCTTCGAAATTTGATTTAGCCACTGATTACTTCACAAGGCAGTAAAAGTGCCGTACATTTATTCACTGCTAATCGACTTTCGCTCGTACCAGTGTGAATAATAGCCATGTTACAGATTTTCTATAGACATGTGGCATGGTATGCTATGGTTAACAAGACAGATATTCTATAAACATGTGGTATGGCATGGTTGGTAATATTCTTGTTAGCAGCCTTATCTTTCACAAATGTACCGAGTATCTTAATCTGCTACAAAATGATTTGACGGACCAGCTAGACGATGTTCTTTTGCAAACAAGGCGGAACCTCATCTTGCAGCATGACTGGTTCGTAGACTGGTTCGTAGACAGATTTATGAGATTCATACATTTTTTTACTTCCGTTATTAAAAAAACAATGAAGCGAAATAAACGTAGGAAAATAATCTCTTAGAGATCATATGGTGCTTGGGGATTATTTATTGAGGTACAGTCCACATAGTTCAACATTCCGTAGGAATGGTTTACAGACAAGCGAGACGACACCGTATTAGTTTGGTAAGAGCAATAAAAGTTCAGTAATATAACCCGATAACATTTATGTATCTATATTCCCATCTACAAACTAATGAAAATAGTGACAAAATCTAGCAAATTGTGCTTATGGAAACCTGAATAGTAGGAAATGATTTTCCGAAACAATACTTAAGAAAATGGTTATTTCAAATACGAAACAAGCAAACTAGTGAATCGAGGGAGTTACATAAGGCAAGGGATATTATAGAATGACATACAGATGGTAAGATCGAGGTATTTTAACAGAACACGACCCTTAAATAGAAAATATAAAAAGGATGCAAACGATTTGTGTAGAGAAGCCTGCGGAAAAGATTCTGAGGTTAATTATGAATATGCTGTTTGTTTAACAAATAAAATGCATTGTTAAGGATTTTTTGTGTGTACAAGAGAAGATATCATAGAAACTTTCCGCAACATCTTTCGCCGGGAATTCACAGGATCTGGATGCTGTTCCACACAACAATACGTCCGCCTGGTAGCATACTTTAAACTCAACTTTCGAACTCCGAAGTCTGAAATTTCAATCGAAATCACTGAACGATATGTCACACCCGTGAATTGAATATACCCTAATTACATTTACGATATCCAGAGATAATGAAATACCAGTATATCAATACATCAAAATTTGTAATAATAATAATAATAATAATAATAATAATAATAATAATAATAATAATAATAATAATAATAATAATAATAATAATAAATATTATTATTATTATTATTATTATTATTATTATTATTATTATTATTATTATTATTATTATTATTATTATTATTATTATTATTGCAATAAACCCTCTTCTACAATTAAGTTTTGCATTGTTATCGATGAAATAAATCATTCTAAGGCAGCGCTTTGAAATCAGTTTCATTGCTGTTAGGAATACTTTCTAACATAGAATTTCTTACAGTTAATCATTAATTTCACTTTGCTTTAACAATGATATGTACTATTACATTAAAATAGGTGTAATTTGTCTTTACATCCAATGGTGTATTGCCAGGTTATACTTTTAAAATCATAATCTTCTTTAGATTATTAGTTTTGTAATTTGTCTTTTGTTCTTTCCTTTTAGAGATAATGATTTATATTGCTGTATTATTTAATTATTCATCATTATTTTGTTCATATAGTGACGTTGTATGCATTTATTCTAACACAATGATACAATAATTATGCCAGTAAGTATCAAAATAATGTAAATTAACATGCGCGATTTCAATGCTCGTATCTGCATTAATTGAAACTAGTACATTTGTATATTCTACTGTTTTTATGACATCATCTGAAAATTTTAATCAAATGTAAAATTTATCATAAGAACTTTCAACTGTAAAATAAAATACAAATGAAAGCTTCGTGTTGCACATTATGTTTCATTATCTTCATACTTATAGCAAAGTCTAGTTTCTTTCTAATATCATTAACAATTCATGCTCGCCTGAGTGATACGAATTGATGCTGTTGAAAACATATAGCAACTGAAGAACAACATACGTATAACCTCTTGAATATTTAGATGAAACCTCTTACGAGCGTTGGCTAAAAGTTACGACCTTTATAAACATTCCTTGATCCAGACAATGTGCTAATTTCATTGATTTACGACTTCACCACAATATAGCATTCCAGACTTGTCGTCTGCTGTTGTTGTAATGAAATTAAGTAAAATAGATTAATAAGAGCAAGCGACATTTACTGTCACGGGATATTTCCCCTATTTTATATATTCGTATCTCATAAGATACCATTTACAGTGTTGAAGTGTACCGTCGAACGATAATAAAATTAGTAAGTTTCCTTTATAATTCATTTTTGTTCTCAGCATTTATAATTTTCTGAAGAATTTTTGAGTATAGAAAACTTTTACAAACATAACTATGACGTAATTCAAAAGGTGGTCCAATGTTTTACAATGGAAGGAATCCTACAACTCTCTCTCTCTTGATATATATATATATATATATATATATATATATATATATATATATATATATATATATACAGCGGCGGATCCAGGATATGATCAAGGAAGGGGCCAAGCCATAGTTTGCCGTTTTATCCAGTGTAAAGCAGGATTGAAGTCCATTTTATCCAGTGTAAACCTGAGCGTCAAGGGGGGAGCTATAGCCCCTTACCCCTTGGATCCGCCCTTGTATATATATATATATATATATATATATATATATATATATATATATATATATATATATATATAGAAGGATAGATAGATAGATATAGATACATATATTTTGCTAATAAACTATACCGACAAACTGGAACAGGTGATTCCTCATATCAGAATAAAGAAAAAAGTTCATACGGACATGTGGTCAGAAGTATATAGTTTCAGGACTAGGGCTGTCCAAAACCGTGGGAATATACATTTTGGGGACGAATATCTCCAAAACTATTAGCTGTTGAGCTGAGATGGCATGTCATTATTTTAGACGTGTAATCTGCTTTATCCAAAAATGCATGATCCTGAATTGTTTAGTGGCGGCGCAAGGGAGTAACCCACAGGAAGTGGAGGGTCTGAGATATTCCGTTCGGACAGATGAGTCCGATTCATGACAGATGGTAGGACGTCCCAGTAAGTAACAGAAAGTCATTAATAGACCATCGATTTTTGGAAAGAATCAAGATGGCGAATGAGTTTTAGTGTGTTGTGCGTGGTTGAATAACCACAGCAAGAATTGAATGTAGTGGACAAAATGAAATAAATGAAATCATTACAACTGCAGGATCATGACTTGTGTGATAAAGCAGAAAGACATTAACAATACTTAATGATTTAAAAAAAATCAGTGCAATGAGGATTTGCGAGAAAACGACAGTATCCTAACAAAAGAAAGAGCAATTGATACATCTTCATCACTAACCCACTTAGTCATGGATCTAAAGTGTGACTCCTTGCTATATAAGTGCACACTACCACTGAGTTACCATATACCCTTTTTAACCCCTCTCACGGAGCGAATAACAGATTGTTGACAACGAATGGAAGGTGATGACTCATAAAAGCAACAATACTGGTTATGTAACAAAAAAAGATATGTTAATAAGGTAGATATCTCAACAAGAGTTGGTAACTTATCTTCCCAGATTTGTTTTAAACAACTTAACATTTCACACTGCTAAAGGAGGCGAATGGATAAAGAAATATGAAAATGAATGAGAATATGAGGGAATGAGAATGTATTAGACAATGGGAGAACCGCGATGAAATCCATTTACATTCCTGGAAAGGCATCTGCGCATGTCGGTGACTAACATGAAAAGTTCGTTGGCCAAGTGGTGTGGTAGGTAGTAATAGGAAAGAGGACACATCATGTTGCTAGGCAGTATCATGGTGAGAATATCATTGAAAGAACCACAGAAGATCAAAACCAGCGCTTATACAGTGTCATGGAAGAGCACTCGGACATCTACTCGGAACAATACTACACTACACTAAAAATAAACCCTCTCCCTTCACCTCACTCTCCCCCTTTGATGTATGAGCATATGATATTATCACAGGGACAGCGAAAACAAAGTAAATTGAAAACCGTTGTTTACGAGTGCACTCACATTCACTACAATGGATGAATATCACGCGCCGCCTTGTAGCCACCTTGTAAGGTCTATTACAAATGATTGACACGATTTCCTAAGTTTACTGTAGCTTTATTATTGGACATATTGGCACAAAACTTTGCAGACGTATTGAAATA
This sequence comes from Thermobia domestica, assembly GCF_964235325.1. Lineage (NCBI taxonomy): Eukaryota > Metazoa > Arthropoda > Insecta > Zygentoma > Lepismatidae > Thermobia > Thermobia domestica. The sequence continues at coordinate 267,837,683 of NC_137459.1, forward strand.
CTCAAAAAGTTTTTTTTTCTGTGTGTGTGTGTTGCAAATTCATTTCCGATTTATGCCACAAGAGTTCAACACTGAGCATTTATTCAAGATGGCGACAGGCGCAGAGAAACCTTATGTTGTGATCGAGTTTCGTTCTCATCAGTCAGTCCTAACAGTGCAACGACATTTCCAAACGAAGTTCAACGAAGATCTACCAACTGCCAAGTTCACTTCCATCTCGATGTTCGTGAATTCCTAAACAGGAGATTGAGAAACCGATGGATCGGTCGTGGTGGGGATGATGATCAAGAATTCCTGCCATGGTCTCCATGCTCTCCAAATCTAACCCCTTGTGATTTTTTTGTTTGGAGTTATATAAAAGATACAGTGTTTTCCCCCTCCTATACCAAGAATTTTAACAATACTGAGAGCTTTAATCAACAGTGCTTTCGAAAAGATTGATAGAGACATGTTGCACCGAGTGTGAAAATAACTTTATTATCGATGATATTTGCAGAATTGCTCGGAGGGCACAAGTGCCACTAAAAAAAGGAAAAAAAGAAATCATTACATCTATAAAGTTTTGTGGCAATATGTCCGACAATAAAGCTACAGAGAATTTATTAAATCGGGTCAATCATTTGTAATAGCCCGGTATCTTTTTTTCCTAAATCTAGAAAAAATAATGACGATGTATACATGCAATAATACTGTACCTTTTATGAACATGTCCATACTGTATGATCATTAATGAAATATTCCTAAAATGGAATAAAACATTTTAGTTTAACGTCACTCGATTATGGCCTTTAGACTAAGAGAGACGGATGCGTAAGGCAAGTGGTTATGATGGAAGAATTGGTGGAATGAGAATATGGGAGGAAACGGGAAACTTCGAGAAAACTCACGGACACAATGTTGTACACCACAAACTTACTTGACCGGAGATTGAACTAGGGACGCCACGCACCAGAAGTAAGCACTCTGCCAGTGAGCTACCCTCGAAATATTCCTAAAGTGTTGAACAAAATCGTAAGAGCCGTTTACGAGGAAAGTGTACGAGCAAAATTCATCCTACTAGTAAACTATCTGTCTGGTTTCTTCCTCGGGGAGAAATGAATTATACCATACATTGCAGTTGGTTATCAAGTATTCGTGTATGAAATATGAACCAAAAATACGCGCGGTATTCGACTACTAGAGTGCTAATTTCTAATCCCATAACCTCTGGTTCATTCCCAGACCATATAAGCTTGTAATTGACAAAATGTTGTACTTGACAATATCTTTTTTTTTTTAATTTCTCACGGTTCCTTACACATTCTAATTAAACCAATTCCTTTATGATGTCATTCATGCTTATCACCCATATATATTGGCAGAATGAGCATAACTCTGGAACGCTAAAACCAAAATTTAATTTTATTACATTAAATAAAAACAAATGATAAAGCCAGTTTCCAGAAACAATTTTTGGCTTCCACTCTGGACTCAACTATTCTTACGTTTGTGTATAAGATTACATTTTTAAATCCTCTTATGGATTATATAACTGTAATATTAGATCTCGATACAATGTCCGTTCTAGCTTGTAAAGTCTTGCACACACTACTTCGCAAAATGTTAAGAGTAGTGTTCAAAACCAGTGTTTGTCCTGTTTATCTGTTAAAAGAGATGGTCTGTACAATATTGTAGAAGATGATTTTAAGTATGGTGATGACAAGTCTTAGTAGTACAAGAAGAATACCAGAGTTCTTACTTTTTATATTCAGAAACATTGGCCCAGAAAACTGTTTAAGATATTGTATTCAAAGTAGTAAATATGTAAATATGCATTTTGAGGAACCTGGTAGGTTATATTTCCTTAATAAACTTCCAAGAATGGATTAGATTGTGGGGAAGATTTCAAACTCAGACTCAACCCTATTTACAAAATTCATTCCGTAAGAGAAATCCAATTCCGAAACGCAAATTTATAGGACATACTATCGTTCATGAGAAACATTTCAAACTGAATTTTCGAGATCCAATATTTCTGAAACCAGTTACTTTTTAAGATTTTTTGTGCATTAAACATTTTATAACTACTTAATTTTTTTTTTCGACAGATTTTGTTTACAAGAATATTTTATTCCGTTTAACGTACTTATACTAGTTTATCACTATCAGTTGGAACCACCCTGTATACACAATGACAGAATTGTGCAATGAAAAAGGGGTTACAGAAGCAATAGTCTTTTATAGGATATCATATCCTGTAGTTTAGTAGGAATTACGATGGATATGCATTCTTTCACTTGAAGCCGAAGATTCAGAAAGTGTTGATAACAGGAAAAAGAAAGAACCAAAATCATATAAACGGAAAGAAACCCCATTTTGAAAGGATCAAAATTGCCTCATTCCAAGAATATGTGACTGAAAGATAGAAAAAGAACAAAAAAAGGAGGAAAATATTCGTCAGAGAATGAAAGTGTGATGTAAAGGATAATAAAGAAGTTTTTAAAGTTCGCATATGAGAAATATATACAAAAATTTCAATAAATTAAAGAGATATCAAGTGGAGAGTGTAGTGACGTAAGTACGGCTAGAAACACAGAAACGAAGAACACGCGAAATCTAGAATTTTTCATCTCTCTATTTGGGGAAAGGCGATGAGAAGTTACCAGTCTGAGAGACAGTGTCATTGAATAATTTAACACGCTCAAAGAGTCCATCCGTAACTAAAAATAAAAGAAAAAGCAAAGGGTTCATAAAAGTAAATTTTAGAACAGAGGATTGGCGAATATGGCTAAAGCTGGAATTGAATTAGAGAAAAGAGAGAAACGAAGCAAGAAAACTTAATAAATATCTGTAATACTTCCCACACTAGCTTTTAAAATTAAAATTTCTGCATGCTAGACAGTATTTTTAAGGTAATATTGAAAATAACTGGAAAATCAAAGCATGTTTTACACGAGGTTGATGGAAAAGAATAACATAAGCTGCCCGTGATACACGTATCATCTCCATGCAAATTCTATACTTGGTGGCGTGAAATGATTTGACTTGCAAGGTAAGCGCACATTTCGGCATTTAAATCATCCTGGGAAAAAAGAAAGTTAAATTAGCCATAAAGAAAAATGAAAGAAGCTTTGTAAACAAAGCAACAGAGTTATACAATATTTGAATTCTAATGAAAATTACTTATTTTTTGTTTGGAAACTCATAGAACATATACGCTGCAAACTATAAATAAAATAAATAAGACTTTTGTTAGTACAAATCAAAGATGTTCCTTATACTGTTAATCTGGGAATTTTGAAATTGTAGAGTATATAGAACATAAGAAGAATTTTAGGAAACCTAAAAATGTATCAACAGACAGCCGTCTTGGCCAATAATTAGTTTTTGGATCATGGGCCACAAAATTTTTGAACGGTTCCTAAATTGAGTTTTCGTATCTTGTACGTAATAAATACATCATCCTGAGTTAATTGATAGATTTTTTTAAACACTATATGTAATTCTCCAGATATAAAGCTTTCAATAAATTTTTGATTGAAATATGTTGGATCTTTTGATCCAAAAATGTATAGAGAAAATGCATTAAAATAAACTTCAAGGGGAGATGCTGGTATTGCCTACCGTTGCGTACCATGACGAAAAGCACACTTCGGTTATATATGGAACTATCAACTTTACAAAAGTGAAATTTATACAAACTACATTGTTATAAACAACAAAAATATACCTGTAACTTTCCTCATAATTTAACAATTGATGGCAATAACCACATTTTAATGCAAAATATTTGATGCACGTAATTTTTAAAACAATTTACTCCATTATTTCATCTTGAAAGGTACAGTGAAAACTACCGAAGTTTAGTGCTTCTTTTCCCGAGAAATAATTAAAAGTACTTAATGTGAATATGTACTCCACACTTTTAACATGTTTTCCTACATACTTACATTTTTAATTTCATTTAGAATACTGTTAATAGGGGAATTTTTAAATTGTAGAACATATACAATATAAAAATGAACAGAGAAAACTCGTTAAAAAATCAAGAAGAAATGCTGGTACTGCCTAGCTTTGAATACCGTGAGGAAAAGTACACTTTTGGTTATAAAGAAAACTGTCAAATTTACAAAAGCAGAATTTCAAAGTAATGGAATCACAAATTTCGAGGAACTAACAGTTTTACAGAGCAAGGGTGGAGTATGGATTAGTAGTATATTTGTAGTGTTTTGTGTTGCATTCTAACGATGATGGTTGAGATTACTTCTTTGAAGACACCACGTGGCGTGATAACATTGATGTCTTCCGTTAGTGAGATTATTACAATGAGAAAGAATCAAATATGGATGTGTCATAATTTTTTACAAATACTATTATTCTACCTGTATTCCATACTTAGTTTTAATGAATAGACTTTGTGTTAAACGTACAACTTTAGTGTAATCATAAGGGCTTGTACTGAGCTTCAACAAATATAATCGTTCTTATCAAACACCTTAGTTTCTCTAACCTTTTTTTATGTACTCACATAAACTAAAAGGTTATGCTTCAGAGGTGGACACCATTACACGTTTTACTATGTTATGAAAAAAGCCTCATTAATTTTGTTTATAGAGGTGTGTGAAACCAAAAACATTGCATTGTTTCAAACAGAAGTGTCTAATACCAGATATATTATACATGCTTCAAATCTAAGTTTGATACAGCTTATTAAGATGTGTGTGTTGGTATCTAAATCAATGATCTCCGGACCATAGAAAGGAAAGCATTCAAAATTGCAAAAGCTTGTCAATTATACTTCATATTTCATATAAGGAACTTCTGTGTAAGTCCAATTCTATGCTTATTACCTTATCCCTTTGCTTCCTCACATTTTTTTTATTTGTTCTTCTTATAGATGAAAGGATACACGTAATTTAAGTAGACGAACACATCATATGATATTTTTTTAGTATACGGATTTGAATTTTGAAATTGAATATATAAAACAAAACACAGTTAAAGGTTTTCTTCTTTTTTTTAAATCTTGGGTATATTGCAAAGTTGTGTTTGTGTTCAAAGTGGTAGTAATTCGGTGACCTGTTATACAATTATTATGGTGTCATTTTATTTTATTTTTTTCCATTGTTATAGTTTTATATTTCAATATTTAAAAATTAATTATTTTCAAATTAGAGTTTGATTCAAATTTATATTAACCGTTTTCTTAATATTACTATTGCTTTCGTGTAATTTTATTTCTATTGCTTCTTTTACACACGATAACACACTGAATAGAGAAGAAGGTATGAAATTAAATAAAATTTGGAATATCCTATTATCGTAATAATAATAACAAAACGAAAACAATAATAATACTGTATTAGAAAAGCGGTTAATGTATATTTGAATCAAACTGTAATTTGTAACAATATTTAATTGCTAAATCACCGAATTAGTATAACTTTGAAGACAAACACTGTCACTGCATTTGAAACATGAGTTAACATAAACACGAATGGAATACCAAAAGACTTTTTTATTGAATTATAATCGTCTCCGTGAAAATTATGTGAAATATATAAGGACAAACGCATTTTGAATTAATAATGAAATAATATGCAACGCACACTTCCAGCGAAGTTTGCACTAACAAATACGCACACAGTAACGAAGCATTCTAAGCATACTTTTATGAAGAATACCTATGGTATGAATAGAACTCAAATTAAAGGAAAATCTCAGCAGATTAGTAATATGAACTTCGGAGACGATTACAATTCAATAATAAAAAAAAAAGCTTTTGGCACTCCATCCGTGTTTATTTCAACTGATGTTTCAAACACATTGACACAATTTGTCTTCAGAGTGGTTCTAATTCGGAAATCTGTTCTACAATTAACGTGGTATTATTTAAATTTTTTTATATATGCTATAGTTTTATATTTCAATATTTAACGACTAAATATTGTTACAAATTGCAGTTTGATTTGAATTTATATTAACCATATTCTTAATATTATTACTTTCGTTTTATTATCAAGTGGAATATATAATGGACAAACATATTTTTGATTAATAATGAAATAATATGCAGGCCATACTACCAGCAAAGTTTGCACTAACAAGTACACGCACAGCAAGGAAGCGTTCTAGGCCTACTACTGTGAAAGATGCCTGTGGTACGAATAGAAAATCAAATTAAAGGCAAATCTATAGTGGATTTGTACTAGGAACTATGAATTTTTATTAATGCTTGTGTCTTTTTCACAGAATTCCAGAATGAAAATAATTTTAGATGTAAATAAGAAACTAAAATCACCACAATGAATGATATTTTCTCCTTTTCAGAGAATTTCGTAATAATACAGTAGACAAGTAGGACGCTAGACATGAAGAGCAGTTAACAGACAATTTAACGAAGTCATTACATTTTGATGAGCTAACAACTTAATTATCTGTGTTATTATCTGCCAGAAATGACACGACAGGTGCGACAGAGTAATATCGTGTAATGTTTTATGAACTGAAGCACGCTAGATGATGCTCTCCTTACGTTTAAAACTCTTCGTACGAGAAACAAGGAAATATTATTTTGGAGTAAGTCAATAGCTAGAAGTTGTTCAAGACAATAATGAATTCATATTTTATAAATTGAACTAAATGTGATAAGCTGACGATTTTTTAATCTTTTATTCTTGTTTCTACAATGCCATTTGAAAACGAATCTTCAAAGTAAGTTTGTAACTACATTAAGTATTACTTTGTTAATAAATAAACTGATTATTTTTATTTATTTATTTACAAAGCTTCAGAAACATCTTCCAGAGATATTGATACTGGATATTGAGAATGAAAGACGGGAAAGAAAGTTGTGTAAGTAAGTTCGATATGGCTTAAGCACACTGGACAAAATATTAGTCATCCAACATGGAACTTACCTATTACACATCTGGTCTCGAAAACCACTCTGATTTTGTTTGGAAGTAAATCCATGAGGTCATGCAGAAATGGCACATTAATGTGAGTCACTTGAATTATTGGTGCAGAGATGACGTTTTCACATTTTTTTCACGAACTGGTCTCTATCAGCAAAATCGCTTTGATTAAAACGGTACATTGATTCCTTCCGGATCTCATAAGCCGAGAACTTCACTAAAGCGATTAAAGCAACTGCAATAGTGTTGCTATTTTAAATATAATTGCATCATACAAGAAAGGGAGCCAGGACAGGCCCGCACACAAAGGTTTGGGGGGCCAAGTCATCAAAAGTTCTCTTACAAATATCTAAATTGTGTTTTTGTATTAATATTAGAATTTTATATTGAGGTCTGGAGGGGCCACGAAAAATTTACGGGGGACACGTCCCCTAGCCTCCAGTCTGCTTGCGGGCCTGAGCCAGGAGCTGTTTTTTTTTGTTGTTGTTGTTGTTTTAGAAGGTCTCACTAGTCAAGAGCCATTTGTACAGTCAATAGACCCATGCACTCTTGATAAATAAAGTCATTAAATAATGAAAACGATAGAGTGTATATTGTTTGAATAATTCCCATAAACCATTTGTAATTTAAAATGAAGCATAAATAAATGGTTTATGAGATAATACATAACTACAATACAGTTGTCACTGATGACAGTACATTCAAACACATACAAACGAACTATAACAGGAAACCAATAATTACATCACAACTTGCCTATCAGAAATATTACACACTATGGGTATCATAGTTAAATTGATATTTTACAATAAATTCACGAGACAAGATAAACAAAAAGAAGTTTTTCAATGCTTATATAGGGGGGTTTCTCTCCTCTCGGAGCCAAGGTAAATTAAATTGCAATTAGGTGTCACACATGTGCAAGGTATATCCTTTAGCACATAAAGTTGGCAGTGCTGCCTTAGGTTTTTATTTTTCCCCTGGTACAATTTTCTGAAAGAAAGCCTGACAAGGAGACATATTTTGCCCAGTTTTTGTTTTCTTGTTTAGGAATACTACATACATATCTCATAGTCCCTAGTAAGTACGTTAATTAACGAAGAAAATGTTCATCTCAAATATTAGTAAATATTTATTTTCTAACAGCCTCTTTTATCTTTTAGAGGTAAAAGAGCGGTTTTGTATTTACTTTGATCATCGTCTGTGTGTCATCAGCACATCTTGAAAAGAATAATAGCAATTGGAAAAATAAATTTAGATTCGAAATAATTAGATTTATACCTATTGGTTAAGTCATGTGTTCAAATCCCTGCATATCAGAATAACACATAGTATATAAAGATAGACAGATAAATGGACCACAGATTTGGAATAAGCTCCTTCCATTTCTCTGTTTATCTTTTAAGTTATTAACTATTATTATCACTCTTTAAGTGTTTCCGTCCTTTTGCATGCATGTATACGGTAACCAAGGATATGGTAACCAGAAGATTTGTCGCTTTTTCACCCACCACCTCAGAATATCGATATGTCACCTAAGACATACTTGGAAGATCAAAAAATAGTTGCAATCAACATCTACGACCTTCTGCCAACGTTCTGGAAGGCCATGGATTCCATCGCGGTAGAACTTGGTGGGCTGTGAAGCAAAGAAGGTATCTAGTACATTTTGCATCTCTACTAGGGATCTGAATTGGCGTCCTCTAAGATGATTGTCCAAGGAATGGAACAGGTGATAATCAGACGGTGCAATGTCCTGCGAGTATGGCGGATGCAATAGTGTTTCTCATCCAAGGCGCAAAATGGTATCCCGTGTCATCCTAGCCACGTCAGACTTAGCATTGTCCTGTAACAGGAGGACCCCTTTGCGATTCAGAAGTGATGGATCCAGAATTTTGAGTTTTTTCTTGAGCACGACTCAACTGCTGACAGTACACAGTTGCATTAAAGCTGTAACCAGCTGGTAGCAGTTCCCGATGCACGATGCCTTGGACAGTGTGTTTCCCTCGGTGCCTTCTGGCCTACAGTCAAATCATGTGGGACCCTCGACCCAACTTGTAGTGCTTCCAAAGTCGATAGAGGTGCTGCCGAATGGTTTTTCCACTCATATTGAATTGTAATCCCATTTTCTCACACGTCTGGCCACCGTTCGCCTCAATTGCTGTCTGAAGATCTTCATTTTGTGCATGTGTTGGTCTACCGGCACGTGGTGCATCTTCGAGTGTTTTGTCACCGTCCTTAATCTTGTTAAACCACCAATGCACTGTCCTCGTAGTCACGACACCCTCACCAAAGGTCTGGCATATCTTCCGCTCCGCTGAAGCGGCGTTTGACCCCAGTTTGAACACGTACAGCATACACGTCCTTATGACGCTCTGAGGAGGTTCCATGTTCAGTCTGTCCTTACGCAAGTTCACGGTGTAACTGAACTGCCACAACCAGGTAGTATGTCGGATATACCCACACCAACAATTGACTTTCGCCTTGTCTCCATTCGCATTCAACATACGGTGTGAGGACTAATTGAGCACAGACCTCCACAAAAAGCGATACTTCTAGGCAGGTTGTAGTGACAATATCGTGTCCGTAGATTTTCTCGTGGATCTTACAATTTCTCGTACATTCCTGGTCCACCAGCTTTTAAAAATAACTCTTTAATAATCCGTGCCCTTTAGCTTAATGGGCATCACTATGGAATGTTAGTATTTTTAATGTCTATATAGGTAAGTAACTTCACAATACAAAAATGGATGTAACAAGAAAGAATCCCACAAAGTCCAGCTTTTAATTTTTCACCACTATGGTGCAAGGGTCAAGTCATTTTACAGATCCGAACTTTGCATATTTGAACAGTTCAAGTTGTGTTCAATTGTGGACCGCATTTTTGTGGTATTATAGTCTTTGCTACTATCCGCCTTTAATGTTTACCCACGCATTCCGACATGTCTAACTCTTTAACAGCTCTTTTCAACTTATTGCATAGCTCTGTTACTTTCATGTGTCATCACTTGCCATACGTTACCAACAACCTTTCGTACGCTACGAAGAGGAAGAAGGCAGAGGTGCATGGTGATTCAGTGGAATAGCATTCACCTTTATTGCAAGAGGTCTCACTTTCAACCCCAAGCCAAGTGAGTCTGTGGAAAATAACATTATGTCTAATTTTTGCGGGAAACACTCTTATTTCCTCCCACATCTTCATTACACCAATTATTCTAAAATCATTAACTATCATCAAACACCCTTTAGGCTTCAGGGGAAGATCGTAGGTCATGAAACTAAAGAATTTATTTTATTCACTACACTCATTCTTGGCCGTAGTTACGCAACCACGTACAGCACATCAATAGTCCTTCACCATCTTGATTCTGTTCGAGATATTGATATTTCGTCAATTACTTTTTGTTACTTTCTGGGATATTATTTGATAACTCATAAATCGGATTCACTTTTCCTAACGGAATACCTAGGAATCCCTTACTTTCTGTGGCGGAATCCCTTGCACAACTACTAAAATATTCTGAATCATGCATTCTTGAATAAAAAGAGGTTATAAGTCTAAGATGAACTTGTGCAGCCACAGCTCAATAGCTAGTAGATTTGGAGATATTCACTTAAAAAGTCCATCTGCACACTTTTCTACACTTTCTGCAACCAGTAACTCTGAAGCTAAGCGATTGCAGCGGAAATATTTATATTTTTTTTCTATAAGTAGATGCATCTCCCAGTTGTTGTAAACTACCTTTACATACACTCTGTATTAAATGCAAGAACAAGGCCCTGTAATCAATGACTTACAAGAAGAGAGGTTATTCAAGAACAGTAGTATTAAGAAAGGTTTAAGAACTACTATTGATTTTTGAGTCACCCTGGAAATATAATAGCATATACTTTGGTTGTATCAATCCTTTACTAGCAGCGTGAAAATCAAAATAACAAGCCTGCTTTTATGGATAAGAAGTCGTTTAAAGAGGATAAGCATCCAGAGTTTTCTAAACATGTCTACGTTTATTTTCCTTTCCTGTTTTTTTTTCCTTTTTCTTAATTCGATATAACAGAGGTGTGTTACTTATGAATAAATGAATTGTCGAATGGTGCTACCATACCAACTACAGACTACACTTAAAAATGCAGAGAATTATTGTTCATTCATTATGTGAACTTAATTGTAGTTTAACTTCACAGTTAGTTCTGTATATATGCACTTATTACGTAGCGTATTTTTCTATAAAGAAGATGAAAAAGTATTAAAATTGAAAGAATCATGAAGGAGGAATTATGGCTATTTTTAACCGATTTTGAAAAAAAAAGAAAAAAAAAGAAAGGTTCTAAGCTTTCCTTGTATGTGTGTACCGGTACGTAGGTTTGTACACGATTACATCGAGAACGGTTGGTCATATTTCGATGCCGTTTTCATTAACCAAATAGGCCTAAGCAATTCCCAAGGAAGGTTTATGCGTACAAAATATTTGAAAACAATAACAAAAAAATCTTTAAAAAAAAAAACAATCAAATAGGTTCTGTAACACCTCATGAAAAAAAAAGTATTATCTAAACATAGGCTGCAACCAGAAATTTTACAGTGTAAGGTGGGTTGCATACAACCAAAGGGAAAATCATTTTCAGACAGCTTACTCTAAATGATTTAACACTGGTGGTGGGTGTATATAGGTCATTGGCGATGTCAAGATTGTTTACATGCCAATCTTGCTCAACTTTTGCCAGAATATCATCCACTTCTGCTGTGATTGATGATCTACTGTGAGAAGCATCTTGGATATAGAAATTTCAGTGACTATTTTAGTGATTTTTGTGTCTAATGTTTCCTGTTTGAAGTGCCTATATGTCCGCAGCTTCCTAACAACAAACCTATAGGAAGCTACAATGTGCCATTGGTAGAGCACAAGAGTCGAAAGTTTGATCTAAGGCCACGAGGGTTCGTGATGGATGACATTGAGAGAGAGAGAAGCGGAAGAGATTCAAATGTGGTGACAGAGAGGGATACATTAGCATATGCAAGGTTAGAAATGGAGAAATAAATAAACAAACAGTATCCAGATGCATGTGAAATTTTGATTTTTGTAAAGCATAGAAATAAAACTTTCTCAGTCGAACCTGCAAGCATCATATCCACAGTTGTCGAATTAAGGTGCAGAACTCTTTATGACGCAACATACTATTGCGCTTTGAGAGGAAGATTTGAACGTTCGGAGAATGAATAATTAAAACATAATCACAGTTTTAGGACACAGGTTTTGATCCAAGAACCTCTCCGTTACGAAACCACGACATTAACCATTCACCCATGGAGTTTTGTTATTCACGTACGTGACTGCTTACATACGTGCAGTTAACGGAAGTACTCAGATTCAGACGAGATTCAAAGAATATGAAATATAGAACAACAATGTAACACGAAATATAAAATAAAAACAAATACACAAATCGGCATTAGAGTGAAGTGCCATATCTCTCTTCTGTAAATCGTGAGAAAGAAAAAGAGTTCACTGCAACATCACTTAAAAAAGGGGTTAAAATAACGCCTTTTTGATGCAGGTGAAATTAACTTGCCACGTGTGTGTTTCAGGAAGTCAAAATATGTATGACCATCGGTCAAGGAAGTATTAGGCTATACATACATATAGTACGTGCCAAAAAAAAGAACAGAATGGTGAACTATCGGTGGGGAATAACGTAAATTAGGAAACAAGATGTGTGAAACTGTAAACTAGTGGGAGGACGCCGCAAATGCGTCTTACAAATGATGTGAGACAGTTCCAAACAGCTATGACACCGACACACATAGTATAACGATGAGTCAAAACTAACGATGAACACAAAAAATACACAATGCATCACGTGAAGGGTTAATCTAAAAAAAAAGAGCGCCAGTAGGGAGTAGCTGATGGACAACTTGAAACCATTTATCTTGTATTTAAGTAGGCAAGAGAGGGACAAGAATAATTAGCTCATACCTGCGATCATGCAATTTGGAGATAACGTTCTGGGTGCTATAGGAGTGTATCATCGTGAGTACAAGATAATATGAATCAGTATAAGATGCGTGAAGTATGGCCTGTTGAAGAGAGAACTACTCATGCATACGTATATAAACATATCAAAATACAAATGTAAGTACTGTCATAAAATTGAATAAATGGTGGGTTCAAGGACACTCATAATCCAACCAGAAATAACATACCCATTGACACGTGAAAGAATCAGTTTTCAACAGCTGTAAACAATTCGAGCGTGAATAAGATTTGGCATTGCAACCGTATATGAACGAGTCCTAAATCTCTCCACAAACGAGGAAGATAAAAGACAGTGCGATGAGAAAAAAAGAAGCTGTGCCAAACGTTCCACAGAAACAAGGATTCGATCTTCTTTGCGTACCATTCTGGTAAAGGATAAATATATGCACGATGCCACAACTTGTAACTACATACACATTTTTAAAATGAATACGATGAAGTAAGTGAAGGCGATAAAAACGCTGTGAATACAAAAACTGACGAATCTCTGTCACTACCAGGGACCATATCTTTTTGTAAAGAAGAGGAGAAATCGACGTGGAAAGAATACATAAAATCGACAGAGAGGTGACATGCGGAAATATCGTGGCCCAAGGATCAGTAGCTGGTATACAAGAAACATTAAACTGTAAGAGTTGAACTTTCTTACGTTATAGTAAAGGAATAAATAGCATGCCACTTCTGTACAGCAAATACACTCAACATATGCGTGGGATCAACTCCAGTGATCGTCACATCATTTTCATATGCCAAACGCAAAAGGTTTTGATTCAGAAAACGAGAAGGGCCAGGTGATTTCAGGGTAGTTTGGATTGACAAATTGGTGGATTGGTGGATGGTCGTAAGAAGTTTCGCAAACAAGTTAAGGTCAATCGGAAATAAAGAAATTAGTCAACTTTCCCGATCGTCACACGCAGTGCTGGACTTGTGAATGAGAATAATATTACTGTGTTATGACAAAAGTTTCTCCAGCTAAAAAGCATTAAATAGGGATGTAAGAGAAATATTGAGTTGAGCCCAATACCGTTTATAGAACTGGAGGATCAAAACATCTACATCGGGGTGGCTACGACACTTCGCTGGACGAAGTACCGCTAAAATTTTAGCAGCAGTAATGTGGATTGCATCAAGGCATGGCAATCGCAATCCATGAGTTGGTAGCATAAAGTCGAAAGAAATTCCGGGGCATTTGCATAGTCCATAGGATGCACTCTCACGAAATGATTATAGTATCTTGTGAATTTCCCCAAAATTTGTGTAGAGTCGGTAGCTTTCGTGCTATCATCCAATACAATAGATTGAATTAAAATAGAGCGTCGCTGTCGTACAAAACAGATCAGTGTGATAAATAGAGGTCATCTCTTCCGGAAATGCAATAATAAAAATCGTCTGACAAATATGCTCGAAGAACGAATGAGAGATCTGTCTCAGCCTATACTTGGTACTATTAATACTGACAAGGTGAGCAAAGGATGAGCGGCCCAAAATGCGCAGGGTACACGATACAAAAATTCATGTAAGTAACGATCATTTTTATACGCCATACGCCCACACCATTGAAAAGAGCTGTGAAGTTTAGGTTTAAAACAAAGATTCCTCCAGAAGACCACAGTGAGATAGTAACACTGACAAGTACACCAATATGGAAATCGCCTCAAAAACTCCGCTGCTGTCTCATCACGAGTCAATATTTTGCTATTAATCTTTCAATAGGAGGGATTAAAATTTCCTGCAATTATGCTATGAGCAAACCCAGTAGGAAGAAAAGACAGAATTGTAGTGGCTTAGAACTTTTCCCTCTCACATGTGTGAAAGAAACATGATTGTCCATATAATGTTATGAAGGATATATTCTGAATATAACAAACTATGAGCTTTCCATCAAGTGCCAAAACAAATTCACCATAACTAATCCTTCCTAAGCAGTAACGCAACCTCAGTCGAGTGACCATAATTAACAATTGCTTGGTAATCAGCAAGGAAATCCAATGGAGTAAATGTTAATTCTTGAAAACAGATCGCTATGCATTGCGCGACTTTTTAAAAATAGTCTTATTATGGTCAAAACTTATACGATGAAGATGAAGAGATAATAGCTTAAGTGAATTAGCTATTGGCATTCCGTAACGCAAAGATAGAATACTTGCAATAAATAGAAAAGAGTTGTTCCATGGGGGCTGAAGAGAAAAATGAAATGAAATCTTTAAATTTTACGTCCCACGGTTATGCTGGTTAGGCTAAAGGAGATGGTGGTGATGAGAAATGAATGAAATGGTGGAATGAAGAAAGTGGGAAGAAACGGGAGAACCCCGAGAAAACCCACGAGCATGGTGTTTGTCCACCACAAAGTCCACACGGCGCAATCTGGGATCGAACCAGAGACCC
Organism: Thermobia domestica; assembly: GCF_964235325.1. Classification (NCBI taxonomy): domain Eukaryota; kingdom Metazoa; phylum Arthropoda; class Insecta; order Zygentoma; family Lepismatidae; genus Thermobia; species Thermobia domestica. The sequence goes on from NC_137459.1 coordinate 267,852,999, forward strand.
CAAGCACAGGAAGTGAACACTCTACCACTGAGCCACCTCACCCCAGGGAACTGAAGAGAATACACATGATGAAAAGACACCACAACAAAGGACGTGAAAACACACACATCGAAAGAAAGAAGAAAATGCACAGAAGCAAACAAAAGCATAATATGTACTCGACTTTAGTTGAAGGTCAGCTTTGTGTATCGACATCTAAGGCTCAAATACCACACACAAAAGTAGTTCTGAATCTGAAACCGCACGCATCTGGGAAGGCTGTTCACGAAAATCCACTCTCAGATGTCACCAAGAAGCACATAGTGATCTTTATTACAAGTTTGTATCCGTGTCACTTTTCTTTGTTCTTGCTTGGAATTAAAGTCTGAGAGCACTGAAACAACTAGATGTTCTAAGATTGCGCGAAACTATTTTGTTCGTCATTAGTAAAACAGGTAGTTACTTTAAATAATTCCTGAGGTGTCAAACCTTCAAATAATTTTATATTAGGCATTAATTTATTCAGCTTGGCGCGACTTCAAAAATTTTTACAGATCATAGTAATACATTATTTTCTGCTTTTAAAATCTTTATTATTACTATTTTTGCTTAATAGCGCTTCTATAACTTTTTGCCTTCTAATGCCTTTTATATTTTCTTACAGTTTTTAATGATCACTTATTTCTTTACTGTACTTATCATATCACATTTATGTTATGCATTCTAAATGGGTTGATTGTTTGCGTGAAGTTAAGCATCCCTTTCAGCATCAAGGCTATATGAAATCTATACATCAGCTTAGCTTGGGATCAATCTGAACCACATAAACTTCCTCTGTAAGTCGAACTCGAGTCTCCCTAACAAAGACGTGCACTTTAATCATATAACCATGAAGTATTTCTGTTGCCTATATGGTATAATCAGAATCACAATATTAATCAAAATTATACTATGTTATACACATTCCTTCAATAGCAAACGGAACTCCAACTTGTGAAACTGTTTTGTGCCTAAATGATTGCGTACTTAGCTTCCGTTCTTGAAAAGCGGTTTCGATTCTCGATTGACCCTACGTTCAGCTGAAGGTCCACTCTTATACAGCCTCGGTGCTGAAGAAAGGCGATCTTCTAAACCATTAAACAAAACTCTCGACTTCGTCGTGCACTTTCCAGTCATATACAAGTGCTGCATTTGAAATAATGTATCCTTTTAATTAGCAACATTTTTTTTTCTTTTAGCTTTGTGATCAGATTCCTCTGAAAGTTGTATGTTCCAGCCTGTGCTACAAGTTTTTTCGAAGCTAGAAGCAAACGGTGCTGACTACACAGAACACTTTCTTGATAGACATTTTTCCAAATTGTCCCCCAGATTTTAAATGGATTTAAATCTGGGGAGTTTTGCAGGCCAGGCAACACGCGATAGGGCGTGTGAATATTCCTTAAGTCATGTACAAACAAATCCAATCCTGCGAAAACGGAAGTCATTTTGGAAGATGGGAGTGTTTACAACATATGCATCGTGAAGATAAAAAAATCAACACCTGTTCTCTAATAATGTTCAAATAACGGTGAAAGTCCAAGTTCCAGTCACTTGTAAAAATAAACCCAACTTACGGTACGATATTCTCTTCTACACGATCAGAGATCCTTCTCCAGCTCAATTCTCACGTTCTTCACACATTGAGAATGAAACGCTTCACTGAGCGTTTCTTGCTCTCAACACCTTACACTATTGGAACACAGACAAAAGTTGTATTATTAAGACCACACTAAGATTTACAGTTCACTACAGTTCAAGATCCCTGTTCTTCTACCCGTAGAAGTCACGCAACCTTTGCACTACGGTGAGAATTAACGTCTTACACGACTTCGAATACCTGCTGCATGAAGTTCCCAATGTTTTTTTTTTTTATAAATCGAGTTGGACCAGTTTTCATGCATTAGAATGATTTCTCATACTTGAAAACGAATTTCCTTGAACAGAAGTGAAACTTGTTAGTGGTCTTTTTTGAGTCAGAATTTTTATAATCAAATTTCTGACGCAGTTTTGCAATGCAAATGCAAACACATTAGGAAGTTCTTTGTAGACAAGTTGGATGGCATACTTGGATAAACTAATAAATCAGGCAACTGTCCCTGCATTATGACCACTGTTGATGTTCAAAATTAGGTAATGTGGTTCAATTCTCTTGGACTATGTCAGGAAGAAACAGCTGCTTAGGTAAATAGATGGGACGTTTTATTTTCACTCATTATGCATAACCTATGAAAATATTCTTGCTTTTCGGACTATTTTACCTAAAGCATTTTTAGATAAAACTAATGTACTGGAAAGTACGGAAGAGATAACCAATGATAACAATAGCGCTTTAATTAAACCATGGTCTGTATCATTAGGCGTAATTTTGTTAATGAGTTCAACTGCTTTTTAAGAAAAGTGTCTTAAAAAGAAAGCATAACTGAATGCTTAAGAGCTCAACGATACAGTATTTTCTCTGCACCAGCTATCCTCAGTACTAAGAAATAACCAAATGAATAAACTCTTATTATATTTTTGTAACAGGAACATCCGTTGGACATCCCCATGAACAGAGAAAATCTCAGATCATAATTTAGGATCTTCACAACTTTTTTAATTGTGATTTAGTATTACGGACGTTCGCACAAAATAGAAATAATTTATTCATCTCATTAAATTATTGAATTATCAATGACTTCAAGATAATAACTTTCTTTACCATAGTAACTCTGCTCGTGGTAACTGTTCCACTTCAGTATAATAGTTAATATTTCTTAAGCTAAATATAGTGTAAACTTTCTAATTTAATTCATCACTTTTTAATTTTATAGAATTTTGGTCTGTGATTGGAATATGTGCTATTTCACATATTTGCAACCGTAATTCAAGAGAATGTGACCTAAACCATTAGATAAGTTACCGATTTCAGACAGGATAATTTGGTTAGTCAATAGGAGGGTTTAATTAAAACAAAATTTTGTTGATATAGTGGTGGAAATGTGTTTAACTTCATCTTATCTATCTATCTATCTATCTACCTATATATATATATATATATATATATATATATATATATATATAGTCTAACAAAATTCTCTGAACCTAATGCATATCTGAAAAGGTCGACCAGACCTTAGCTTTAAGTTTTCTGAACATCGGCCGTCATAGAGAGAGGTTAATTTCTACGGGACATACTGCTAGTTGATAAGGTAATCGGACAAACTATCACGAATGTAATTGTGTGGATGCAATGACTGCCCACAATGTAGTAAACATTTCAGTATGTAAATTCTTCCCTAAGCAAAGTTCGAGTTCGCACTTATTACCAGAATTCGGTGGGGAAAACAATGATCGCGTCTGATTTTCTTGAGTGACGTAACTCGGGAAATGTTAGTGAGCAGTCAGGAAAGTCTGTACGTCATTCCAGTAGGTTTTTCGTCAAGTTTGAGAATATTGTACACGAAAACAAAGTCAGAACAATATGAAGCATTTAAAGGCAAATTAGTGCACTGTCTGATTTGTTGGTTTCTTAAGTTTGCATATTTTAAAAACAGATTTCATGTAAAAATTGGCCTACTGTCTAATGTATGAAATAGCTACTACAAGTTAGACTTTAGTGATGAGGAGGAGTGTACTATTAAACCGTTTTAATAAATATCTAAGATATTGAAAATCTTCATTACGTAGTTGAATACGGAGGAGAGTACATAAAGAGTGCTCTTAACTCTATGCTTAGATAAAGCTGTGTAGAACATATTTTCTGTTTCAAGAACAGTGCTTTGTAAATCATTTAGCTGTACATTTTAGTTCATGGTTATTTCGATGTGTGAAATAAGATTTTACACATATTTTTCAACAATGTTGTACATCTCCACATTTCGATGCTAATTTAAGAAATATTTCTCGGCATGAGATTTGAAGCGATGATTCCATGGAATAGCTTACAAGATCCTCTGAAATAAATTTATATTTTCGTGAATGGCCATGTTACGTTCTTTCTTTCCCAGTTTTAATGGGGGAATTGAAAACTCAGATCAGATTCTCATATGGTAAGGTTAATCGTAATACACTTCACAATGTATAGTGGAAGACTGAATATCAGTACGGCTGTATTCCGATTTTAACGTCTCGCTCACACTGAATGGAATTAATTAAATTGCACATCTTTGAGTTGTTATTAATTTTCTACGGGCTATGTGGGTAACTCTTCAAATCTTGATTAGTAGGATTTTTTTTAAATAATTTTCAAAAATGCTTTATGTAAGAAATCTAAAATATGTTCATAAGACAATAAATGCGAAAGAAAGGGGAATAAATATCAGGACATCAAATAAAGAATGTAAATGTTCTAATCCCCCACACATAATTAACTGTTTTGGGAGATCTTTGAAATTGCTTGTGCAGTACGATCCTGATACCATGTACTTATAAATCACATTTCTTTTAATATCAAATCATTTCAAAGTTACGGAACACAATATGTTAATTAGCACTGCAAAATAAATAGGTAATGCTTCTAAACATTACAATTGTATAACATATAAAATGTCCGAAATGACTCAATCAACAGCGTTTTCAATGTGGGGTCTATAATAAAAGTCTTAGTTTAACACTTTCATTGTTATGTACAATCCGCAGCAAAAAAAAACTGCAACATGAGCATGTAAGCTTATTGTGAAACGACGAAGTCTTTTATTTCAAAATAAGTGTGCATGGGGTGGACCAGGTTTCTCCTGGCGTGATTCGTGCCACTTAGACGTTATGTTGATTCCCAGCGCTGTTAAGCGTAGATTTACAATAAACGTGCATGCTCATGTTGCAGGTATTTTGCTACGGACTGTACCAGAAGCTAAAGACAGATGATAATGCAAATGAATGGTGACAAAAGAATTGGAAGAAAATATAAATAGTTGAAATGGAAAACCGTACAAAAATTGCGGTAATTACATTATCTATTTCTTGCCTTCATGGCCTGATCGTATAAAGAGCTCTTCTTCACCAGAAGCAAACCTTTCTCCACTGAGCTACGCTGCTCACGTGGTGTTTGTAGTTTGCACTCTTAACATATAAAAAAAATACTCTCTATTTACTTTCCATTAATATCAGTAGGATTTAAATATTATTTTTAAAATGCTTGTAAGCGTGAGACCAAAAGAGTAAATATGAAATTTGAATTTAGAAAAGTACTTTTTTTTCTCATGCAAATGTTGTTGACTTTGTGCCAGAAAGTTTTATACGCGATATTAATTGCATCTGCAGTTCCCGATGTGAAACTAGTTTCAAACTCTTGCTATAAAACACATCACGAATATATTGTATATAAAAATGATAGAGAGTTAAAATATTGCAGAAAAGAACTACCACAATTAATATTTAGGAAAAAATACTATTAGTACGAAAGTATCATTTTAAAAAGTGTGATTATATTACTATATTACAAAGCTGCTTCTACTTTAACCTATGCAACGCAAGGCTTGACACCTAGTTGCGTTCCCTACAACTGGTAAAAAATGTAGGTTTTTTGTAAGTTACTTTTTCCGTCACATATTTTATAGCATACTCGTGTTATAACTGCCAGTAGCTATGATTGAATGAATATTGCAATACCTCTATACGCACACATACTCATTTACATGAAATCGTTGAGGAAATGTCGTATGGACTACGATTTATCACATTCAGATTTATTTATTTATACATATTTCTGGGCATTGCGTATAAAGACTGACATATGAGGAATGATGTCCTCCGTCGAGCACACTATCCGGCGAGGGGGGAAGGAAAAAGTAGCCTGGGACTTATACGTATATTAGGTACTATCGTGGTGTGAATGAAGAAAACCAGGGAGAAACATCAGTCGGGTTGGCTGGTCTGAAAAGAAAAAGATGTTCCACCTTTCCGACCGAGTGACCCCACCGGAATTCGTAGTCGGAACAGCACGCACCAAAGGTTCAGTGCTTAAAGTTTTCAGAAACAACTATTGCAGTTACTCCTCATTAACCTCAACAAGTTTTAAAGCAATTGTCAGGAATTATTTTGCCGATAAATGTGACGATATTATAAATCAAGAAGGTGCTTTGAAGGAAGAGTAGGTTATATTTCCAACCAGGTACGATGCATCTATGGGTAAGGAAGCCCAAATCGATTTTTCTCAAGCTTCTCATTGGAAGAGTCATACGTTGTTTTGGCATAAATTTGTATGATGTAAACGAAAAGCAGGATCAAATAAAAACATCATCAGCTAAGACCAGAAATACATGAACAGATCACATACTGTAACCAAAGATCAATCAATAAATTATTGTACAATGATGTGAAAGAACGTAGAGCAATAAAATTCTCAAAGACGATGAAAAGAGGAGGGGACGAATTAAGATTTAACAAACGTCGTTGACAGTGTGATAACAGATGGCTCTCAAGTAGTCAAAGAACGGCAGAAAAAATGATTATCAGGAGGTACATAAGTATAATGGGATAAAAGGAAAGATATCCTCTGAGGTAAAAGTGATAAATAAATTTAGAACCAAAGGTGCAATATACTAGCCAGGCACAAAGTTCCATTGCCCTTAATAACATGATAATAGCGTGTTTTTCTCTTGCATTTCAGGTACTACGAAGCAAACTATGGCTGATATATTCTATTACACTGTATTGTATAAATAACGATATTTTTGTTTAAATTTCAGATCCAATTGAGTAAGTAATGGCTGATGCGTCCATATACACTATTGAACAACACGTTATTGAGAGTTGTTGGGTACATGTTAAAAATAAAATAGGAAAGACTGTGGCAAAAGTGCGTAGCAGGATTGGAAAAAATACATTAAAAAAGAACAAAACGTGTTTAAAACAAGAGAAACACGTTTAAAATGTTTTAAACATGTTTTAAAATGCACACGAAAAAAAAACATGTTTTAAATATTTTGAATAATTTAAAACATGATTTTAAACATATATTTCAAAATCGGGCAATAACTTATTTGTTAAGATTTCTTGCTCTTTACTAGCAATCAGTGATGTTATTCTAATTTTTTAACAACCGGTTCTGTATATATACACATACATATCATTATATATATATATATATATATATATATATATATATATATATATATATATAGAGAGAGAGAGAGAGAGAGAGAGAGAGAGAGACAGTAGATGGATAGGTAGATAAATATATATAACTCTCTTAGGAAACAAACCGTACAAGGTAGGCAAAAGCAAGTCTTTTACTGGACACCACAAGTGACAATAAGTGACCTACAAGGTGGTGTGACGAAATTAGGTACTACTGCAAATATCTAGGAAACAAATTACCCAACATAGATGGTTGTTAAAAAGTATTGAAAATACCTTAATCCAGCAATGGATCGGCAAGTGTTGATAATATGTATGCGTTTCAAATATACGTAGACCTAAATAACCCTCATTACTACACCCATGTGATCCTAGTTTTCATTCTTGATATCTGGGCATTTGAAATTAAGAAATAAATCGCTTATACTTTGTTTCTCAGAATCATATGTTTAACTGTGAGAATTTCTAAAAACAAAGATAGTTAAACTAAAATTTACTGTTCCTGAGTATAACTGGGTAAAATTTACTGTTATGCCTGGTTATAACAAACGGTTCTGCGAACTCGGAATATTTAACAACCGGTTCTAGCAAACTGGTCGCAACCGGCTGAATAGCACCACTGCTTGGAAGCGACATTTTCATTTATTTTATCCCGGTTACGACGACACTGTGTTGGGTACAGAATGTTTCAGTATAGATTAGTAATTCTCAGCTTTTTTCATATCACGACCCTCTTTTCTTACACTCTCTTGCCAGTAACTCTCATAAGTACTTTCTTGGTTGTAATAAGCTTTTTAGGTAGATTTTAAAATCTACCTACTATGGAGATTTCATACAATCTATCAATATACATAGTGAAATTAAAGTCCTCACCACCCTTGTGTATTGGGAACTGGTTGAGAGAGAATGATGAAACTTGAAAGTGGTCTGACACATCAGATGGTGCTATCAAGCATCATGACGGCCATCTTTGATTGCAATTCGAAATTTCAAATGCAAAGGGAATCATTTAACATGTTTTAAGGTTAGTATTACACCAGAAATACGCTTGTGCGGTTATTTTAGCCCTAAGACATTTCAAAATTACTGTTTTTGGAAGTTTCCTAGTTATGTCTTTAGGGGCTAAAGTCATGTTTTGTGAGGCGGGTGAGATTTTAGTTGCAAAATATGATTATTATTTCAGAACACTGATGCTAATAAAATTATTTTAAAATAATAAATTTTCGAAAAGTAATATTTGAGCACACTTCGCGTTATGTTAACTTTGAATATTTTCTGCAAGCCTATGTAATTGGTTCCTTTTTTCAAGTCAATAATTTATTGAAGAAAAGTAATGTTTGGGGCGTTCAAAGTACAATGAATCCAAGTTCATTTTCAATAAGGTCCAGTTTTACTCAGGAAATGAATTCTATTTCAAAACTTAATATCTTCACAGCCAAGAGTCCGAAATAAATGTAACTAAAACCACGTAAAATGGCGTATGATAGTTTCATATGACAGTGACTAGACAGCGACATCAGTGGGGCAGGTGGTCAGCCGCCCCCCAACCTCACCCTGATTTTGGGGACAGTAAGACAGTTTTAGAAACCTTTTGATGAGCAAAGTCCAACAGAACAAGTCTGAGGTACTTACACCGAATAAATACGAAGGAAATATAGATGATCAAAACTGGAACGTTGCTTAGGCCCAATTTCCAGAGTTTTTAGCAAGCCCGAAACTCGAAAGTAGATCCGCCTCTGAAATCCTATTTCAAAAAATAAACAAGAGAGCTATTTAGGCCTATAGTTCCTTACGGTCAATAGAAATTGTGTTCAAAATCCGTATTTATTCGGTATAAGGACTTCATTTTTTTCTGTGGATTTTGCTCAGCAAAGAGTTTCTAAATCTGCATTACTGCTCCCAGCATCTGAAATTAAGGCTAGGGGGCGGATGACCTCTAAACGGACGCCACTCTCTAGCGGCAATCATATAAAACTCTCGATTGCACCTTGTCATGCAGTTTTTTTTCTTTAATTTTGGATTCTTTCTTTCTCTAAAGATATGTGTATGAAAACTGAGAACCAACATGTAGTCTCGGTTCAGATGAGTAGAAAAGTCTGCTGCGGACCCGCTCGAGCCGGAAATACATTGGTTATCATTCATGCCACACGAGCAGACTCTTCCGCGCGACACTGCTGCGGACCCGCAGCAGGCAAAAGTTGAGTTGCGGGAACTGCTGGCTCGCAGCGAGTCTGCGCAGGTGTAACGGGTCGGCAAAACATTGCCAGCTATGAGTCAAGCCACACGAGCAGACTTTCCCGCGCCCGCAGAAATGGTAATCGAAGAACTGGACGTAGAACTATTCATTAAAGACATACAAAAATATCCCGAGATATGATATTTAAAGTGTGAAAAATATCGAGACAGAAATAAAAAAAAAAGCGAGAGGCATGGATCAAGATGTGTGAGACCGTACGCCTATGTGAGAAATTTAATGAAAGATCAAAGCAGAAAAAACAGTATATATATATATATATATATATTATTATTATTATTATTATTACTTTTTAATGTGAGAATCTAATAAATCTAATATTCAAGTTGTGTTACTAGTGTCATAGTAACACCTTAAAACTAGAGTCAATATATTTTAAAGTCATAATTGTTTTGTTTTTCCTTTGTTTGGTTTTCTTTTTGATTTTTGTTTTGTTTTTCTTTATCAATACCTTGTTTGTGGTTGTCCCTGACCTTCCCTTAACATTTTTCTCCCTTTTTCCTTTACTTATGAAATAAAGGATACGAAAATATAAAAAAAAATAAACATTTCCAATGATGATACCTCGCCGGTTTTGTATCCTCAAGGCACCGGCTGAGAGTTACTCGGCTGAGCGGGTGTAATAATAATAATAATAATAATAATAATAATAATAATAATAATAATAATAATAATAATAATAATAATAATAATAATAATATATTCATGTAGTGTTTACATTTGATTTTCGTTTAGCATCCTGTTTCAGCAGCGAGGCTACACTTTATTGTGATACTAACAACAATAGACAACAAATAGTTTTGGAGAACGAGCTTATTGTTAATGCAGTTCCTTGATGAGATTTCTTATATCACACACTCCGGAGTGAATGGACCATTTGTGACACAGCATTATACTTTAGGTCGAGGTCACGTATTATATAGCCTCTGTGCTCAAAAGAGACGCTGAAGACCAAAAAGAACCATCAATATAATAGCAGAACAGAAAAGAAAGAAAAATCATCGCTATTCGGCTGACAATTTGTAATCAATTGCTCTCGTATTAAATTTTAAAAATATTAGATTTAACACGACAATTAGTTGAACATCAGGGTACTTATGAGGTTAGAAAACAGCGAGCTAGATGCGTAAGAAAAATATTATTGGTTCTCGTATAATTGATAATATTGTGCACATCGTTGCTATTTTAGAGATAGCAACTGAATGTTTCTTGGCATAAAGAACAACTTAGAAATTTGCCATAAAACTCTACCTATGTAGCTTACAAAATAATCAACCCATCTTTTTCTGTTCTCGTTTACTGCATTGCCTCCTTGTGGTGTGCTACACATATTGGAGATTTTCTCAAATCCTTTTATAGTTATTTGTAAAATATTTGAACCACCTTTCTTTCTCCTGATGATCCCATTTCAATAAAAGTGTAATTACAAAACCCCATTTGTATTTTTGGCATAAAGTTTGAACTAACCTATCTACTTACACTGTAAATAAATAAGTGGGAATTTCGATATTATATAAATGACCACCCTTTCTCTTTTAGCAGGGGAATATACGAAAGCCTTGAAAAATGTTCCATTCTTTTATGTAAGAGTTCATATTTGGAATTCAAATCTTTAACTTAAGAGACTCTCTCACACGGCACTATGTGAATAAATAAAGGAAAATATTACAATTATAAAAATAGTCCCCTTTTCCCACCTTAGAAGTGGACTATTTGGAAACACTAAATCAAATATTTTTATTTAAGAGTTTACATTCGGAATTTCACATCTCCAATTTAAGCGAATCCTTACATTGAACACTTTCTCAATATATAAAGGGAAATTTCACTACTATAGAAATGGAATGAAATTTTTGAGTTTTACGTCCAACGATTTTGCCGGGTAGGCTAAAGGAAACGGTGAAGATGGGAATGAATGAAATGGTAGAATGAAGAAAGTGGGAGGAAACGACAGAACCCGAGAAAATCCAAGCACACGGTGTTTGTCCACCACAAAACCCAATTAAAGCGAGCTGGGATCGAACCAGGGACGCCACGCACCAGAGGTGAACGCACTAACACTGAGCTACCGCGACTCCACTACTACTGAAATTCCCCTTCTCCTCTTCAAGAGAAAAACAAATAAAACATTCTGGAACCTGTGCTCCATTATTTTTATTTAGGGGTTTACATTCCGAATTTTACATCTCTAACCGAAGTGAATTCTCACATTCGGTTCTTAGTGAATAAATAAAGGGAAATTTTACTGTTACTGAAATGCTTCTCTTACACTCTTAGGAGCAAAATGTTTAGAAACGCTCAAATAAATGTTTAATTTTTAATTTAAAGTTGCCAACATATGCGAAAATTGTAATTAGTCACGCGGTAATTAAACCACGCTAGTGGACGCTAATAACAACTGAAAATGTCTATTAATAGGTCCCCGAATGTCTTACTTTCTGCATTCATACAAACCATAACTAGTTAACATAATTAACTTACATTTAGTGTAACAGCTAACATAGGAATTGGCGATATCGGAAGTTTTATGATAGTAGCTTTTGCTTTAATTTTACCGTTAAGAGTCCATCAAACGAAGTGCTGCTGATTGCGAAAATAATTTAAAGAACTTCTCTTCGTCATTGCATAAATCAATAAACATGGACGACAATTATAGCTGAAAATAAAATAAACTGTTTTCTATGTTGGCCTGAACGCCCTCCCCCCCCCCCCCCCCGTTTGTGTTACGACAACCGACTTGAATCACAACTAAAAACGGTAGAAAGTATGATAGGAGAAACGAAAGAAAGTAACAACTAAGAAAAAGAAACAGAAGAGTAGAATGGACGAAAGATAGAAAAAAGAACGCAGTTCTTACATGGAATGAAGTTCTTACAGTATTACTTCTAAACAAAGAGAATAAGGAAACGGAAAGTCAATGACATTCTTAGAAATGGTAAGAAGTATTACTGTTGTACGTGGAATACGAAAAACTAACACATTTATTTGCGGGTTGGCTTGAACCCAATAGCTCCGTAAATACGCCACTGCTCGCGATAAGATGAAAATTTCGTTTTTCACATATTTTGTGTAGAATATTTTGAAAGCTGATTGTTTCTTGTTTGATATTCTACTATTTTCCTTTTTTCATTTGTTTCTTGTTTGATATGTTTCTTCCTTTCTTTATTTCTTTCATTCGTTTCTATATTGTTATTATTATTTTTACCAGAGCACAATTTTCTTTCCTTAGCAGTTGATTTTTCTATCACATACTCTACAAACCACTTCCTCAGTAGTATGAACTTTTCGAGATTTTTTTTTTTTTAAGCTCTTGTTAAGATTTTGAAACTAACACTAATTTAACGCTCTTTGATCACTCATTATATCTATTTTTCGCCTGGGTTGGAATTTTTCGCATGGGTTGGCATCACTGCCTACAATGTGATCGCAGTTCTCCATCGGTACGTATCAATAGAAACATATACATAGTGGCCCAAAAGTAGGTATACACCCCTTGCATCGATCAAGTATAACATTCTAGTTTATGGATTTATTTGCTTCGACTGCCCTGGGTTTAATTTATAAGTAAAAAGACGTTAATAACAAATAAAGAAACTAGGTCTACCTCTTTGATAACATTAAGAAATGATATAAATATAGTGAGCTGATCAGTACGGGATTGTATACCTACTTTTCGGCCACCTAGTTCGTCCGCAGTTGAAGGGAAGTAATAGATATGATCAGTAAAGACACTGCATACTTCAGCTTCATCTGCATCACGTTTTGATTGAATTTCATAGTAAAAGTAAAATTTTGTTTTTCTGTCCGATGTACGTATTCAGACATTCGCACAAAAGATCTACACTAAAATTGCAGTCATTTTTTCATCATTACCATGATGCCATTTATTTGTAATGAGCACAAACATGAAGAAACTCGGAGGGTCTTCCTCCTTCCCACTCAGCAGGAACTTGTTGTACGCTGTATAGAAAGCCAAGATGTTCTTAAAATTTTTACACCCCATGATACGTCTATAAAAATTGAACAATCGGCATATCTCAAATCATTTTTGCAAATTTCGGGGTTTCTTCCTGTTCTATTCAATTGTGTAAGCATTATTGGGAACTTCATTGGATAGGTAAGTATTCTTATCAATTTAATGAAAATATCTGGAGTTGGAAACACCGTCAATCAACAGTCAGGCGACAGCCCTGGCGCCTGAGAGTCAGTAGCGGTGTGTTAGAGTAAACTCGATACTACGTGAGGAGCAATATACATTAAACTGAGCATACAGTGATAGTGAAAATTTGGTGGCTTCTTTCATTTTCAAAGAGGGCAAATTGTTGGCGCTTGGTTATATAGTGTGAGAATGACGAATGTTGCAAATGTGTTAAATGTGTCGCGAGGGGCAGTGATCCATGTGATGACAGCCTACAAAACTCACACAAAATTACATTGATGAAGCAGAACAGTGGTCGGAAGAAAATTTCAGTGACAGGTCCTGCCAAGAATAAAGTGGATTTTCAGTAAGAACCTTTGAGCGACTAGGCTGCAAGTGACAGAGGAACTCAAGCAGGCCATTGCACATCCGTGTCAACAATTACAGTTTACCGTTAGCTACATTACATGCAGATACGGCGTCGGGTTGCACCGATGGAAACAGCTGATAAAAAAAAACATTTTACTCAAATAACATACGATTTGTAGTTGAAGCAAGGATCTTCGTTGCCCAAAACATAATAATAGTTTACAAGTACAAACTACCTAATTCTTAACAATTTCGTGAGGGAGGACAACTGAAAACTTATGAGGAAATAAATAACGGGGTTGTAGATTGTCATCAAATGACACTTCTGTATATTTTCTGCAGTAATATCAATGACTGTACCTCTTCGTCGGTACACATCTTAAAAGAGAGTTCTTATAAAAGTCACATTTTTGCTTCATCAGACTCATGAAATTTGGTGTAAACAGCATGGCAAGATATGCTGTAAATAACATGGAGAAATGGACCTTGCAATTCGGTGCCCAAAACTCTGAGTGGCATTCTGTAGATATCATCTGGTTAACTTTCTAAACTTTTGATGTTATTTGTTCTAAGTCATACAATCAGATTCAAAACACTGGAAGAAGTTGTACGAAAAACATTTAATCACTTCAGACTGTATGCACAAACGCAGTAGATTCCAGAAAAATGAAACTGGCATAGCTTGGTTAGTTATCAACTGATGTAATCCCACAAGGCCACAGACTAAGAAGTCTATAGTAAGTTATTATTATTATTATTATTATTATTATTATTATTATTATTATCGAGAACAATTAAATTAGATCTAACAGAAACTACGTAGTTAGGTGGAAGTGGCCTACCACCACGTTTTGCTCGTTGCACCAACACGAACTTCGGCTTGTTGGCCTGATTTATGGGCCGGTGCCGCTTACCACCCGGCGCACTGTTTTTCTTTCTTGGGCTTTAGTCCTTGTGTACCATCAAGTTTGTCCCTCGACCTTCATTTCCGATGGCATGTATCCATGTCACACTAGGGGAATTTGGTATGCCCCTGCATTGCCAGACCGAGGTTCCGAGTGCCTTCCAGTTTATACTGGTGGTCAAGTCGGCTCTGCTAGCGAGTGATGTCCTTCATACTCTAAAGGCATGGGGCCCCGAGCTCACCTCCTCCCAATGCGAACCCCAAATACTGAATCCCAGGTTTGCCAACTATGCCGGCGGTGTCCAACCCAATTCGGGAGCACCAGGTGATCCTGTGGGTTTAATCTTCCTCGATCCTGTTTACTTCTATCGTTCAATGGTCACCGCGGAAGGCGGTGACCTTTAGAGGTTCTGCGATACCAAATAGTCTAATATTGCCAAATCGTAATTTATACTTAATAAAAGAAATAACATTTAAAATGGTCTAGGATAATACTAACAGAACGAGACTATCTTGAAGGTATATGCATAAAATTGAAACTACTTTAATTATAAAATAAAGAGTAACTTGCTTTACTA